>NW_006399826.1:12212833-12286586 GCF_000299155.1 Elephantulus edwardii | reverse complement strand
CCCAGGTCCCCTCCACCATGCAGCCCTCGCTCTAGTCTCCTGTGATGACAGAAATACCCAGTTACATCTCTCTTTTAAACGGTTCTCTCCGTCCTCTGTTTCAGTGCAGTACACATTATTGAACCCATTTTACTCAGTCTCTCCCCAGCCCCAAGGACAGTCCCATTCTACAATGATTTATGTAGTAGTATATATTATATAAATATAACTGAATTTCATATTACTGAGTTTCAAGATAGCCAAAAAGGATTAAGAGGAAAAAAAGTTATTTTAGCAGGGAGGGCTTTCCTTTTCTCCTATTTTGGAAACTTTGTGAATAAAAGCCCTAATTTCATATTGTTTTTGTTGTTAGGTGCCATTGAGAAATGTATGATTCATAATGACTCTATGAACAACACATATGGACTCTCTCCTATCCTCACAATCTCTGAAACACTTGAACCCATTGCTGCGTTCACTGTGTCAATCCATAATTTTTTTGGTGGTCTTTTTCTCTTTTGTGCATACTCCCTATTTCCAAGCATGATATCCTTTTTTAAGGTATATACTCTGGCTGTACTTTTGCCAAAACATCTACGTTCATTCTTTTGACAATTCAGGGAATATTTAGCATGCTTTTCCAACACTACAACCCAAAGGCATCAATTCTTCTTCTGTCATCCTTATTCATTGTTCTCAGTATCATAGTAAGTGATTGAAACGACCATGGTCCGAATCAGATGACCTTAGTCTTCAAACTGCCGTCATTGCTCTTTAAAGTTCCGGAGACGTCCCTGACAAAAGGACTTGCCCAACTCAATATATCTCCTGGTGTTGATTGTGGATCCATGGAAGATAAAAATCACTGACAACTTCAGGCTTTTCTCCATCTATCATGATGTTGCCTATTGGTCCAGAGGTAAGAAATTTTGCTTTCTTGGTGTTGAGATGCAATTCATATTGAAGGTGATATTCCTTGATCTTCTGCAATAAATGTTTCAAGTCCTCACTTTAGCAAGCAAGTTTGTGTCATCTGCAAAATGCAGATTATTGATGAGTCTTCCTCCAACTTCTTGGATAATTTTCTCAGCATACAGAGTAAAGAGATATAGAGAGAAGAGATAACTCTGATGCACTTCCTTCTTAACTGTAAACTATGTACTGTTTCTTTGTTCTGTTTGCACAACAGCCTCTTGGTCTAGGTATAGATTTCACTTGAACACAATTCATTCTTCTGGGTTTCTTGTTCTTCTTAATGTTAGCCATAATTTGCTGTGATCCATGCAGTAAAATGTCTTTGCAGAGTTAAGAAAGCACAAAAAACAAGACATTCTTCTGGTATTGTTTACCTTCAGCCAGGATTCATCTGATGTTAGTAATGATATCCCTGGTGCCATGACCTCTTCTAAATTCTGCTTAAACTTCTGGAAGTTTCCTATCTATGTACTGTTCTTGTCATTTTTGAACGATCATCAGCAAAATTTTTCTTGCATATGTTTTAATGATATTGTTCAATAACAATGTTAGTCCTGTTATGTTCAGCTACTAACTGAAAGGAAATCTGATAGCCTAGTGGTTTAAAAAAATCTGTACTTTCAATCCAAAGGTACATGGTTTTAATCCACCAGCTACTCCATGGGGAAAAATATATTCAATCTTCTCCTGAGCTATTTAATGCCTCTGAAAACCTGCTGGAGGGTCAGCAATAGGCCAGTTACCACCCAAAGGTACTCAGCAACAACTAAGCCAAAAATGTAAAGTTTTAATCCATCAGGTATTTATTTTGCAGAAAAAAGTTGAGAAGTATCTTCTTACAATGATTCGCAGTTTTGGAAATTCTATGGAATGTCATCCTAAATTAGAATTGTACTCACTTAGAGTGGATCCCGTGTGCGTGTAAATGGAATTTCTTGTTCTACATTAAAGTGAAATCTTTGCTCAAAAAGGAAAGTATATTAAAAAAGTGAGACAACACCCCACACAAAAAACAACACAAAATTAAATTCACACTTCAAAAGCTCTAACTGAAAACTTCAGGATTCACTGTTAATCCAATGTTTAGGCTACATTTCTAAATTCTTGTATAATAATTCTATGTTATCAGCTTGAACACCAAATATACTCTTTTCTTTACAATTTGAATGTGTCTCTTCAGAACCTCTTCTATTAAACTTACTTGGCAGGGGAGATACTATGATCTCGAAGGTACTTTTCCAAGTGCCAGGCTTTCGGATGCACTCCGGAAGTGCTGACCCCTGCTATTTCCCTGTAGGTGGGAAACTTGACTGCATAATTTGTGGTCTTGGGGAAACTGTGTTTGTGCTTTCCCCTTTTAAAGAAAAAAAAAGGAAATAGAATCTCTTTCATTAAAATTCTACTATATATCCCAATCCAAACTTCTCGAAATCTCATTTTGTCTTCCTCTTTCTCAGTCCCTCCTTGCCCTGCCTTAAACACCATATTCTCCTCATTCACCTACTTGCCCATTCTAACTTATCCCAGAGGTTGTATGTTTACTAAGTGAAAACATAATTGCTTTGCTAGGGAAGGTTGCATTTTCCTTTTTTTCCCCAAAAAGTCTAACAGTGCTTGAATAAAAGAATTAAAGAATGAGCTCATTAATCTAAATGATGAATGAATCCATGTTGAGTGAATACATGCCATTTTCTAAAACATTTTAGCCTGAATAAGTTTTTAGGACTAAATAGCACCTCTCTACTACCAGAGGTAGTGACACAGTGAATTTTCATATCTATGCTTGTGAAAAGATCAATGCCATGTCGAAGTCTGCTTTGCAGATTAAACTCAGACTAACACCATGTGTTTGGAGGTCTGCTCCCTATTTCCTAAATTAGTGTTTTCATTTTCATCGGCTGGATTTTATATTTCCAGTTTAGAAGTTACTCTATCTTCAGCCATATGGTAGTGGTTTCTACTTCATGGTGAGAAAGTACTCATTTGCCCAGAGATCAATTACTTATCCTTTTCCTCCACAAATTATTATACATTGTTTTTGTTAATTGCCATCAAGTCCACTGCAATTCACAACTACTTTCTGAAAAACAGAATGAAACCTTGTCCTGTCTTCTGATGTCCACCATTCTCAAACAGGCACTGTGTCAATCCGCCTCATTTAAAGTTTTCATCTTTTTCACTGACCTTTGACTTTTCCTAGCAATATGTTTGTCACAAGGACTCACACCTTTCTTATAACATGTCCAAAGAATGTAAGACAATGATTTACCAACTTTGTCTCTAAAAATACATCATGTTTGCAGTTTCTCCAAAACAGATTTGTTTGCTGTTTAGACAGACCAGCAAGCAGCATTTCAATCCCAAAGGCATGCAGTTTGAGTCCATCGGTTGTTCTGTAGCAGAAGGGTGGACCGTCTCCTCCTGTGTGATTTACTCCTTCGAAAACCCATTAGAGCATCAGCTATGGGTTGGTTTTGATGTGATGGCACACAACAACAACAACAACAACCAATATCACAATTTCAAGACATCAATTCTTCTGGCGTCCTTATTCATTGTTCAAACTTGCAGATGTGTAGGAAGCAACTGAAAAGACTAGGGCTTGGATCAGGTGCACTTTTAGTCATTAAACTGATATTGTTGCTCTTAGCCCTTTGGAGAGGTCCCTAACAGAAGATTTTCCCATTGCAACCTGTCTTTTGATTTCCTGATGACTGCTACCACAGGTGTTGGCTGTGGATTCACGTAAAATGAGATTGACCACACCAAACTTTTGCTACATCCATCATGACGCTGCATATTGATTGGTCCTGTGAAGGGTACAATCTTGGATCTTTAATAATTACTTCAAATCTCTGAAAATAAGTCAGTGTCATCTGTATAATGTAGGCTGTTGTTGAGATTCCCTCCAATTCTGATGCTACACTCTTTATCATATAGTCTAGTTACTCAAATTATCTTCTCATCACAGATTGAACAGGCATGCAATAGGATACAACCCTGACAAACAGCTTTCTTTGAGCATTTCATGATTTTAAACCATGAACTAGGCTGCCATCTAGTCAAATTACTGCTATTGGCCAATGTATAGGTTTCACATGGGCACAATAAGGCATTCTTTTCAATATTATCTGTAATTTATGTATCATGATCTACATGGTAGAATGTCTTTGCATAACCAGTAAATCACATGTTTTGTAGATGTAAATCACATCTTTGTGGTAGGTGCACTCTTTTTAATCAAGATCTGGCATCAGTGATGATTTGCCATGATCTACAGTCTCTTCTGAATGCAGTTTGAATTTCTGGAAATTCTTTGTCTACCTAGGGTTCTAACCATTTTTTTAAAATTTCTCTTCAGAAAGCATTTACCTTGAGGGTTTTAAAAAATTATATTCAGATATAAATAATAAAAGACACACTGCAATGTTTATTTCATGAATAGTTACCAATTTGTTATAACTCTTTCTTTAACAAAAATGACTAAATCCACTTAGCACATGCTGGTACTGTGGTAACTTTGGGATACAAAAAGATGGGGTTGCAGCCCTTAATTAAACATTGTCCATGTAACAAGGTAGACTGGAATAGAAATAAGCACTTGTCATAAATATAATAAATTCTCTATTAAAGAGAATAGGGACTTTACAGACAGTGGTGTGAGGAACCTTTACTGACAGTGATTCAAGAGATAAAAAAACACTTTATAAGTCCCAAACTTACCTTCTGTAGATGAATCATAGTGACTAGATGCTTTAGTCATTCCTAAAGGAGTTTAAAGAAATATGCATTTAAATGCGTTGATACACGAGATTCCTTTTTAGTCAATGATTTGATAAAATCAAATCAATGATTTGATAAAAAAGTTTCCCCTTTTGTCCTTTAGGAAGCAATAGAGACAGAGGTAGGAGCTGCAGGCAGAGGCAGCCAATTATGAGTTTCATGAGGTGGAGAGTACTTGTATCCTGCTTTGGGAGCCAAGTGCTTCTCAGTAGGTCCTAAACACCTGGGTCTCCAATTGATGGCAAGAGTACTCAAAGGTAATGATATGCACCCAAAAACAATTGCTACTGCCTGGGAAGGTTAGAAGAAACAAATTCAAAGCCTGATCATCTAATAATGTGCTTGAGCGCAAAGCAATCTGCTAGGTAATGATTTTGGTTACTTAAAGGTACCCTTTCAATCAGCATTTATACACCTGAGGTTTCTTGAGTTTCTCCCCTCTCTTTCTCACACACACCCACACGTCCACACACACATTCTCATGGATTTACTGGTTAAGACACAATGTATGCAGACATACCAAGTTAACTAGCAAACTGGATAACCAGCACCATAAGAACACTCCATTAACTGAACTATTACCAAATTATGAGTCTAAAGGTTTCAAGCTCCTGTGAAAGGGCTATAGTGCCTTAGAATTTTCAAGAAAAAGTAGATAGGTAACTATAAACACTTCCAAATCCTTCATTGTTTTCTTCTTTAGGAGAAAGACACAGAGCCTATCTAACTGATATAAGAGAAATACAGGCAGACACATTAACTGTTGAGAAGAAAGGCCACGTACAAGTTACATTTTCTTGCTACTGTGTCGATCAATAGTTGACATGTCATTTGTTTAGTAAAGGGGTAATTCCATGTACATTTTTCCCTTAACTGATATTAAAGTAAAATAAACCAGAGACAGGCCTGAGTCAAGGACAGCATTACAATTCCTGCATTATACCACTATACATGAATTGTTGAAAGCAGGGTAACAAATGGTGGGTCCTATTGGCAGAGAGACATGTAACTTGACCAAAATCATAAGAATTTCAGCTTTGAACTAGAAACAAAATCCAGAAAGATTTGACACTAAGTGTTATTATTTACTTATGTAAGTAATGAAGCAATGAAGTTTCCTTAATTAAGAATGAAGTCTCATATTATCTATTACAGGATCATTATACTGTGTCCATCATTCTTTATAAATCTCATTATAGAAATGGTGGGGGGTTTTTTGAGGAGAGGTAAGTTCATTTCACCTGTCTCTAACATACAAAGTGTGAGGGATATATAGAGATATGATAATTAAATTTTTAAAAGTCCCAATGTGCTATTGTAGGATTAAATATCACGTTTTCTAAGTATTTGACTTAGAACTAACTATATGTACAAATGGGAGAGATGTAAGTCTTTTCTATATTGTAAGTGGATGTCCATTATATCAATGTATAGGGGAAAACGTGAATGGAGTATGAAAAAGGAAAAAAGGGAAAAGAGCTTGAACTCAAAGAGAGCAAGTCATGAACTATTTAGGCCACAGACGTCACATATAACAAGAAGGTGAATTCATTTCAGGATTTTGTATGTGACGCTGTCCCTTGTGAAGACAGAAAGCAATCATTGTATACTTAGTGGAGATGACAAAAATTGTTTCAGAAATACCTACTTTCAGATACAAGAGTCTTCTTAATGCGAACATCTTGGAGGAAGCTTTATGTAATTCTGCAATTCAGAGAGAGAATTTGGTCTAGTGTTACAGATGTGGTATCTGACAGTTACCTATACAAATGTTTTGAAGAGATTTAACTTGCAATGGACAGGGGGTAAGGGAATATAAAAGGAGTTAGGAAGAATGATTAGATTTTTTTTTCCATTTACAACCTTGATAATCTTTAAAATTATATATATATATATATATATATATATATATATATATGATTCTATCTAAATTAGACACTCTTGATCTTTGAAAACACCATTAATAATATAAAATATGAAATAAAAATAAAAACCTTATTGCCTTCAAGTCAGCACTGATGAATAGCTGACCTTCTATTCGGTCTCTGAAAGTGCACATTACATAGGAGCAGATAGCCCAGCTTTCTCCCTCAAAGTTACTGGTGGATTTAAACCACCCATGATCTCAGGTTTTGTGTTAGCTGGTCAACTCTCTGTGGTCTACAACAGAATAATTTTCTAGTAAGACAAAGAATGGGGCAAAATATATAGAACACAATTCTGTGTGAAAGGTTTGCATCCAACAAATGCAAACCCAT
The DNA here is from genome assembly GCF_000299155.1 of Elephantulus edwardii. Lineage (NCBI taxonomy): Eukaryota > Metazoa > Chordata > Mammalia > Macroscelidea > Macroscelididae > Elephantulus > Elephantulus edwardii. The sequence continues at coordinate 12,279,591 of NW_006399826.1, read as the reverse complement.
TTTAAAGCTCATTAATAAGAAAGTGACATGATCTTTTAATTTTAAAATGAACAGAAAGCTTAGACAGATCCTTCTGCAAAAATACAGAAATGACCTTATTGTTCCTTACACGTAAAAGAGATTATCTTCTCTCCTGGTGAGTGCTTATAGACAATTAACAGTGTGGGGGGGGGTCATTGTCTTAAAAATAATACAACAATAATATGATGGTTTAGCGGTAAGAATCTGTGCTGCAATTCTAAAGGCACACAGTTCAAATCTACCAGCCAGCTGTGATGTAGGAGAAGGATAGGCAATCTCCACCCGCTAAAGGGTCAGCTATGGGCCAGTTCTGACTCAATAGTGCACAACAACAACAACAACAACCACCACCATTTGCCATATACTAGTTTAGACATTCACTGTACAAATATTAACTCACCTAAAGAATTAACAAAGTAGTGCAACAATGAATGAATGAAAACCCAAAATCTCTATAAATGTTTATGAAAATTAATAAAATATAATTATAGGGGGGAAAAAAGTAAGGGCTTGATAAACCATTTGAAAATTGAAGAAAGTGAGGCACAGAAAGATAAATACTTAGTTCGAGGTCACTCAGCTAGTAAAGGTTGAGGCCAGATTTAAATGTAAGTAATCCGTTCTTGAGGTAACTCGTGGTTGCTGTGATGCTAAACACTGTGACACTGATGTGTCAAATGCGATAATGGCTACCCATGGTGGATAGTGTTTAGTGGAGTTCTCAGATTAAAACAAGCTTGGAAGTAGGACTGGCATCCACTTCTCAAATAGATTACCTCTGGAAATTCTATGAGCTTGGAGAAATGAGGAAAGTTATACAAGTGTTCAGGTCTTCGTTCATAGGGTCGCTATGTCATCTACGACTTGAAGGCAATTGTTTTGTTGTTGTTTGGTGCCGTCTTGGTAGCATAACTTTCTTTCCACTAGGCCTACGTAGCTCTCTCTTTGTCATTGTCGTTGCTATTGTTGTTTGGTGCCGTCGAGTCACAGCCTGAGCACTGTTCATACATAGAGTTTCCAGAGGCAAGCCATTTCAGAAGTGGATGCCGCTCCTGCTTCCAGGCTTGTTTTAGTCAGGAAGCTCCAGCCAACACTGTCCACCATGGGTGCCCATTACCACAACTGGCACATCACTGTCACAGTCTTCAGCATCACAGCAACCACGAGTTACCTCTGTACAGCAATGCCTTAAAGGCACTTACAACAACATTAACATCTGTATTTGGTCTAGTGGCAAGAAGCTGCACTGAGATTCAGAATGCAGGCAGTTCAAGGTCACCAGGCACTCCACGGGATAAGGATGGACCATTTCTTCCTGTGCCATTAACTGCCTCTGTAAATCCATCTCAGGGTCAGCTATGTATTGCTTCTGACTTGAAGATACAAAACAAAAATCTGTTCTCTTAACTATTATACTTTGGTCTCTCTGAAATGTCCAATAACTTTATATTAACATTGTATCATATGCCCAGAACTTGGTCATACAGTGTAGAGTCATAGCCACTTGATTAAAAAATTTCTTTCTTAGAAGAACTTGAAATTTAGAGAGACAAGCTTACTTACACCAAATATTTCACAGTATCTGATCATAATCCAAACTGTGTACTTATAAACCAGTCAACAACACCCAGATCAATTTGAAGGTCAGGATCATACTGTGATGATTGGGGAATACTGAAGGCTTCTTTAGACATGTGTCGCTTAGAAGCTCTTCAGATTAATCCAAAGACCCTAAAGGCGTAAAAGAATTTAAATAGAGAGTAAAGGTTTAATATTTTTTTGGGAAAAAAATCTGTGATAAGCTTTTATGCTGCCAAAATTATAAGCAAAATATTCATTATTTTATTGATGCTTGACAGGTTTCTTGTGTCTTAGTTTGCCTCTAATAATCCAAGGTATAGGAGAATTGTTTTGAGCAGCACAAGAGCCCAATTAAAATATATACCTAAGGTCTTAGATTTGCAACTGTTGAATGAGCTGAAGCCATGCCTGCTATCCAGATGTCATCACGACAACATTAAAAATCTATTCATAAGAACCTTTGGTTTCAGTTTTCCTCTTTTTCTCTCCTAATTTGACATCATCCCTTACCCAGACTGAGAACTGTGACAAAGGGATGATAAAAACGGACAAGACAGCATCCAAAACCATTTCTGAAATAATTGACAAATGGTAATTTAAAAAAAAAATAGTGACTTTAAAGCTGACATTATAGGCGTCATCCTGTAACTTTTTATCTTTCATTAAATCTTACATTCACTTCATTCTAGCAGCCCAGGCTGGAAGGCAGCCAGCAAACTGCCTCTAACAACTGAGGCTGGGGGAGGGGGAAGGTGGCAGGAAGCGAGAGAGGAGACGAAAGGGGAGGAAGGGAAATGGGGATGACATAGAGGAGGGACAAGAAAGAGAAACTGAGAGAGGAAGAGCATGGGAGACGTGCAAGAGCGAAGGATCCGAAGGAGGGGGTTTGTGTAAAAGTCAGATTTTCATTGGAAGCAACTGAAGCGGTTGCTATGAGACCCGCTCAAGCAGAGGACCAGCAGCCAGCCTGGGAGCTGATGCTTCTTCCCGCGTGCCAAACCTTTCTTTTGCCACAGTTTTAGAGTTGTTTAATATCAGAGGAGGCACCTGACACGAATGACTTTTGCCTTCTCTCAGTCCCTCGGGTAAGATGGAGGGAGAAAGTGAAGCCAGCATCTCCGCGGGCAGTGCATCAGGCGGGTCCAGAGAGTACAAGGTGGTGATGCTGGGAGCAGGGGGAGTTGGTAAAAGCGGTAAGTTTTAATATCAAATACTGGGGGAAGAGGGACGGGCAATGAGGGAACTTTCTATATGTACAGAGAGAGAAAGGGAGGAGAAAAGAAAAAAAAAGGGCAATGCTGATGCTGTGAAGGACTAGCTAGAGCAATTTAACACAGCATCTGGCCGGATGTCTTTTAAAAGTGCAGGGACTGATAAAGGGATGCTGATGAGTCAGGCTAATAGAGCCTAGCCAGCCATGACCTAGAACTTTAAGATCATTTTCTTTCTGATGTAAGTCTTAACAATGTTTGCTCTTAGATTAGGTGAATTTAAAACAATATTATTATTATTATTATTATTACATTGCTGAAAGCAAATGTAAAATGGCTATACTATAAAGAAGACTTATTAGTCAAATTTGCACATAGAGAAGTGTGATAAATAAGCAAATACACAACACAGGTATTTACCCTGAATTAGCAAAGCTGATTTTTTTTATTTGTTTCATTGACTCAAAAGTTTCTGCTCTCTTTTCCTTGTCTGCATCGCAGTGAACATGTGAAGGGTTTGATTGTCAAAAGTAAAGCTGGTTTTTGAAAGTGACATTTGAAGGAGTTATATACATTGAACCATGTGTGCAGGAGATTAAAAACAAACTTTGTGGATCACTGACTTGAATGGGAAAGATAGAAGAGTAGGAGAAGTCTATGTAAGACAAAATGATACTGAAGGTGCAGACTGACAAATTTGTTTTGATTCCTTAAACAAACAAAGAAGAATTTGTCAGTGGTTGAATGTTTTGGGTTTTTTTTTTTAACTTAAAATATCAAAGACAGTAACTTAAATGAATGTACAGTTGCAGGTGAGACTGATTAACAGATGGTTGGGGTCTTGTCAGTGGAAAATAAACAACTGATTATAAATTTTTAGAAAAGTATGCATTTTAAACCATCTTCCTTACACTGGTGATATATCTTTGGTACTACCTAAGACAGGAGCAATGTCAGAGCTAGCATGTACAAAATGATAGAAGCACTTCAATTGTTTTAGTGCTTGGCATAAAGACTGAAAACTAAGCTAAATATTCTTAGAATTAACAATCAAGAAGCTGATGAATTTGTTGACAGAGACACACGTGAAAAGAGTTGTTGAGCAGAAAAGGAGTGGAGAAAGGGGGTGTGGATTTAAGAGACAGACCAGAAGGCAAAAGGCCAGAAAACTGGAAGAGATATCAAATGAACACTATCATTGTCCCAAAAAAGGAATTACTAAATTACCAAAAAGGAGAAATTAAAATATATAATTATTCTTATTGACTAAATGCTTACCAGTATGAGAAAAATTAATTACTGATCCTAAGAAGGAAATGTAAAATAAAAAGTATGTACAAGTGAGGAATTGTGGGAAAAGAATTTATGTATTCTCTCTCTATGTACATATATACATACGTGTGCATATGCATAGATGTGTGTGTGTATAGGGTATGGTTATGACTACTAGAAATAGCTAGCTTACCTCAGAGAAAGTTTTCAAGATGGATTCAAAATGTACTCAGAGAAAGAGAGAAGATAAAAAGAAGAGAAAATGTCTATAAAAGAATTGTATAATTGTATTTTCAATGAGTATAGCTAACAAGATTTAAAATGAAGAAATAAGGGAGACTAAAATAATGAGACAAGAGAGAAAAAGATGGTCAATATATACACTCAACATCCACTGCATGTGACGTTCGCCAAGGCATTACCTTTGCATTATGCTTATCTGCTGGTTTGACATCCTTTTTTTTTTTTTTTTTTAATTCACCAGAAGGTGTTGGATGTGAAGACAGTGTGGTAATAACTACCTTATTTTACTACCTAGAAATGGAACACAAATAGTAGAGAAATAGGACAAGATCATCCTTCAACAATAAATTTAGTCTGGAGATGATGATGTTGTATTATTGGTGGGTACTGCAAAGTCAGAACTGACCCACAGCTGACCCTCCGATGGGTTATCAGAGGCAACTAATCTCACAGGCGGAGGCTGACATTGTTTTCCTTTGGAGTGGCTGGTGGCCTCAAACCGCTGTCTTTGGGATTGCAGCACAGTTTCTTGCCAGTAGGCCACAAGATTTCCATTCACCCTATTTTGACCCTCAACCTCAACCCAAACATTATTTGTTTTGATGCCTTATTGTAACCAGTCCATTAATATTGAACAAAACTTCAATGGCAATGAGATTAGCCTGTGTTACTTACAGTTTTGCTTTGTCCAGAAGAGTTAATAGTTTAATATTTGAGCAAAACCATTTCCAGTGTTAGTCATGATTAACTGACTGTTGTTTGTGACTGGTGGAAGTGATAAGTGATGGATGGAATCAAGTCTTGCACTTCAGCTTCAATATCTTTCTCTATGATTCATCTAGTACAACCAGAACGTAGTGGTCAAGCACTACTTCTCAATAATAACTTTCTCCTGAAAATGAAAATGTTTCTTTTGAAATTCATTTAAAACTTTAAAAAATAATGACATCACCTCTTGTTTTATTGGATATCTGAACTCTAAATCTGTAGTGGACGGTTTAGCTAGTCGTCTCATAGTTTCGGTGTTGATGAGAAAGGGTTGTCTTTGACGATTGTTGTGAATTGTGTGATGGGATTTCAAGAAGAGGTCCATTCTGCAAACACTAACAAAGATGAATTTGCTCATTATCCATTTCCAGTCCTGATAGCCAGATCTGAGCGAATCTGACAGTCACCACCTTAGTTGTTTATGATTCTAATTTTCACATGAACAGAATCCTGAAGAGTTCCTTTTTTTTTCCAATATCTAAGGGAGCTCTGGTCCCTTGGCCTAGTGCTAAGAAGCTGTGCTGCAATTCTAAAGACACGCTGTTTGCATCTACTAGCTGCTCCACAGGACAAAGATGGGCATGCTCTTTCTAGGTAATTTTCTACTTCTGAAAACCCACTGAAGGGTTAGCTATGAGTCAATATAACAACAGAAATAATAATATTAAATATACTTAAGGTGGCCTGATACAGGCTATGGTCTTTGCAATCACTTGCTATGCATCAAAAGCTGGGCAATGACTATAAATGATAGAGGGAATGATGCCTTTGAGCTGTGCTGATGGAGAAGAGTATTGAATATACCATGGACTGCTGAGAGAACAAACAGGTTCATCCAGGAGAGGATTAAACCAGGCTGCTCCTTGGGGTCAAGGATTCTGAAGTTTCATCTGGCTTATTTTGGACATGTTACAAGGAGGATCCAGTCCTTGGAGAAGGACATCATGCTTTGGATGGTGTAGGGACAACGCAGGAGGGGAAGACCCTAGATGAGACCGATTGATTCAGTGACTGGGGTAACAGGACTAGGTGTGTCAGAGATAATAAGATTGGCAAGGGATAGAGCAAGGTTTAGGACTGTTGTACATAGGGTCACTCTGAGTTGCAGGTGACTTGACTGCACATAACAACAGCAACATAAAATAATAATATCCATATTTAAGTCCATAGAAGCTATATGAGTAGAATCTTTGGAAATATAGCTTCACTGAAATCATTCCCATGAGATTTAAAATATGTGAGTAGATAAATGTACTATGTGTGAGAACTTTAAAAACATTTAATTAAGCAACAAGTCATTGGAGCACGTGGACCCTGTGCTAGGCACTGTGGAAGGTAAGAATGACGCAATGAACTATTGTGAAGCACCCACAGTTTGAGTATGTGTTTTCATATAATGAGACAGCACACATAGCACTTTTATTCAATAAATTCTACAGAAAATACTATTATTATTCATGTATTCTATTATCACAACATGATTAGACATTCTATTTTATAGAGAGAAAAACTAAGTACCCAAGAAATAACTTGTTCTTGATCACAGAGTTAATTAATTATAGAGTTCGTGAAGTTTTACCTAATTCTGCTTCAATATGTATAAAACCGTGAGGTCATGAAGGAGTTCCACTACTTAGCATTAAGAGGAAACCAGGACTTTAAGTAAGTTATTCTCCTCTACCTTTCCGGAGGGCTGTTAACCAACTTGATTAGCACTCCTACTATTTATATATTCATTTCTTTTAGAGTTTTAAACGAATTTAATTACATAACACCATAACACTTATAGTTAGTAAATGCATTAATGCATCTGTCATTATCCAAGAAGGATACAACAAACTGAGGAAGCAGTGAGATACAAGAAAGAATCCTTACCTTTAAGTGATGCTGTTTTGAAAGATGATTCTGAGAACCTGCGAGTTGAAGTTTGTATTTACACATGACCCTCCTTACGGTGTATTTACATTACTCATTAGTTTTTAAATATAAAAAGTAAAGAAAGAACATCGATTAACAAAGTCAATCTATCTTAGCCAAATCCTTAGCGATATATGTATTCATGCTCCATTCCTTATCATCTTATTTCTGTCTTCTAAAACCAAATAAAGCAACAACAACAACAGCAAAACAAAGAAGCCAAACCAAAACAACATTCATAGCTAAGGTTGAGAAGTGTTATGGACTCCTCACACTGTTTCAAATACTTACTTTTCCCTGTGCTTGGACTGTGTCATATAAAAGGCAGCTCTTCAATGGTGTTCTTGATACGTGCCAGCAAGTCAAATACAATTGTTAGAGACCTTATGAACAACACATCTGAACTCTGTCCCTTCTTAAACCACCCTGATCATCTCTGACATACTCAAGCCTGTTGCTGGGGCCACTGTGCGAATCCATCTCGTTGAGAGCCTTCTCTTGCAGACCCTCTACCTTTCCAAGTGTGATTGAGGTCTCTTTTCGAAGAAGAGTCTCTCCAAACAACTTGCCCCAAGTATGTGAGATGAACGTCACCATCTGTTGGGAAATGCTGGGGAAGAAGGGAGGACCTCCGGCCAGGACAGATCCCCTAAGCTCCGGTTAAGTGTAAGCTTCCCAATGACCTTCAATACGGAGTAGAGAAAGCTCCCCTGTGTTTGGCTGTACCAGCTCGAGAAAGCTTGCCACCTGGGAAGACGGCTCCCACGTCTGTTGAGCTGGGAGTGGTCCGCACAAGGCTGAAGTTCTCCTATCCAATCCGCATGTCCCACGTCTGTAAGCCCACCCTAGCCTGTCTTCCTGTTTACATGCTCCTATATAAGCGCACTGGAGTCCCACTAAAATTGAGCTGGGTTGACTCTTTGATCCTTTTTGGAGTGCTGTATCTCCATCGTGCTTACCCCCATCAGGATATCATTGTTAAGTTGCTGGCGAATAGACAGCAACAACCACACTTGCCTCCAAGGAGCACTCTGGCCGTACTTTCTTTAAGGCATATCTGTTTGTCTGTTTGGGAGGTTCTTATGGCCTAGTCCATAGGGAACTGCATGGCTAAGCCAAAGACAGCCTCTCTAGAGGTTTCAATCTACCAATAACTTTGTGTGAGAAAGATGGATTGTCTCCTTCTGTGGGACCACAACCTTGGAAATGAACCTATAAGAGAGTCAGCTGTGAGTTGATCCCAACTCACTCACTGGCAATGAGAAGAGTGTCTGATTGCCTCCAGATTCACATCAGATTCACTCAGTGAAAATTCAAACTATTCAGAACAATGTACCCAAGGATAGAAAGATTTTATTTCCCAAATGCAACATGCCTCTGGAAACTCAATGAACTTTGATAAATGTCGGTAGTTGAAGAGGTGCTTCAGACCTTTTGTTTACGGGGTCTCTCTATGAGTCGGGCTCAACTTGAAGGCAGTCAACAACAACAACAATATGATGCTTAAGGTAAGTAGAGTGTCTAGTTCTGCTTCAAGTGAGGCAACAGAGGCTCAAAAATGTTAGCATATTTCCCCAAGATTACACAGGAAGGAAGGAAGAGATAGGAAGCGATTTCATCTTTCTAATCCAAAGTGTATTGCTGTCAATGTCCACAGAGAAAGTATCTAATTATCAAAGGAAAGCTACATGTTTTTCCTGGGTTCCAAGGACACATGTAGGAATTTCTTTGGTGAAATCTTACCTAAATGTTCATCTCATGATTCTTGCCCTTGAGGAGTTCATCTCAAGGGAGAAATATATAAACAAAATATGGACCACCAGAGGAACAAAACACGCATATATTAGGTGAGTTTTAGCCAAAGTGATCCTTAGAAGTAGAGATGATGAGATTATGAGAAGTTGACATTATCATCTCATAGACTCCTGGTAGGTTGTCAAGGGGGGATAATGTTTGGAAAGATACATCAGAGAAAAAGGGGAAGATTTTTAAGGAGATGGGCTGGGCTGGTGATTGCCACAACGGGCTTGAGCACTGAGGAAATTGTAAAGATGGCACAGGATGGAGCAAGGTTTCTATTTTGCAAAAGGTTGCTATGAGTCAAAGTTGATTCTATGACATTTTGCTATAGAATGTTTTCAGCTTATTTGCGTCATTTTTTTTAAAAATAACTTTGTACAGTTTACAGAGCAAATCTCAACAGCACCTAACCACAATATATAAACATATTAAGCCCATGAATTAAAAGTTATGGAAAAGTGGCTAAAATAGCATGCCAACATTGAGAAGACATCACAGTAAATGGGTGTTTGAATTATGTACCAAAGTGTACCACAATTTCTCTATCAATTTATTGTACTGTGGTGGCTTCCTGGTGGCTAGGATACTTGAACTTCTGGTACTAGTCTGTTAAATACCATCAGGGCCATTCTTAATGCTCAAGTTTAGTAGCACTATGAAAAGGCACTATGGAAAATGGCGTGACAATCTACTTCTGTAAATAAGCTATTGAAAACACTATGGAACACAATAGCATATTGTTTAAAATAATACAAGAAGAGGAAACCTCTAGACTTGAAGACATTAAGATTACCAGGACTAGATGATCTTTTCCATAGTGTCACTGTCACTAAGAGTCAGTTAAAGGTTAGGTAAGCAAAAAGAACAAACAGATATGCCTTGGAAAAGGTAAAATCAGAGTGGCCCTTGGAGGCAAGGATGGTGATATTTCATCTCTAATATTTTGGACATATTTCTAGGAGAGATTATTCTTTGAAAAAGTATATCATGCTTGCAAAGGTGAAGGGTCAACATAAAAGAGGAAGACCCCCAATGAGGTGGGTTGACATGGTGACTGCAGCAGTGGTCTCAAGTGTATTAGAGGTGATGAGGCTGGCACAGGATAGGATGAGAGTCAGATCTGTTGTGCTTGGATAGCTATGAGTCATACTTGACACTCTGACACCTAACGACAACAACAATAACATTTCTTGAGGTTAAGGAAACACCACCACCATAACAAACCTATAAAGGTAGAATTGTATAGAGAATTGAAAAAGGAGAGAGCATAGGAAGACAGGAAAGAACTTAGTGTTTTAGAATTTTTAAGAAGGAATCTTCATAATTAAGGGGATAAAAGGTTGCAGGTTGGAAATCTCTCCTGGGATTTACTTACCACTTATCTTATGAAATTCTACAAAGTTAAACAACAGAAAACGAGCTGAAAACATGTTCTGCAGGAAATGCACTGAGGAACTAAAAGCGTATTATAATTCATCCATTGTGAATTTCACATAAAGGGGAAAAGCAAATAAGCAATCACACTCTCCTCTGTGCTATTTTGCAATGTGTCTCTTTTACAGATTCAGAGTTCTAGGTAACAGCATTTTATAAAATGAAAGCAATATATTTTCTGAGGTAAACAAGGAGCAAAACAATAGCCAATTCCTTCAACCTCAATGAATTGGTATAAGCAGGTAGAAAATCGAGGCTTTACTGGATAAATTAAATCAAGGGAAACAACCAGCTTAATCATTCACTTCCCCAAAGGTCTATGCTTTACCTTATTAGTGGAACTCTAGGCCTGACAAAGTCAAGCAATTGTTACATCACAGCTGTGTGTTATCTCAACCGCCAAATTAGAAAGGCAAAAGAGGAAAAAAAAATGGAGAAAATGAAAATAGATTTCAAGATCCAAAGCCCTCTACTTTTATCCTTAATGATTACCATCCTAATTATACTTAAGATCATCACTCACTACAAAAATTGGATTAGAGGTCAGAAAAGGGATCAGTAAAAAAGTATTTATCCACTTAAGTAATAATGAGAGCAAATGCCAGACAAGTAATGTTGACTGTAAATATTTCCAAAGTTACAAATACTCTGTAGATTTTAAACTGATAAAAGTACAGTTGCATGTCTTTACCAGAGAAAAGAATTGAAGATAAATGCGCACATATTGATCTCTGAGGATAATTTACACATTTTTGGGCTGCTTATTTTATTGACTCTCATCCCAGTGACCGATGGTGCATCCCATTCTCTTGGTCCCTTACTACAACTTACTACAGCTATGTGAAGTACACAGACATTCTGATCTCCAACTGAGATTCACACGAAAGTAAGCGATATACTTGGAGACCCAGAGACACTAAGTGGTGAACTCAAGATACAACACCCACATATTCATTCATTCATTGTTTACGTATTTTCATTAGCTCACCCTGAAAGGATTTTAACTTATTATTTAAGGGATGACACAATGAAACCAAATGATAACTTTTTAAATTTAAACAAAAATCAAAATTACCTATACCAAAATATTTTTAATGTACTTTCTTTACAAAGAAGAGAGAATGCTCTTATAGTGTCTATCCCGTTCTTATAGTGTCTATCCCGTTGGGCATTGTGCTGTTAACACAAAGGGGACATTCAAAGGGGACATTCCTCCAGCAGTGCTGTTTGAATCTACTGGTAATTCTGCTGGAGAAGGATAAGCGATCTATTTTCATGCAATTTACAGACTCTCAAAAGCTCATCGCTATGTGTCATTTTTTGCTCAACAGCAACGAATTTTTCAGCTATCCTTATTAGGTAGAGCAGGAGAGTAAGAGGAATAATTACTTGAATATTTTAATATGAAATCTCTAAACATATTCATTCTATTTCATTCAGGGTCCTCTGAGGGCCTTGTGGTCAACCTGAAAAATCAAGTAACTCAGTAATTATAAGAATGAAAACTGTGATAATTGTTACAAAATAAACAGAGTTCTGAACACATCCGGCAAAATTCTGAAAGTTCTTAGGTAACAATTTGAGAGAGACTATTGTCTCCCTCCACCAAGTGGATTGACACATGACTGCCGCAGTGAGTGCTAGTGTGTCAGGAAGTGTGAAGATGGCACAAGATAGGAAGGAATTCAACTCCGCTGTTCATAGAGTCGCTGTGAGTCATACTTGACTCGGCGTCGCCTAACAACAACACGGTCTCTAACAGGAACTCTAATTGCCTGCTGGTAAAGAGTTGCAATGCCAACCCAAAGCTAGGCAGTTCAAAACCACCAGCAACTCCATGGGTGAAAGATGGATGATCTCTTCACATGTGATTTACTACCTATGGGAACTATTTCCCACTCGAGAGCACATAACAACAACAGCATTTGTCCCTAAAGGGAATTCTGCTGGTGTAGTCTACAGAGAACAGTGCTGCTAACTCAAAGACAGCACCTTCCTGGTGGTTCAAGTTCACCAACAACACTGCAGGAAAAAGCTAGGCAGTGACCTCCCTTAGAAACTCAATGGTTAATTAGCCATGAGGGGATGCTGATTCAACAGCAATGAGAGAGATTATTTATAAGTATACAAATTACAACTGATAGATCTCAGAGCTACAAACAAAAATATAATTTTCCTATTCATTTACTTTGCAAAAAATGTGTGCGTGTGTGGGTGGGTGGGTGAGTGGTGTATAGTGTGTAATGTGCATATAGTGTGTAGTGTCCTTGGACCTGCCTCTGGTAGATCCTAAAAAAATCACTAAGAATTAGATATAGCTTCCTTCCAGTTGGATGGTAAAACATATAAGTAAATATTATCCATTAATGTATGGAAGGTGCAAGGAGAGTGATGTGTACACGGCACTTTGAAAACAATTTATACCATGGTCCAGGATGTCAGAGTCCCCTCTCACAACATGCTCCTCTGGTCAGCTATAGCAGTGTGACAGTAAGCCAGGCCTCTTGATTTCCTGGTTCCTGGATTTTCAGCTAGGCCATTCTGTTTCTAGCAAAGCAGAATATTCTCTACCCGTCCTGATTAGAAATGAGGTCATTCGATGGTGAGTTATTGTTTCTCTGTGTGTGTGTGTGTGTGTGTGTGTGTGTGTGTGTGTCTTTACAGTGTGGTGGGGTGGTGGCGGTAAACAATGACGCATGACTATTTTTGCATTACTTAGACTCATGCAAGATGTTCTTACTACTGAGTTTGACTTTTATGTGTAAAACCTATCGATGATCTCAACTCACTCATGCAGCTTTGCTCCTAAATACCAACTCTCTAATGACTGTCACCGAGCAGGGCCATCTGCTCCTCTAGTTTGGCAGCAGACACCAGCTAAGCGACAACTGTGTCATATGTTTGTTTCTACTCTTTCTTCCTGCCATAACCCTGCACCAGCTAATGCCCCAGCACTAGAATGGTAATATTGACCTGTCCTAATATGCACACACACATATGAACTTGGGTATTCAAGCATTTCAGGGTTTTAGGAACATGTGCCAGATTCTCTTTGGAGTATGTCTGAGGGGTACAAAACTGATCTGGTGGGCTTTCCTAGGAAGTCATATTGAGAGGAAAATCAAACTTAGATCTGACATCCTAGGAAAACTCTAATTAAATTGTAATGAGATAGAATAGAACATTTTTATTTTTAAAATAAAACATCTAGGGAAGGATTATTAGGTAAGAATATTATTTATGATGGTGGCAAGAAGAGGGAAATATTTGAGGTTTTGGTTAAGAAGATTGTTTTCAACATGTTGCCGTACACTTTTAAATTGACGACCGTACTTAGAAACACATTTTGCAGTCTTTTGCAGCACCGTGTTTAAAGGAAAAAGATATCTGGATAGGGTCTTGGTGAATTAATTAGGAAGCCTCAACAGTTTATCACTCAAGAGAAATCACTGGAGAAGCTGGACTCTGTGAAGAAAATGTGGCATCAGGATTAGAGGAAGATTCATCACAAACCTGTACCATGTAGATGACACAATCTTGCCTGCTGAATGTGAGGAAGACTTGAAACGCTGCAGAAGGTCAAAGGCTACAGCCTTCAATATTGACCGCATCTCAACATCAAGAAGACAAAAATCCTCATCAGTGGATTGATAGGTAATGTCATGATATATGGAGAAAACATTGGAATTATCAACAATTTAAACTTACTTTGATTCACAATGTATATCCTTGATACTAGCAGTCAGGAAGTCAGGTGGATATTGCACTGGGCAAGTCCATTGTCAGGAACCTCTCCAAATTACCAAAGGCAATGCTGTCATTTTGAAGACTAAGGTGCACTTGATTTAGACCACAGACATTTTTATCACTCGCTTTTATCACTCGCTATACATCTGAGACTGCTAGGAGAACAACCAGGTTTGTTCCGGAGAAGGTGAAGCCAGAATGCTCCTTGGAGTCAAGGTTTCTGAAGCTTTGTCTGACATACTTTGGGCATGGTGCAAGGAAGGACTGGTCCTTGGAGAGGGACATCATGTTTGGGAGAGGGGAGGGACGGTGCAGGGGAGGACCCTCGATGAGATGGATTGATTCTATGACTGGAGTGGTGGGAATAAATGTGTTTGAGATGGCTAGGTTGGCACAGGATAGAATGGCATTTAGAGTTCTTGTATATAGGGTTGCTATGAGTCGCAAGTGACTCGATGGCACATAACAACAACAACAACATACATCTGAGAGCCGGACAATGAAAAAGATGAGAGAAGAATTCATGCCTTTGAGTTGTTGGGTTGGAGAACACTGACTATCCCATGCACTTCAAGAAAAACAACAGATACATCTTAAGTGCAGCCAGAGTGCTCCCTAGAGTCCAGGATGGTGATCTCACTTATTTTGCACATGTTGCCTTGGAAAAGGGTATCATGCTGGAAATGTGGAGGGTTGGCAAAAGAGAGGAAGATCCTCAATGAAACGGTGACTGCAGCAATGGGCTCAAGTGTTTAAGACATGTTAAGGGTGGCACAGGACAGGCCAAGAGTCAGATATGTTGTTCTTATGATCACTATGAGTCGAATTCAACCACACTTAACAAAAACAAGAGTTTATCAAGCCAGTATTCTTGTTAACATGTTTTAAAAGGAAAACATGTATGTGAATATATGTGTGATTGTTACATGGATTCTCCTATAGGATTTTTTTTTAAGAATTTTAGAGTGTACCTTTAATATTTTACAGATATCTTCATTTTATACACACATACACACAGATAGATGTTATAAGATTAAATTATACTCTACATACGATGCCATAATATTTTTATTTTCTATTTAACACTATTGGTTTCTTTTGTCCAAACTATTTTCTTTCCAATTTCCCCCAACACAGTAAACAGAAAGGCTAACATTTTTGATTCTTACAAATGTCTGTCCTTGTTCTAAACGTTTTATAAACTCACAAGCCCCTTCAGGTTAGACCTGGGGACTCTCTGATTTCTGAATGAGAGACAGTCAGACATGGGGGAAAAGAAGGGTGATTGCCTCAGAAACCCAGATCCTGGGATGACTGGGCCTGACCTAACCGCCGAGAGAGCTGAAGTTCTTGACCATTGTCTACTCGGTCACACACCACTCCTCATTTTATACCTGCCCTTGATTGGCAGGACGATGGTATAATAGAACTCCAGGGACTGGAGAAATTGAGCACACGAGGAAATTGAGTTCTGTTTTTCTTTGTTTGTAAAATGAGGACATAGACAATACTGTTGTGTTGATTCATAAGCACAGAGCATTTATAACAAAATCTCACACTTGGTAAATGCTGAATCATATTTGCAACATAAATGGATAACTTTGTTTTGATGATTTTCCATTTAAAACATTTAACTTTGTGCAGGCTTTGAACTCAAGCTCCATTTTTCTCATCATAAAACGACGCTAATTAAAATTACCTAAGTGTGTTGCTGGGGAATTTAAATAAAAGTAAAATATGGATTTAAGGGTCCAAAGTACTAGATTGATTTCCTGCCTCCTTCTCTTTCGCACACTCTCCTTTTATCTTCCCTTATCCTTCTGTCCTTTTTAAAAGTTTCCTTCAGTGGAATGGGAGAGGTTAGAGGCAATAAGACCTTTCAGCTGGATTCTAGGAAAGTACAACCTGAATTGAAGTATCGTAAACCTGCTCTCTGCCTGTTCTTGCTCTCTGTATCCTTATATTGATTCGTTTCAGCGTTAGTCTCTTGAGTAGTAATTTCAGTGACAATAATAATGGTGGTTTGCTACTTACTCTAATAAAAAAATCTCCTTTTTCATCTTAATTGACCGATCTCTCTCTCTCTCTCTCTCTCTCTCTCTCTCTCTCACACACACACACACACACACACACACACACACACACACCATACCCCACCTGCCAGAAAAAGGATATGAGGGCAGCTGCCTGCCTGCTACTTGAACTACAAACTTTTTTTTTTTTTAGAGGACCCTTGGTTTCAAATGGACTTTGGTTTCTAGTGCACTTGAATCTGTATAGAAAAGAATTTTCCTGCTATTTCTAATATTCACATATTCTCTTTGTTCTTCTCTGTTGTTGTTGTTATGTGCCGTCTAGTTGCTGGCAACTCATTGTGACCCTATATACAAAAGGTCTATACCCTGCTCTATCCTGTGCCAATCTTACAGTCTCTGACACACCTACTGCCATTTCCCCAGTCATTGAATCAATCCATCTCATCGAGGGTCCTCCTCTCTTGCACTGTTCCTCCACCCTCCCAAGCATGACCTTTCTCTCCAAGGACCAATCTCACCTTCTAACATGATCAAAGTATGTCAGCTGAAGCTTCAGAATCCTTCCCTCCAAGGAGTAGCCTGGCTGCACCCTCTCGAGATTTTTGATCCATAATAAGTAATTGCAAAGACCATGGCCTTTGTCAGGCACACTTTAATCTCTAGACTGATATCATTGTTCTTCAGTACTTTGCAGAGGTCTCTGGCAGTAGCCTTTCCCAATGCAATTAGTCTCTTAATTTCCTGGCTGCTGGTACCAAGAATGTTGATTGTAGAGGCAAGCAAACTGAAGCTGTCAACAATCTCAATCTCTTCATCATCCATCATGATGCTGCCAATCAGCCCAGTGGTGAGAATCTTGGTTTTCTTGATGCTGAGCTCTAATCTATATTGAAGGCTGTAGTCCTTGACCCTCTGCAGCAAGCACTGCAGGTCCTCCTCACTTTCAGCAAGCAAAGTTGTGTCATCTGCATAACACAGATTGTTAATGAGTCTGCCTCCAATCCTGATGCCACATTTCTCCTCAGAGCCCAGACTCCTGTGTTATCTGTTCCACATATAGATTGGAAAGACATGGAGATAGTGTTTGTTATTTGCCATTGAGTTGGAATTAACTAACAGCGGACCATTCAGCAGGTTTTGGAGGCAGTAAATCAAATGAGAGGAGATGCCTCTCTTTCTCTTGTGGAACAGCTGATGGATTCAAACCCTGTGGCTTTGAAGTGGCAGCACAACACCTTACTACTAGACCACCAGAATATTACTAAATTATCAGGGGAAGAGTCATGGTTAATTGTTACAGAACAACATTACTAATAAGCTATGCACATGTAGATGTTTTTAAATACTGAAAATATATGTCAGGAACATATTTTTTTATTTGACTTCTAAAGAATGTAGCCAATTAGTCCCTACTTATTATCTTTTAATCCAGAGTGTCCTATCTCTATCTACTCTTCTTACATTTTCTCCAAGTAAAGCTGTTTATCCTGAAATACCATTTTGCTTCTTTATTAGTCTGCTCAAGTATCTTCAGTGGGTTTCTATTGTTAACCAACTGACATTTAAAACCCACAAAACTCCCAATATCCAAAATACGCCTTGCTGAATGCAAGCTAGTCATGAAGAAGGACATTCCCAAGGGCGATTAAATAATAGGAGAGCTATAGTGTAGAATGGCAGAGGGATACAAGCCAGAGAGAATGAAAATATTCAAACAAGGGGACAGAAACAGAAAATGAATGCCAAAAGGGTCAAATGAAGGAGAAAGGGGTCAGATGATGCTCAAGTGACACAGTTCAAACCTAAGGATTCAAAGCCGAGAGTCATTAAGCATTATTTGAAGTGGACCCTGGTGTATGCCTTGTTGGACTCCTTCTATGCCTCCCTGTTTTGTGATTCACTACCTCACTCAGTGCAGACTAAATACTGGGATAAAAAATATCCTGAAAGAAAAAGGATCCTGAGTCATCATGCCAGTTCTGCATCTATCCTCCAGACAAACTTCTTTACACTTCAGACAAAATTCTTGAGACTCCCTCCTCCTTTTTCTAAATTTTCTAAATTTATCCAGTTGTAACTGCCCATGTGGATTCTGTACAAGTGCTTTCTTTCTTTTTTTTTTTTGTAGGAAACGTCTCATTGACAGCTCAGATATATATATATAATCTCCATACACACATATATCACATATATAAAAAATAATACTGCCCCTTCCTCCTCCTCCATGAGTGAGTTCAGGCAGCTCCTTTCTGCTGGGGCAGGGGGGAGAGATGGGCGGGGCAATGCCTGTTTTCTAGAGAGCACCTGCCCGCTCCTTCCCAAAGATTCCCTGCCTCCAGTTCCAATGAGGGGGGCCTGAGCAGCCAGGCTCTGAGAAAGAAGGGGTCCTTCCCCAGCTTCCACCTGCTCTGCCTTGGGTGGGCTGCAGGAGTGGAGGGCCTCACTGAACTCATTGGGATCCCCACCCCGGCTCCCACGTCCATTGTCTATGCTGGAACCACCAAGTGCAGCGGGCTATGCAGGGGGGTGGGCCACTGCCCAGTACTGGCTCTTTCTCTTGCTTTAAATCTTCCCTGCCTGCTCTAATATGTCTTCTCCCTTTATAGCATTTGAAATCCTGATCCTGTTTCATTTCATTTCATATAACAAATGCATAAAGACTTCTAGCATCTGATTTTGTTGCATTAAAATAATTTAAATTTTCATTTTATATTTAACTTTTTATTTCTTTATATTTTAATATCTTTCTATTGTGATTATAAATTCCTAGAAAGTATAAAACATACACACACACACACATGCATGCACCCCTACCATGGTGATTATAGTATGGTGGCAAAATCTCAGAATCACTAATAAATATTTTTCCTCTTTTCCCTTTAAGAAAATGCAGAGTGAGATATCAGATTCTTAGTAAATGAAAGTTAGAACATCTTCTATAATGTCTCAACTTGAAAGTCAAGGGTATAGGAAAAGAAGCTGCTATCAACAGAAAAGTGGTATATCTAAATAAATACAATTTGGGTTTGGACTAAAGTATTATAAATCTGCCAGTGAAGTATTCATACCTGTTTTATGTTCTTTTAAATACAAATATCCCATCTTTCTCTCACAGAGCAGCTGGTGTACTTGAACCACCTATTTTGGGGCTGGCAAGTGCAACTTCTTATCCACTAGGCCACCAGACCTCCCTTTATTCTATCAGCAGTACACATCTCCCAGAAAGCAGTGTGCAGTAGAATATATGAAAATAATTAGCATTTGCTTCTTAATTGCCTATTGGAACTTGATCTTCAGACTCAAAATTATGTTTCTTGAGGTGGGTAGTTTATTTTATGAAATACACTAGGATGTTGTTGTTATAGGCGATCAAATCAGAACTGACTCACAGCTGACTCCCCAGCGGGCTTTCAGAGGCTGTAAACCACATGGGAGGAAGCTGCTCATCTTTCTTCCTCAGAGCTGCTGGTGGCATCAGCCACATTCCTTTGGGCTGGCAGTGCAACTTCCTACCACTAGATCACCAGAGCTCTCTCTGGTGTTTGCACCTTTCCTCAACAACAAACCTTAGCATTTAGTTGAAGACACTCTGGTGGTGTAATAGATAGATAAGGAGTTAGAACTGCTCACCAAAAGGCATCCAACGGCAGCTCCACACAGAGAGAGAGGTGGTTCCTATCCAAGTGCAATGGGGACTTGAGGAGATGGGGGGGAAAAAGGCACTGAATGATAGTAAATTACTATAAAAAGTACAATTTATAGGGGTGATTGTACAGAATACAAGTACATCAAATAAACACAATGTATATGAATGATGAAAAAAAACTTAAATATTTGTGTAGCCTTAGAAACCGTATGGAGAGTCGCATGCATCTGAATGGACTTTATGTGTGTATGAGAGAGTTTAATCAAGGCGATTTGGGTACAAAATGCTTAGTGTAAATCCAGTATGGGAAAAATGTTTGTTGATGGTAAACTTTTAGAGAATGAATTAAATTGTAATCGAAAGCCTGAGTTCTGCATCAGCCATCAGTTTCTCAGATGCAACCACCCCAGAAAAATGCAAAGTATCTGGGAAATGGTGTAATTATAACAAATTTCATTCTACACGAATGTAACTTCAAAGAATGGAAGATAATCACAGGACTGAGTGATTATCAAGATAGTATCAAGCTTTCTCCCTGATTTTAGCAAGCTAAAGCTTTTAGCAACTTCAGTTTGTTAGGCTCCACAATAAACACTTTTGGTACCAGCAGCCAGAAAATTAAAAGATAAATTGCACTGGGAAGTCTACTGTTAGAGACTTCTCTAAAGTACTGAAGGGCAACAATGTCAGTCTGGAAACTAAGGTATGCCAAGAGAAATAATGTCAGTATGGAGACTAAGGTGTGCCTGATTCAGGCTATGGTCTTTGCAATTACTTGCTATGAATCAGAAAGCTGTATAATAACTAGGGATGATAGAAGGAGAATTGATGCCTTTGAGCTGTGGTGCTGGAGAACAGTATTGAGTATATCATTGACAGCTAGGAGAACAAACAGATTTGTCCTAGAGAGGGTGAAACCAGGCTGCTCTTTGGAGTTAAGGATTCTGAAGCTTCATCTGATGTACTTTGGACACGTTGCAAGGAGTGACCAGTTCTTTGAGAGGAAGGTCATGTTTGGGAGGGTGGAGGGACAGGGCAAGAGAGAAAGACCCTTGAGGAGATGGGTTCAGATGGGTTCAGACTGGGGTCTTGGGGGTAGGTGTGTGTCAGAGACAATAAGATGGGCACAGGGTAGAGCAGGGTATAGGGCTGTTGTACACAGGGTTGCTATGAGTCACAAACAACTTGATGGCACATAACAACAACAGCATACAATAAAGAAGTAAAAATAAAAAAGATAATTTATTACTATGGAGTTCAAATTGACTCATAGTAGACCCTCTGCTGAGTTTCCACAGCAGTAAGTAATACAAGAAGCTACTGTTCATCTTTCTATCTCCGAACTGCTTGTTGAATCTACCTGCAATTCCTATAAACTATGGCATCAGAATTTCCTAAAAAAAGAAGGAAGATGCAGTTCATAGGCAAAATTATTTCTAACAAAGCAAACAAATACATTTAAAAATAAAAAAAAATTACTCTCTCTGAGATGGAGAATTTCCCCCTATTAATCATTATTCCCTCTTCCCATTCTTTTCTGCTTGCTTGGCAATAAAGAAAGAGTTTAAGCAATCTTATTTCATTATTATCCTTTAGTCTCACCTCACAAAAACCTTTCTTACATTCCCCTTTAACGTTGTAGATCCTACTTACTTCATCACATGAAAGCAAATTATTATCTTTTTGTTTCATAAATACACTATCTATTTTGGCAGTACACACATTGCCTGCCTCTTAAAGGTCATTTGCATTTCCCCTTGACTTTAACAAAATGCTGAGGCGGCCCAGCATGTCTGAAACAGCACGGGCTTTGAAGATGGATAGACATGCATTGAAATGCAGTTCTTCCACTTAGCAGTCAATTGACTTAGCCAGTTCTTTCTTTTCCATCTATCAATGTTGAAGGATCCAGGGTTTATTCCTTGGGCTTATTCTCGTCTTTAACTACATTAATATCCCAGACTACATTATCCAGCCCTGCTACTTTAAAGTATAAATTTAAAGTAAATATTTATTTTAAAAAGTTATTTCTTCAGATTTAAATTATGATGAGAAAACACTTAAAAAAGACTAACAATGATAAATATTGACAATGATGTAATGGCACTACAAATTAAATGAAGAGATACATGGAGACTTAGGTATTCCTGATTCAGGCCATGGTCTTTGCATTTAATTGTTTTACATCCGAGAGCAAGACAATGACATAAGATGACAGATGCAGAATTACTGCATTTGAGTTGTGGTGCCAAAAAAGTGTCTTGAACATACCATGGTCTACCAAGAGAACAGGTTTATCCTGGAGAGGGTGAAATCAGGCTGTTCTTACTAGGCAAGGATTTGGAAGCTTTGTCTCACATACTTTAGACGTCTGCCCAGGAAGGGACCAATCCCTGGAGAAAAACATCATGCTTGGAAGGGTGGAAGTTTGGTACAGGAGAGGAAGACCTCGGATGAGATGGATTGACACAGTAACTGAGATAATGAAGATAGGATGTTGGAGACTATGATACTGGCTCAGGACAGAGAAGAGTTCAGAGCTATTGTACATAAGGTTGTCATGAGTCACAGGTGACTTGACAGCATATAACAACAACAAAAAAGCACAATAGGGTGTATTTTGTTTTTTCTCTATCTTTCTGTGTATGTGTGTGTGAGAGAGAATGTGAATATCTTGAATATATATTCATTTATATGTGTTCTTAGAAGCATGCTTACAGTGCTCTCAAATTAAAAGTGTAAATGCCCATCAATATAAGACTGGATATATAGTTTTGTTAGATCATGCAATAGCTTGCTAAGAGAATTGGAAAAGAACTGTAACAAAATTTAACAATAAAGATATATCTCACAAGTATAAGATTGAACATTAGCCACCCAGAAAGAATAAATAAGCAGTCATTTACGTAAAGATAAAAAAATAGGCAAGATCCACTATTATATTACATGGAGTAGTAACAAATAATCACACAAACACACATAATGATGTTTCCCTAAAACATGCCTAGTACATCTATTGTGTTGCTGGTAGATGTAGTTAAATTGACTCTCTCAGAGTGATCTTATGAACAGAGAGAAAATATGTCCTGTTCTTTAACATCCTCACAAAGTTCACCATGCTCACGTTCATAATTGGAGTCAATGGCAAGTCATCTTGTTAAGGGTCTTCCTCTCTTTTACTGGCCCTTTATTTCTCCAAGTGTGATTATTTCCCAATTATCTAATATTTGCCAACTATTTGCATATTTAAAATGTATCTCTGGAAACACACCAAGGTGTGAGGCAAGAGTGGTGTAGCCATAATGACTAGGCATATACATCAACTTCTTAAGCCATGAATGTCAGTTATGTAATTATGTAATTTAGTAATGACAAAATGTGGAAGTTATTTAATGATGTAATTTTGGAAGTTATGCAATGATGTAGCCATCCTCCATTGTGTTTGGTGTGATTATCTTCCATTTCATACAATATTAATTTTCACATAATGATTTCTTATTAGACTCTAACCTATCAATAAATATGGCAGAAGGATAGTCAACTTTGAGAAAGGAACTGTCAAAATGACCAGAACTGACACAAGATGGTTTCTGGTTCAAAAAATGATTGTTCTCCTTTTAGCCTAAAGAGGTAGCATGAGTGCTCACTTTATGATAATCCACAGAGTTGTACTTGGTGTTTGCATTGTGTGTTTCTTAATATATGTTAAATGTCACACAAGAAAAAATCAAAATATGTATCACCAGTTCAAACTTTTCTACTTGATCACAGAATTTCATATTATCTCTCTGAAATCTCCATTTAGATATTTAAAAACAATTTCCAACTAAAAAAGCCACAACTGAAATGACTGTAGGACTGTTTTCCTTCAAAACCCATTTCTTTCACATCCTTCCTCTAATCAACTAATGACTATATCATCCTTCCAAAGTTTCAGGCCCCAAACACGGCCTGATCCTTTCTTCTCTTTCTCATTCCTCCACAACAAATCTATAGGTGAGTCATGTTGGCTGTATCTTTAATATGTATCCAGAGAATTTATTTTCCCAAAACTCCAAAAATATTATCCTGGTCCAAGGACCATTACTTGTTTGTTTTCTGTGATGTTGTGCTACTGCTTCTGTTATTATTCTGTTCTATCTGTGTGCTTCTATTATTATTCCCTACAGTTGATTCTTAAAATGACTTCCAGAATGGTCTTTTGAACCAAAATTTAGGCCTTGCCATTTCTTTACTTAAAATACTATCAGAATGTCACATGTTCTCCTTAATTAAGTCACTTCTTATGACGTACATATGTTTCAAAACCAGGAAAGGTGTGTGTCAGGGATGCATCCTTTATACTTTTTCAGTTTATTGCAGAAAAGATCATTTGGGAGGCTGGGCTTTATGAGGAGGACTGTGGCATCAGGATTGAAAGAAGACTCAATAACAGCGTACATT
This sequence comes from Elephantulus edwardii, assembly GCF_000299155.1. Lineage (NCBI taxonomy): Eukaryota > Metazoa > Chordata > Mammalia > Macroscelidea > Macroscelididae > Elephantulus > Elephantulus edwardii. Next base: position 12,255,472 of record NW_006399826.1, on the reverse strand, counting down.
ATGCAGATGACACAATTTTGCTTGCTGAACCTCAGAAGGACCTGAGGCACTTATTGCAGAAGGTCAAGGACTAGAGTCTTCAATATGGATTGAAGCTCAACATCAAGAAGACAAAGGTTCGCACCATTGAACAAATTGGCAGCACCATGATAGATGGAGAAGAGATTGAGGCTATTAACAATTACAGCTTGCTTGATTCCACAATCAATACTCTTGGCACCAGCAGTCAGGAAATCAAAAGAAAAATTGAATTGGGGAAGTCTGTTGTCAGAGACCTCTCCAAAGTGCTAAAGAGCAATGATGTCAGTCTAGAGACTAAGGTTTGCCTGATTCAGGCCATGGTCTTTGCAATTACTTCCTATGCATCAGAAAGCTCAACAAAGAATAAAGATGACAAAAGAAGAATTGATGTCTTTGAGTTGTGGGGCTGGAGAAGTCTTAAACATGCCAAGAAAACAAATAGGTCTGCCTTGTAGAGAGTGGAACCAGGTTTCTCCTTGAAAGCTAGGATATTGTAACTCCATCTCACATACTTTGGGCACATAGCCAGGAGGTACTAGTCCTTAGAGAAGGACATCATGTTCAGAAAGATGGAGGGACAGTGCAGGAGAGGAAAACCCTGGTTGAGATGGATTGTTACAGTGGGAGTATGAGTGTTGGACTCATTGAGACTGGCTAGGTTTCAGAGCTGTTGTCTATATAGTCGCTATGAGTTGCAGGCAACTTGATGGCACATAACAACAATGATGTATGTTACTTTTCTGATCCTATGCCCTATTATTGTCTATCTGGCTCACTCTGCTTCAGACATACACACTGACATTTTTGCTGCTCCTGAAAGATACCAATCAGACACTCTATTTAGTGCCTTTGGTCTGGATTTTCCCTCTTTCTGGAATTTATTTTCTTCCATATTACCTGTAGGGCTAACTTTATCTTTTTTAACCATTGCTTTATTGTTGCTAAATCTATGAACTTAGTCTGATGACTACTTTATGGAAAACCTTAACCTCTTCTAGTAAATCCATTTTTTTCCTTTTGTATTTTTTTTCCTCTGGGTAAGCTTGATTAAGTTCTAATTGAGTAATTTATTATATTACCCAGTATTTGGGGCTCTATCAAGGCAACATGTCTGTTTTGTTGTTCCCAGAACCTGGTGTATATATGAAGTTACCCAATCTATGAAGTCTTGCAGTATCAATGGATTGTTGTAACTATTTGCTGAAAGGTTGGTAATTTAAATGTACTCAGTGGCACGATGAAAGAAAGGCCTAGTGATATGTTTCTTAAAAGTAAATTGTAACCAAGAAAATAGCAGATTCTATGTAGCAAATTCTATTCTCTAACTCACTTGGTCTCCATGAATCAAAACTGATGGAAAAGCAGAGTTTGTTTTTTATAGGAGAGGATAATAGAATTCTTGCCAGTGAGTTGTAGGATTCAGTGTCGTTTTGGGGAAAATTATAAGTGAAATATCCTCATTTAATTATAAGTAAATCATTAATGCTTAAAACATTTAATGATTGATAGACTTTTAGCCTAAATAGTTTGAAAGCTGTATTATCATCAAATGAAATATTTCAATTAGTGTTGAAATGTTAGACACAAAAAAATAAATATGTTGACTATTATTCTTATGAAGCAAAACAGACTGAATATTGAAACATCCTTAACCAAGTAGAGAAATAAAACATAACCAGATCAGTTTCTGTCAAGCTTACTGTAACTCATATAATTCATCAAGAGAAGAATTTTGCTGAATAACGTTTTCAATGGCCAGTTTGTTGGGATTACTTCACCACATTCTCCTTCTGATGCATTTCTGGGTGATCACAAAAACTTCAATACCCAGATTTTGACATGACTGTTCCTGTAGTCCAGATCAGGTTGCTTTATACAGTGTTAATTTAAGATCAATCATTTGGAAGTCAGAGTGTTGAAATTCAATTCATAGTTCATTTACTCAGCAGTAATTTTATCTTGGGGATGTTATTTAATATATTTGAACTTCAATTTTTTTTCTCTGACAAATTAATTGATTGAGTTAATGTAAAGTGTTTAGAACAGTACCTGGCATTTGTTTACTAGTGCTAGATATTTTCATTATTTTAATCATTAGCAGCTGCAACAGTGTTGTTATAATTATTGTAGTCTTTTACATAAATTTAAGTCTTATCCAAGTTGAATAGGGGCTTGCATTGGTGCATTAAATGATGTTATTCTTACCTTTCATGTTGGATACTCATACTCATTTTCTGACCAAAAGACTTTTTCTAAGGCTTGAAATAACTGAAACCACTTGGAGAAGGTCTTTATTTCTAACCTATCATCCAGAATTTCTTGTTTTATCTAATTATTTTAGGTAGAAAACATCAGACCTAATTAAATTTTAGCATCAAACTAATACAAATTATGATGGCCAAGATAGAATCACTTGAGGGTATTTTTTTTTCCCCCATTTGAATTGATCATGGAAGGTTACACCTTTTACTTGTCTCTATGTTGTTTCTCACCAATCCTGGCCTGTGCAATAATTTTTAATTTGCAATTTTTATAACCAGCAGTTGAGCTTCACCAGCTAATCCTTATCTAACTAATAAGGTCCTCTACTTCCACCTTCATTGATTAATCATCTGTTGGAGTTTTTAATACCCATTTGTGTTTAATTTGCTGGTATTTAAATGTCTCATTTCTGAGAGTGATGGATGATCTTGTAAAAGACAAGACTTCATTTGTGATTTATGTAATAGTGAGTTTCACTAGAGTCTTGCAAGAAACTTGCCCTTGAAGATAATTTTAATAGAGATTCTTGTAAGGACACTTCTCAGTTATTTAATTGCTTCTCAACTGCTTAATGGACTAAAGGTGCTTCCTTCTAATTTTATGTAAATCTGAAAATTGTTCCAATAGGTGTCTCCAATAGAAAATACAAACTCCTCAAACAAGTCCTTTAACTAAAAGGACAGTCTCGCTGTATACTAAACCAACCATGCACATCCCTCCCTAATCTTAAATTGTTCTCATTTACAATGACTTTGTGACATTTCTTTTGCTTATTTGTATTACATTTGTTCAAGAGAAAATAGGTGAACATCAGAACTTCAAGTACGTTATTATAATTAACATTTCCAGTTTTCATTATATGCACTATAAATTTTTTTTATTATTATTATTATTTTGTGTGTGTGTGTTTACCATCAAATCAGATCTGACTGTTACAGGAGGAGATTGTCCCTCCTTCCCCGGCAGAGCATCTGGTGGGTTCGAACCATGCGCCTCTGGGATTGGCACTATCCATTTTAACCCTTGTTCTGAACACCTGTTCTGATGTGTATATTCCCCATATTGTGCTCTTCTTTTCCCTATGAACTCCTTTAATACAATCAAGTTCTATATCAGGAGCTCTGGTGGCATCATCCATGGGAAGTTGTGCTGCTACGGCAAAGATGACCTCTCGGTTGGTTTGAATACCAGCTGCTTATCAGGAAAAAGATGGACAATTTCCCCCTATTACAGCTTTGGAAACACAGCGCTCTGGTGGCCTACTGATCCAAGTGTGTCTCTTAGACCTTGAATCAGAAGCACATGAGAGCTTATTAGAAATACAAATTCTCAGTCCTTACTCCAGAAAAGAGTATCAGATGTTCTAAAGGTGAAGCCTAGCAAACAAATTATTTAACAAATTGTTTTAATGACACTAATATAAACTGTAGTTTGGGAAAACCTCTCTACCTCAAGTTCTAAAATTTGGCTGAGTATTTGCATCATGTGAGAGAATTTTAATAGTACTTCTATTTGGTACCGTTCACAAAGATTCAAATTTACTTTACCAGGACAGCCTGAGCCTTGAGATCTTTCGAAAATTTCTTAGGTGATTCCATGGCACAAAAATGTTGGAGACTGGTTTTGAAACTTCATCTCCCTTCATATCTCCATTACATTAATTTCTTCCAGTTTCATCTTAAGTATCATATTTTGCTAGAGAACTCCAAATTCAGAACAACTTCAAGCAACTGCAGCATGAACAACCGCCTATCAACTGCTTTCAACGATTTGACTGAGAATATATATCTATATAACTCTTTCAGTGTAAAATATATAATATTTATAATCTAGAAATAAGGAAGAATAATAAAATAAACCCCTGAGCAGCCACCACTCAATCTAACATATAGTTTTAAGTATCTAAATATATTTAACCAGAAAACAAAACAAATTTTTAAAACCACTTGATTTTCAAGTGATTTTCTTTGTTTAATTTAGATTTTATTTTAGGCTAATAAAATGTTAATATTTGGAGACTAAGCCAACTTCTATGGAATCATAACCCATCCATAATCTACTAATAGGTTAACATGTATGCCTTGAACAGTATAAAAACTTTTATCACTTGAATATGAAACTGAAATGTTAAAAAAATTGCAGTTTCCTTGTTATATGATAAATGTACTTTACTGTTTTAAAAATGAGGATTAATGCTTGCACTTAACAGATCTCTCACACTTCTAAGACTTAAGGCATAGTATTAATAAATGAGCTAGGACACTTATCACAGGATCAACTGCATCAGTTATTACCTTTTAGACCATGGACAGTCCAACTGGATGCATTTTAAGTTGTATTCAATTTGCCAGCATCAGTTGTATTTGATGTAACCTTCATTAGCACATGCTCTTTACCAGACTTCCTAATAAAACTTCCATAAGTGCTTGTTGATTATATTCACTTATTTTTCTTTTTTCTGTTGTCCCCTATGATATAAAATGCTCTTTCTGATCTGGTTGCTAAGCTTTTAAATCATATACTCTTTAGGAGACTTTCTGTAATGAATTTCACCTTGACAACATTTCCATGATATCATTTTTAAGACTGTGTTTCAACTTGGTCGTGATTCTCTACTTTGGAAGAGAATCACGGCATGTTCTAATGGGGTAATATGTTGGGACATCTACATAATGATGTATTCATTCTATATAATATGGTCTAATGTTATTTCCCCATATTGAAAATAAGATGATTAGTTGAGTTGAAACACTCTTACTCCGGTCGCAGCTCTGATCTAACATAAGGGAAGTCTCCTCAGAGGTGTAGACTATATATACACATTTGGATTTTCTGGCAACAACATCTAGGTTTTCATTCAGGTTAGGTTTTGTATCTGAATCAATACTTCTGATTCTTTGAAATGGGAATGTGGCCTTATGCATTGTCTGCCATTCTTGGGTCCCTCTCACTCCCCAACGGCAGCAGTCTTATTGTCTTTTATGCCAATCTTGATGTCTTCAGTCTTTACAGTTAAATGTTTTTGCTGTTGTTATGGTGCCTTCGAGTCACCTGTGACTCATAACGATCCTATATACAACAGCCCTAAACCCTGCTCTATCCTGTGCCAATCTTACTGTCTCTAACACAAATACTCTCATTACCCCAGTCACTGAAACAATCCAGCTCATCAAGGGTCTTCCTCTCTTGTGCTGTTCCTCCACCCTCACAAGTATGATGTCCCTCTCCAAGGACTGTTTCCTCCTTGCAACATGAAGTATGTCAGATGAAGCTTCAGAATCCTTGCCTCCAAGGAGCAGCCTGGTCTCACCCTCTCTAGGATGAATCTGTTATCCTAGCAGTCCATGTCAATACTCTTCTCCAACACCACAATTCACCCTCTATCACCCTAAGTCATCATTCATTCAGCTTTCTTATGCATAGCGAGTAATTGCAATGGCCTTTATCAGGCACTTAATCTCTAGACTGATAGGGTTGCTCTTCAGTACTTTTGGAGAGGTCTCCGACAGCAGACTCCCAATGCAATTAACTTTTTATTTCCTTGCTGCTGGTACCAAGAGCTTGGATTGTAGAACCAAGCAAATGAAAGCTGTTAACAATCTCAGTCTCTCCACCATCTGTCATTGTGCTGCCAATTGGCCCAGTGGTGAGAATCTTTGTTTCCTTGATGTTGAGCTTCAATACATATTGAGGCTGCAGTCCTTGACCTTCTGCAGTAAGCACTTCAGGTCCTTCTCTGTTTCAGCAAGCAGGGTTGTGTCATCTGCATAACCCAGATTTTTGATGAGTCTACCTCCAATCTTGATGCCACATTTCTCCTCATAGAGCTCAGCCTCCCAGATAATCTGTTCCTTATATAGATAGAAAAGGTATGGAGATAGGACACATTCTTGACACACACCCTCACCAACTTTGAACAATGCGAAGAAAACTCTAGACTCTTAAAATTTGTCAGCCTCTACAAGAGTGTGAACCATATTCCTTAAATAAATCTTTCTCTTTCGTTTGTGTCAGCTCTCCTTGAGGAGTGGGGTGAGGCATGGTCTCCAGCTATCTTAGATGTGGATATATGGTCTTATAGATCACCAACAGCTTTGAGATGTGTGTAAGAGAATGCTTTCAATAACTGTAAAAAACAAACAAAACATAGTGACATGGATGGAGAGATTGTGAAGGGACTGTGACATTTCTGTGAGGAGACTGAGGTAAGTAGTAACCAGAGGAATCCTGGACATAAAGGTGACAGTTAAAGGATTTGCTTGCTGGATGATTTATAACTTCTCTGAGATAAAGTTTGCTGGATGATTGAGGAAACCAGAGGCTTCTTGTATTTGTGCTGGTGAACCGAACATGGACTTTTCACTAATTGAAGAATTGTGTCTCACTGTTAGCCTGGCTTGGGATTGCTGGACTAAACCTAGACTTGCTTTTGGGTGATAGTTTTTGCATCCCCCATTCCTCAAGCTATCTTCCTAATAAACCTCACAACTGGGAGTAAAGCCTGTGAGTCAAGTTGCAATGAACTTTGGAACCAGTGATTTGTAGAAATGGGTGCAGGAGCATGTGGGGTGGCATGTCTGACTTTGTAGTTATTTGTATGATTCTATGTATATTATTGATAGAAAAATTTCCCCTCTAGTGGGCAGGCGTCAGACTTAACCATTCTCACCCTGTTTCTTCTCCTTTCACTGTTGGTTATGCTTCACTAGGGAACCCAACCGAAGACAAATTAATCTTTCTAAAGTAGTTCAAAGACTCTTTCTCTCAATGATTCTTTTGGATTAGAACTGTCCATTTTTGATTAGTGACTGAGTGCTTAACTTTTCCAACCTCATCCTAGGAACTCCTAAGGTAGACATTCATGATATTGTATGTTAACATTTGTGTGTCCTAATATCTTTTGTCTTTTAATATAGAGATAAAAATCTGAACTCCTGATTTTAGAGTGCTTATTTTAACCTTTTTTTAAAAAAAATATTTCGTAAGGCCAACTTTTTCTTCCTCTTCTGCTTAGTAGAACATAATATCTCATTTTTAGATCATGTAAGTGACAATATTTTTCTTCTCAAATTTTATTGTATTGCAGATAATCACTCAAACATTTTGGTTCATGAATGGATATTATACACAATCTTTCAATTACATTGTGTTTTATTCATAAACATTGTGCCTTATTCAATCATTAATATACATTGTCTTTTGTATAGTTAATTATTACTGACCAAGGCCTGTCTTTACTCCTTGGTTTTAAGTCCTCATTGAATCTTTCCGATTCCTTCATCCCCTATCCATCCACTAACCTCTGCTATACTAGTGTTTTTGCTCCTTCCTCTTTTGAACATTTTTAGACTTCTTGCTCAGTTATCCTCATTTTTTTACAGAAATGGTGTTACGCAGTATTTGTCTTTATGAGATTAAGTTATTAAACTCAGCATAACGCTGTTAATAAACTCTCCCATGTAATATAGTATTTTACAAAATCATTGTTCCTTTGTGCTCCATAGTATTCTATTCTTTGAATGCACCACATTTCTCAACCCATTCATTTATTGATGGGCATTTGGGCCATTTCCATTTTCTTGCTATTATGAATAACTTTACTATGAATATAAGTGTACATACCTCTATTCATGTCTCAGTTTTAATCCTTTGGATATATTCCTAGGAGTGAAATAGCTGGGTCATATGGATTTCTATGTTCAGCTTTTTTAAAAATTTTTAAATAAAATTTGTTTTTTATACTGAATTACTTATGAAGTTTTTATACATTGCTTTTCACACTGTATCTTTTCCATTTCCTCTACCCACTCCCATCCATCAAATTTTGGGGGGAAATCAAGCTATCTTCCAGAGAGGCTGTACCATTTTACAATCCCACCAGTAGTGTATGAGAGTTCAAATCTCTCTGTATCTTTCCCAATATTTGTTGAGTACTGTCCTGTTATACTTCGCTACTGATAGTAGGGTGAGATGGTGTCTCTCTTTTTTTTTAAATTGCATTTCACTGTGCTCTGATTAGAAGAGATTTTGAACATATCTCCATGTATCCATCTGAATGTCTTCTTTGTGAAAAGTCTTTTTATATCTATTGCCCTTTTTATTGGGTTATTAGGCTTTTTCTTGTGGAGGCCTTGTAGTGTCCTGTGAACTGTAGTTATGATACCCTTATCTGAAATGTCATTGCCAGATGATTTTTCCTCAAGTTGCAGGCTTCTTTTCAACCTATAAGAAAAGGTTTTTGATGCACAGGGATTTGGTTTTTAGAAGGTCCCATTCATTGAATTAATCCTCTCCTGGTTAGACTGCCATAGGTTATGGCTTTTAAGTTTGGCCCCACTTTGTCTCTTAGCTTTCTTATTGTTTGCGGGTTTACTTCTGTATTTCAGATCCAACCTTGACGTGATATTTGTGTATGGTGTGACATGTGGATTCTGTTTCAGGTTTCAAAATATAGATGTCCGCTTTTGCCAGAACCTTGTTAAAGAGGTTGCTGTTTCCCCATTTAATAGGTTTTGTTTCCTTGTCAAATACCAATTAACCAAAGGTAGATGGGCTGATTTCTGGGTTCTTGATTCTATTTCATAAGTCTGTGTGTCTGTAATAATACCAACAGCATTCTGTTTTGGTTATTACTATTGCCTAGTATGTTTGACATCAGAGTGTACTATGTCTCTCATTTAATTTTTATTTTTTTTTCAGAGGAGCTTTGCTCATTCAAGGTCTCTTTCTTTTCCAAATAAAACTGCAAATTGCCTTTTCTATCTCCTTGAAAATAGAGTTTTGGTGTCTGTATTGATATTGCATTGAATATGTAGACTGCTTTTGGTAGAATTTTTATTTCACACCCCTTACTATACGATTTTTAAAGAATTAAAATTTTAAATATCATTTGCAAAGAGTATAATGGTAATTGAATTAAACATTAGAATCTTTGTCTTCTTAGTATTACTTGTTTACAAAATCAGCCAGCACAAAGTTATACTGCAGATAATACTTGCATTGGTATTAAGGATATAATCTTTTTTATGCAATTTTGGTTCAGATAAGATGATTACATTGAATTTAAAATGAAGTTATACTTTTTTAACATATCAAGTAGTGATTTAAATAAATTTACTTCTGAGTGTTAAGCATTAAGGTATTTTGCATATTTCAGTGTTTTTTAAATTAGATTTACCACCTCAGTTTTCCCATTCACTAGGAATATGACATTTAATTAATGACAATTAATATGACTTGTTAATTTTATGTCTGATATTCTAACTTATTTTTGTCATTCGTTGAATCTCCTTCATATGACATTTCATTATAAATATATAAATATATTAATTATTAATCACTAATCCTTTCTACAAACAAGATGATCCTTTCTCAATATAATTTTCTCAACTCTATTTTTATGTGAAACACCATTTTCACAACTGTCAAAACCTCATTGTCTTGATGTCTTCTTTGGTCCTTCTAATTGCAATTGAACAAATTAAAAGTTATTAATAATGTGTGGAACTATGTAGAAACAGATACAGAGGAAATAAATTGTACCATAAATTACTAGTGATCTGCAGTAGACGATGATGAAAGATAGGAGACATTTGAAACTGATTGATTCACCATCATGTCACCCTAGCTCCAATTAAAATTTCATAATTCCTCATCATTTATAATACCATTTTTAGCAGTTAATTCTAAGGAAAATATCTACTCTTTAATGTTATTCTTGCCTCCTTTACTATTTCTTACCTCACATAACATTACATGACAATGCCATGCCATATGGGAGGGAGGGCAAAAATAAAAAGCAATAATACTGCTCCTTGGAGACAAGGATTCTGAGGCTTTGTCTGACGTACTTTGGACATGTTGTAAGGAGGGACCGGTCCTTAGAGAGGGACATCATGCTGGGTAGAGCAGAGGGACAGCGCAGGAGGGGAAGACCCTCTATGAGGTGGATTGATTCAGTGACTGGGTAATCAGGATGGGTGTGTCAGAGGCAGTGAGACTGGCACAGGATAGAGCAGGGTTTAGGGCTGTTGCACATAGGGTCACTATGAGTCGCAAGCGACTCAATGGCAAATAACAACAACAACAACATAGTTCCTTGATATATTGCTAAATATGAAGTGGATTGATTCAGTGACTGGGGTAATCAGGATGGGTGTGTCAGAGGCAGTGAGATTGGCACAGGATAGAGTAGGGTTTAGGGCACACAGCAACTACAATTGTTATTTAACCAGGACTTTCAAAAATCATGAAAATGTATTTTGCTCTGTAGACTTAGTGATTGTTAGTAAGGAGTGAATTACAGTGGACTTTCAACTTAGAGAGAGAGATGAACATTTTTCTTTGATTGACAGTGACACAATTTTACAAGTAACCTCCAGTAACCTTCACTTCACTGGGGCTTCATTCTCTCATTTAAAAAAGAAAAAGTAATGAACTAGTGTAACTTGAGAAGCTTTCCAGCTTTAAAAAGAAATTCTACCACCTGCTCACATGCTTGCTGAAGAAGTTTCTTCTTTTGACTCATGCTATAAAAAATAATAGCTTATTTTAAAAAGTGCTCTATGATTTCTTTTCTAATTACAATAGCTCTTGCATAAAAATAATACTGCTTACAGATGAAAACATGCCATGCATTGTCAAAGCTTTTATTAGCTCATGTTTGGTGATGAAAAGTACATTACCTAAGTTGTTTCTGTCATTAATATAAATATGGAATTAATACAATGATCCCAGATTATTCCAGCCTGATCTGTAATCACAATAAGAGACCTATCAGACTGTCTAAAGTCTAACTGTGATTCCTTGCATTAAAAGTACTGTGTTTCTTGCAATTGCAAAGCCCTGCCTTGCTTTGCTTTCATTTATCAGGCATTTTCTTTATAATGAGAAGCAGCTTGGACACAACATATTCCTGCATGCTGAGCTTCTGTTCAATACGAAGCTCAACCTTGAAACCTCTGCCCTCCCTCTTTGCAAACACAGACATCTTTGATCTGCGGAGGGTCATCATGCTTTTAAAATCTTCCCAGAATCGCCAACATTAATCTTGAGAATATACTTTAGAAAAAAACCTCAAAGGTGCATTTCATATTCAGTGAGAATCTATTCAGCCATTTTCATGTACTCAGATAACAAACTTGGTTTTAGCATCATGGATTTCAGAGAACAAGAGCACATTTACATAAAGTCTCTTACAAATCTCTTAATTTTGTAAACAAGTCAGGTCTCTATTCTTCCTGAAGAAATAAATTTTAGATTTTGGTTTTTGTTTTGTCTGAGCTTTCTAACTCAGTTTCAGTTTGTGGGACTAAAAAGTCTGAACTCTACTGAACCCTTGGCCAAAGGAAAAGAAAATGTAACTTTTCTTGAATTAGACTAATTGTATGGAAACTGTCACACAATAAGGTTTGGTTCTGTGCCTCTAGCAATAATTTTACATAGGTGGTAGGTATCATGCTACTTTGAAAGTGGACTATTTTTAGCATTTGGTGCCCTGGATATATTTTTCTCCTGATCTGTTCTAACCATAGTTGTCAATATAGAAATTTATCTATGAAGCGATGTATATGTCAGGGGGAAAAATGGACCAGAATATTTAGAGTTATTCCCTTTTTCTATGTGCAGCCTAGTGCTAACAAAGAAACCCTAGACTTATCAGAATTTTTAAAAGTATTACTCAAGAAAGAAAGGTTAAATAAAACAGATGATATCTTTTCTCAATTATCATAGGCAGGGATGGGACCAGGGACATTCAGAATCCTAAATAATAGATAATTCAAAGGTCAGTGTTGTCTTTGGAGCATATAATGCAATTTCTTTTGCAGCACATCTTTCTCTGCTATGTAACCGAACAGCTAATTTTGTTGTAATTTCCGGAGAACAAGCCCTTTAAGCTCAAGGGCTCCACAGCATATGTGGCTCCCAGGAAGTCAAGGTGAGAGTCCCAGTTAAAAAGAAGGACCCAAACGTACAAAACCCAAGCCTACCACCTGTGATCACATTCACTAGGAGTGAAGGACTTAGCACAGAGACCATACAAAAGGTTGCATTTATAACATTTTATTTCCTCGATAGTGTGAGGATTTCTAAAGAAAGATATTATTCAAAGTAAACCTACCATATAAGTGGAGGAAGAATGTCATAGTATCCCCAGGCCAGACAGTCAAACTTTTCACAAAAGACGTTATTGAAGCTCATAATGAAATAAACAAACACAATAAAAACAAAGTTATGTGGCTATCTCAAGACTTGTATGTACAACATGATACGCTCCATGAAAAAAAAAATCTATAAACTCTTAGAGGACAAAATCCACATTTTCTTTTGCCTTGTATCACAGTACAGAGTTCAGTGCATTAAGTCACACAAGTGTTGAGGACTTTTGTTCATAGGGTCACTATGAGTCGCTTACGACTCAGTGGCACTTAACAATAACATCAACATAGAGATCAATTGGCCTAGTGGAAAGAGAGTGATGCTACCAAGCCGAAAGTGGGTGACTTTGAATCCATGGTCCTCAGGCCTGTTTTTCATTGGTTTTGGTCAAACATTCTTCTAGGTCGTATAGCCCACATGTGTCCACTTGGTGTACAGAGGTAACTTGTGGTTGCTGTGAGGCCGAACACTGTAGCACTGATGTGTCACATGTGTTACTGCTTACCCATGGTGGCCAGTGTTTGGTGGAGCTCCCCAATTAAAACAAGTTTGGAAGCAGGAATGACATCCACTTCCATAACAGCTTGCCTCCGGAAACCCTATGAACCTGGAGAGAGGATGAAAGTCACAGAAGTGTTGAGGACTTTCATTCATAGGTCACTATGAGTCGCCTACGTCTCAATGGCACTTAACAACAACAACAACATACATGTTGAAAGGAAAGATGAATGAAAATACATCCCATGTATTTACTCTTTAAGTTTAGAAGAGAAAATTAGGGAACTTGATTAAAAAGAAATTTCTTGAGAAATATGAATTCATTTTTAGTTGGCTATATCTTTACTGATAGTTTATTTTCTGTTTTCTGCCAAATAATGGATGACAAAATCTTCACAATGAACATTTTTCTCATCCACTTCCTTAGATTGTGTCTGTCAGAGATAAATCGTGTATGATGAAAGACATCGTTTATGGATATATTCCAATCAGATTTCCTTCCCCTGGCTACTTTGGGTTTCTTAATTCAATGTGCAGCTCAATAATGACCCGAGCAAAGTTAAATGCAGACAGTGGAAATGATGATAAATACCTCTGACAAAAACCAGTATGTACATCAGACTCCAGTTCAAGTTCCAGAAAAATATTTGTTGCAAACATTCATGCATACCTTATTTTTAATTTGACTATTAGCTGTTAATGGGAATCATGGAATGATTTATGATGGATTAATTTGCTACAACCTTGTATCTTTTCCCTTCTATTCTATTTCTATTTTGCCCTGAATTACTCCAGTATTTTACTACAAGGGAAAAATTACGCAACAGAGGCACCACACAATCTACCTGTTTTGGTGGCACAGTGTTAGAACTATGCAAATTTTCATGCTATTTAATTTTTTTCTAATAAATTACTCTTTACTGCATTACCTCAACATAAAATATAATTTACCTAAAGTATTGGAACACTGAGAAAAACTTGCAAATAATCATCATTGCTTTTAATATCACCATTTTTTACATGCTGGGCAGTTGCCAAAAAGAAAGATCTCCAGCCGTCTTGCCTGTGATAATCATAAATAACGCTTTAACAAAATCTTGGAAGTTGATGAAGAATTCTTGCTCCTTTTTCACATTTCCTCTTAGAATCAGTGAAACATGATACGGAAGAAAAATGCTTGTTTCAAAGTGAAGAATCTAAGACTCTTATCAGATTTGGTCAAAGTTACAATATTCACTATTACTATTCATCAGGATTTGAACTAGGGGCCAGTTCTCTAAATGAGTAACTCTTCATTTTTAATTTGCTCATAGGCTAGGCTGGTAATGAAATAATAGTATGACTGATGTAGGAAAGAAGCTGTGGTGCAATCCTGAAGGCATGTGGTTCAAGTCCACTAGATGATCCACAGGAGAATTATAAGCACTCTATCTGTGTGATTAGATAACTGTCTCAGAATAACTCGCCCACTGGAGGGCGAGCTATGTGTCTGTTCTGATTTGACAGTACACAACAACAATTGATATACAACAGACTAACAATAGAAGCGTGGGGAGGAGTAACATTGTATGTCACGTGAGATCAACATTGACACCTAGATATATATCCCATATTATATTGCGAACTGCCAAAAGAGTTGTTATATGTTGATGTCACAGAAATATATAAGCAATGGAATATACTCACTCTATGCAATTACTGTATCCGCTTGAACAGAGGAATTAGCAACAAGTGAAAGAGCCGATATTGAGCACTTCTTGCTGTTGTTAGGTGCCTCCATGCTGAGTAGGACTCATAAAACCCTATGAACAACAGAGCTGAACCCTGTCCTGTCATGTGCCATCCTCATCCTCTCTAACACGCTTGAGGCCTTTGCTGCAGTCACTGTGTCAATCTGTCTTTTTGGGTCTTTCTCTCTTGCGCTGACCTTAAATCTTTCCAAACAGGATGTCTTTTTCCAAGGAATAGCCTTTTCTAGCAACATGCCCAAAGAATATGAGAAAAAGCTTTATCATTTTTGCTTCGAAGGAGCGCACTTTCTTTAAAACATTTCTATTTTTTTTAAATTTTTTTTTGGCAGTTCATGTGATATTGGTATTTTCTCCAGCACCACAGGTCAAAGGCATCAATTCTGTCAACTTTATTAATTGTCCAGCTCTCAAATATATAGTCATGATTGAAAGACCATGGCCTGAATCAGAAGTGCCTTATTCTTCAAACTCATATCATTGTATCTCAATAATTTGAAGAGGTTCAGCCTTCAGATTTTCCAAGGGCTCCTGACTGCCGGTACCAAGGCTGTTGACTGTAGAACCTAATAAGAGGAAGTTGTTGATGATTTCCATCATTCCTCTAATATAATGTTGCCAGTCAATCTAGTGGTAATATTTTTGTTTGTTTGTTTCTTGATATTGAGATGCAATCCATATCCAAGGTTGTATTCCTTGACCTTCTACAGCAAGCCCTCATCACTTTCAGAAAACAAGGTTGTGTCAGCTGCATAATACAGGTTGTTGAATGGTCTTCCTCTGATCCTGATGTCACATTTGTCTCCACAGAGTTCAGCTTTACAAATAATTTGCTCAGATTGAATAGGTATGGCAAAAGGATACAACCTGATGTACACATTTCTTAATTTTAAACTCTATTGTGTGGGTTCCCTTGCTCTGTTCATACAACAGCCTCTTAGTCTAGGTATAGGTTTTGCATGAGCACAGTTAACTGTTCTAGTATTCCCATTCTTCTCAACATTAGCCATAATTTGTTATGATCCATACAGCCAAATGCCTTTGCCTAGTTAATAAAACATCAACATATATTCTTCTGGTAGTCTATAATGCACAAATTGAAAAAAAATTTAAAAGTATGGTTCAATAATTTCATGAGTATTCTATGTATTGGAATATTTTGGCAAATTCCTTCGAGACACTTAGGCAAAACAAAGAATGCAAGATCAAAGAGAAGAGAGAACTAAACTAATATATCTGGGTAGTAGTGTCTACGGTCTAGTGGCCTAGTGGTAAGGAGCTGTGGCCTAAGGAGCTGGGCTGCCAACTCAAAGGCACAAGGTTCAAATCCACCAGTTGACTTGAGGAAGAAGGATGGGCAGTTTCTGTCTGTGTGATTTTATTGCCTATTAAAACACAATGGATGGTCAGCTATGGATTGGATCCAACTTGAAGGCACATAACAACCACAATTAGTAAGGTACCTATCAGAAGCTAAAAACTTACTTTTTGGCTCCAAAGCAAAAATAATATTTAGATATCATAACAGCATATGTAATTAGATATTTCAAAGATTCTGTAAGTTGATATATATAAAACTGTACAAAATAGTGCATGGCACAAGAGTGGCATAAAACTTAGTTAGCTATTATAAAAATTACTGAAATAAGTCCAAGTATATTTAGTTTTAAGGTAACCTATCTTCTTTCATTCATTTACTCTTTTATGAAAACTTCCTCTGTGAAAGTTGTTGGTGCCACTGCCTTGAAATCATAGATAAACTGTACCAAATGTACTGAATTAAGATGTGGGTTCTCACTGAACTCTGATTAATCTTCTTCTCTTATTTCTTTTCCACAGCAAATACCAGATAAAGTATGTGACTTCTTACTAGAAAGTGTGGAGTTCTCAAATCCACACAGCTTTCTCATGTTTCCCAATATGCTTTTATTTGCATACTTTACTGGACTGTTGAGTGTTGTTAATGGACCAGAGATGTAAGCAACACTGGACTACCTTTTGTGAGATAGTATATGATCCTCAACCGTAACTTATATGTTAAATCTCAATTCTAGATTAGTGAATATAAGGCTTTAAGGAACTCTCATTATTTTTCCTTCCAGTGGAATATAATGTTTTGGCTCACTAAACATTTGTATAGAGTCTTCGGATGGTGCAAATGGTTAATGTACCTCCTAGTTAACTGAAAGGCTGGAGATTTGAATTCACCCAGCCAGAGATGTCTCAGAAGGAAGGCTTAGCTGTCTACTTCTAACAAAGCAGTTCTTTTCTGTCTAACTGGGCTATCCAGAAATCAAAATGGAGTAGATGGCAACTTGTTAATCACTTGCAAATTCTACATTTGTCCCATCTTTCATTCTTCAGTTCTTCAACTCCTTTCTGGCTTCCAGAAGGAATCTTCATGGAAGTTCCTCAAAAAAGTCACTCTTTTTCTGATTTCCTTTTGCCTCTTTCCATCTTTCCTTCCTGACCAAACTCAGGGAAATTATAAGTTTATAAACTGTCAATCTTGCTCATCATAACATTCTAGTCAGACTGTGAGTTTGGGTTTCTTTTCTTTTTTTTAATTTTTCATTTCTATCTCAGTATCTTCTTATAAATTATGAGCATCTTAACTAGAATATCCAACAGCAAATCTAATGAAAGTACTCATGAAGAAAGAAAGAAAGGAGGATGGGAAAAAGAATTGATGGGAAGAAACTCAAGGAGTGTGGGAGTGAACACAATTAGTACTGGCCTTGAAGCTGACAGTAAAGGTGCTGAGCGTGATTCAGTGAGCTATTATGTTGATTAAAATAAACTGAATATTCAAGGAGCATTATGCGGTAAAGAGGGAAGATAGACAAGAAAAGCATATGCCTGATTATTTAAAGAAAGCCCTTCCACTTAATAATCAGGCAGCTTTTCAAAAGAACTTTACTTTTTTGTGCATCATTTTGTTTGTTTTATAGAAACAGGAAGGATGACACATACTCTGTTTAAGAGTGGAGAAATTAATACCATATATTAGTTAAATATCATTTTGGGTTTTTTTTCAATTTGAATTTAAAAATAGAGCCAGAAAGCAGGGATTGTAAAGCAACTTTACAATGGATTAACACGGCAATCATTACTTCAGCCGAGTGGTCAAGGTCAACAGCATCAGTGATAAGTGATGTTGATTGGTTGATATCCTTGATACAATTACAATATGATGAGAATGGCTTATCATCTCAGCAGTATTCTTCACCAACACCTTGGACTCCAGTATAGCAATGAGAAAAACATTGGACAAATAAAATTGGGAGAGTTTCTCTAATAGAATCTAGTCTGTGGTACTTAAATTCATCATAGTTATCAATCACAAAAGTCACAGAGAAGAAGAGGCTAGGCAATGTGGTCTTCTAGATAGGATACTAGAATAGAGAAAAGACCTGGGGAGAGAAACTAGTAAAATCTTAATAAAATGTTGTTTGTCTTACAACCAATGTTGGTCTCTCAGCTGTGGCAAATAAGCTCTGGTTGTGACACAAGTTGTTAACACTAGGGAAACTAGTGAGGGGTCTATAAGATATTTGTATTATTTTTGAAAATTTTCCATAAATCAAAAACAACTCTAAAATAAAAAGCACATTTACATGAGCAATGAAAGAGCACAGTATGAACATTAGATTTCCCATCACTTGAGAATATGACTCTACCAAATTTCTCTCAGATGCCTCAGTTCCTGTTCTTATAAAGATAGTAACAGTACTTATTTCCTTAGCTTACTGTGAGAAGTGCTTGGCAGAATGAATTCAAAGCACTTTGAACACAATAAAAAGGGAGGGAACCCCAAACAAATTCAAAAGTCAAACTGTTGTTGTTGTAGATTACCATCGAGTAGAGAACGACTCGTAGCGACCTTATGAACAAGAACCCTGAAGCCTTTTGATAACTGTCCTCTCTCAAAGTTCATGGAATGTCCAGAGGCATGTTGTTTAGGAAGTGGATGCCACTCCTGCTTCCAAACCTGCCTTAAACTAGGAGCAACACCAAACACTGCCCACCCTGGGTAACCATTATGACATTTGAGATTTTTGAGATTCCAATAGCACAAGGTTCAGCATCCCAGAAACCTCAGTATAGCATATTGAAGATTGTTTCTCCAAAATATAATAACAACCAACTTTTAAATACAAAAGCCCTCCCCAAGGCCTTGTTGACTCTAAATAAGAGGCTTACATTTAAAAAAAGAACAGAAATCTACCGATATAGTATGCTGCTGTTGTTATGTGCCTTAGAGTAACCTGAGACCTATAACGACCTTATGTACAGCAGCTCTGAACCCTTCCCTGCCCTGAGCCAGTCTCACTAATTCTGACATACCAACCTCCATTACCCCAGTTACTGTGTCAATCTGTCTCAACCGGGGTCTTCCTCTTCTGCACTGGTCCTCCACCCTTCTGAGCATGATGTCCTTCTCCAAGGACTGATTTCTCCTGGTCACATGCCCAAAATTAAGTGAGGTGGAACTTCAAAATCCTAGCCTCCAAGGAGAGATTTGGTTTCATCCTCCCCAAGACAGCTATTTGTTTCCTTGGCAGTCCATGGTGTGTTGAAGACTCTTCTTCAGCATCACAACTCAAAGGCATCAACTCTTCTTCTGCCATCCTAAGTCGTTGTTCGACTATCTAAAGCATAACAAGTAATTGCAAAGACCATGGCCTGTATTAGGCGGACCTTTGTCTCTAGACTGATATCTTTGGTTTTCAGCACTCTGGAGAGGTCCCTGATAGCAGATTTTCCCAATGCCATTCGTCTTTCGATTTCTAATTGAAATCAGATCAGAACCAACATTTAGATTACACTCCAGCACGTTTCCCAGGCTGTAATGAAATAGCAAGATTTTTTTTTCCATCTCTCTCTTGTGAAACTGCTGGAGAATTCAAATTGCCAGAATAGCTTGGGCTATCGGATAGCAATACAACTCCCTGTAGACTATGCTACCAGAGCACAACAATCAATAACCACTGGCAATACTTAACATAGAATTATATTTGTGCATGTTGTTTTGAATATTAAACCATATGACTTGTTGGTGCAAGCCTAAAGGTTGGTAGTTCAAACTCACTGAAGAGTACTGAGGCAGAAGGGCCTGGCAACCCGGTTCCATTAAGATTACAACCAAGAAAATCCCATGAAGCAATCGTACTCTATAAACTTATGGGAATGTCATGAGTCATGACTGGCTCAAGAGAAGTAAATTTGATCTCTGGGTGAGGCAAGTGGTTGTTAAAAGAGGAAAGATAGAGCGACAAACCTACAGTGTTGTACTTTGAATTTTTCAGTGCCTGGCAATCTGTGTCAGTAAAGACTGTAGCCAACAATTCTTTTCAGAGAAGTTCTACTCTATAGTGCATGGAGTTGAAGTGAGTTGGAATCAACCAACAGTAGAGTTGCTTGTTTGCTTTGGGCTTTACAAATGTAGTATATAAATTTTAAATACTGTGATATAAGCATTGCTATAATTATTGTTCTAAGTGCCTTTATGTAAAAATATGTTCAAAGGGCCAAAGATTAAAATACTTTAAGGCTTCCTGACAAGTGTTTATGCTCATCTATTAATAAATATTAATATTATAATTATTATGTTAATTGCTAAGAAAAACTAGGTTACCTTTCTTATATAACAGAGATTGTAATATGTCATACGAACGTCTGGCTATTTGCTAACAAGCATTAGAAACACATTTTTAGAGAAGAACTGTGCATTCATTAAGATCAAGGTAACCATCTGTTTCCTAGAAATTGAGGTTTATTTCTAGTGTTCCTTTTTGAGATCTATCAGCAATCATTTTCATCCTCAGTATTGTCCTCATCTGAATAGTAAATTATATGACCACTCTCCTTAAGAAAAAAGGAAGTCCATGGAAAGTACTCAGAGTGCATAACGATCCCACCTCCCACCCTTAGAACAAGTAGATGGCAGTCAGGGTTCTTAGGCCAATTACTGTCCCCTTACCTTGCTATTCAGTCTCCTCTCTATTAGATGACTAGGATCAAAACTGTGTTTCATTAATGTGCTAAATGGGCTAAGCCTATGATAGGCTTGACAGGTAAAATGCGTACTTTAATGACAATGCTGATTTTTTTCAAAGATGATAGCAGAGAAAAACAAAACAGCAGGGAAGCACAAATGGGAAAACAAAAAGCAGAGTTGAGTAGGCAAGAGGCCAGCCCTTTTCTCCTTCAGCTTATGGTATCCCAGGCTGTACTGAGCCAATGAGATAAAGCATCTAAACGATGCACATAAATCTCCCTTAATAAGAAATGGGACAGTGTGAGAAACAAGGAAATCCTGGATTAAAATAACTTACATTTCACTGACCAAGAATATGTTATTGCTCAAAACACTTAAAATCTTATTTTTTCTAATCAGTAAAATGGAAATAGTAATTCCGGGCTATTCAGTCTTGCTAAGTAATTAGGCAGTGTGCTTATATTTTCTAACAAAGAACAGTGTCCTGACAGAGAGTTGGGACTGAAGAGAGCGTGGTGGCATACAAATTAATGAAACACAGGGAGCTAAGTCTCTTATCATTGTTGTTTTGGACCATCAAGTGGGAACTGACTTACAGCTGGCTCTCCAGTGGGCTTTTAGAGCCTCTAAATCTCATAGAAGGGATTTTCCCACCATTCTTTTGTGAAGCAACTGATGGATTTGAACCTGGTCCTTTAGTGTTGGCACCATAACTCTTTAAAACTTGGCCACCAAAACTCTTTAGAAAGATAAGAACTGAGTGTGATCGCTGGAGCAATATTCAATATTAAAGAATATTGGTGTGGATGAACCAGACAGGAGTGGCATCCACTTCCCAAACAACACGCCTCCGGAAAGTCTATGTACTTTGATAAAAGTTGATAGTTATAGAGGGGTTTCAGGCCTTTTGTTCATAGGGTCACTAGGAGACGTGCTTGACTTGAAGAAAATCAACAACAACAACAATAGCAATTAATCAGCTACAAGAAGAAAAGTGCTATATGCTACAACTCGAAGAAAATATCAGGAAAAGGTTTTCACAAATAGAAAAAAATATTTTTTTGGCATTTCCAGGTGGAAAAGGAGAAGAGAGTTTAAAAAAAAGTAATTGTGTGCAAGTTAAGGACCTGATATTTCAATTTCTCCCATTAAATATTTTTTCAAGGTGGAAAATATGTACCTTCTTAATTCAACTGCAGTGTCAACTAAGCAGTTTTCAGCCCATATGATGACAGTGAGTGAGATTTACAGACTCTGTCAGGACTCAGGCATATGACAGAAGGTAATTTTGGCAGCTGAAGCAGAAACCAACTGATTCTTCTGAATCTGCCCAGTGCTCGAATTTGACAAATCCTCTGAAATGCAAAGAGGGGAGGTGCTTCAGTTTCTCTCTGTGGGTCGGAAATCCAACAATAACAAACTCACTGACTGATAGTGAGCCTGAAGCATCGACTCCAAACGTGCCTCCTTTTTAAATATAATATGCGTCTGTTTGTTAGGTTATATTACCAGAGCTGAGAATACAGAATGGGGAAAAAACCTGGATTGACTTTGAAAGTGAGGAAAAGGTTCTCTCTTTTGGGT
This sequence comes from Elephantulus edwardii, assembly GCF_000299155.1. NCBI lineage: Eukaryota > Metazoa > Chordata > Mammalia > Macroscelidea > Macroscelididae > Elephantulus > Elephantulus edwardii. The sequence goes on along the minus strand of NW_006399826.1, from coordinate 12,233,200 downwards.
TCATCTGTTGTAAATCAAGTAGACTTCACTAGTGGGTCCAAGCAACCACTTATTATCAGACATCAACTTAAAGACGGTATTTGGGAGTTCTGCTACTCTATAGAAAGAAATAGACAGTACACTCAGAAATCATTTTTTTTCCTTACTAGCAATAAAATCCTGGAATGCTACATGTTTTTGTTTATGTGTGGTCATTTGGCTACCAACATAGTGAATTTAGAACATTGTATAATTAGTTATACGTTGTAATTGTTGCTATGTATCTTTGAGTCAGAACTGCCCCAAAGCTGAGAGTGTATTAATCTTTCTTCTGCAAAGCTCCTGGTGGATTCAAACTGCATGCCTTTCAGTCAGAAGCTCAACTCCTTAACATGAAGCCACTATCACTCTTTTTTAATTGCATAGTATTCAATAAACTTTTAAAAAAATTTGTCAGTTGAAGCTTTATTTGTAATCTTATTAATAAGACTAACATCAGCTTCAAAATTCACTAACAGGTATTTGAGAGTGAATTTTACAATAATTTTTCCCTTTTGTTCTTAGTTAGAAAAATTAAAAGATTGAGTTAGATAAATGATAAGGCTCTCTATGAGTAACATAGATATCCCTTGTAACAATATTTATAACGCAACTGACAGAGGCTTGTTTTCTTCTTAAATGAGACAAATTATCTTTGATGTTTGCCCAAGAGAGAAAGTGCTAAGTGCCCAAACAGACCGTAATTCCTCTGACATGGTGCACCTCTGTCACCAGAGTGATAGTTAATTACCGTATGGATCACACAGTCCAGCCAGGGCACATCCTTTAGCGAGGTCCCCGCTCCATTGGGTCACACATTGATCCCCCTTGTCTCTGTGGATGCCCCCAGACAGATTGATGCAGCTGAAATGAGAGGGATGGAGTGACAGAGAAACAAATGAGAATAACATGATGTAATAAAATCCAAGACTCTGCCCACAGCTTTGTTGGATCTCAACCTCTATGGACAACAAATAGCTGCAGGAAGAGGAGCATACAAGGCACCTGACATTGCTCCCCATTTTACGTCCATGTTGTGTCCTGCTCTTTTCCTATATCCGCTAAGGTAGCTCAGATGATGTCGACTAAGAGTTGTGCTGCTAACCCAAAGGCAGTACCTCTTTGAGGGTTCGAATCTAACAGTGGCTCCCTGGAGAAAGACAGACCATCTCCTGTGTGATGTACAACCACTAAAACAGCCACTTGTGGGTCAATTAGAGGTTGGTTTTCACTTGTCAGCAATGAGAGTTTTAATTTTTGGAGAAGACATTAACGTGTGTGGAGTCCCCAAAATTTAACAGATGTACAATTGCCAGATCCAATTTGACTTTAAGGAATTTAAAGACAGCTTGACAACGCTTAATGCATCCTTATAGTCATTCTCTAGAGTTTCTGGAATACTGACACTATATGGCATTATAGAAGCAGGAACAATCAGAAAAGGCTTTCCTTCATTCTATATCTAGGAAAATGAATAGCTATCAAAGAAGTGGAACAGGGCTTTCAACTGTGGCTTGAGCAAAGCTACAGGGTCAAAAATATATTTGTAGCTGAGAAGTGTGGAAGGCGACATGTTTAGCAATTGAGGAGCTCAAAGGTGATGAGAGTAGAGACTGTTATTGTTGTTGTTGGTAGATGTCATTGAGTAGAGTACAACTCATAGTAACTCTAAGAATAGCCCACCTGAATTCTGCCCAATTCTGTCTCATTTCTTATCCTTATCATCTCTGGAACACTACAGACTGTTGCTGAAGTCACCCTGTCAATTCATATCATTGGAGTTCTCCTCTCTTTCACTGATCCACCACATTTCCAAATATGATGTACTTTTCAGAGGAATAGCCTTGCGTAGCTACATGTCCAAAATACGAAAGATGAAACTCTGTCACCTCTGACTCCAAGGAGGACTCTGGTTATACTTTGTCCAAGATGGATGTTTGTTCTTTTGGCAGTCTATGAGATATTGGGTATTTTTCTCCAGCAACACAGCTCAAAGGCACCAATTCTTCTTCTGTCATCTTTATGCCCAGCTCTCTGATGGGTAGCAGGTGACTGAGAATGGCCTGGATCAGGTGCACCTTAGTCTTCAAATTGACATCATTGCTTTGGAGAGATCCCTCACAGTAGATTTGCTCAAGGCAATGTCTGGGCTTATATGATGAGGAGATTTTAAAGATCCATCTCAGAACTATAAGGGACCTCTGGTGGTCTAGTGGTAAGGAACTACACTGTCAACCAAAAGACACGTGGTTTGAATCTGCTAGCTGTTTCATGAGAAAAAAATGGGCAATCAACTCCTTTGTGATTTACTGCCTCTGAAAACCTGCAAAGGCAAAGCCTATTCCACAGTGCACAACAAGAGCAGGTAGATATAAATAAACAAAAAAGATACATAAATGAACAATACACAACGTTTATTCTTAGTAGACGAAATAAGAGTTTCACTGCCCATTATAAATAAAATATTCTGGGTTAGAGTATGAGGTTGAACCCAGAAAAAGGAGCATTCTCTTTGTTTTGCATCTCTTAAGAAGAACTTATCTTTAGGATTATTGCTGCTGTTGCTGTTGTTATGTGCTGTCAAGTAGCCTGTAACTCATAGTGACCCTATGTCCAACAGCTCTGAAGCCTGCCCTGTGCTGAGCCAGTCTCACTGACTGTGTTATACCTACCATTATTGCCCTAGTTACTGTATCAGACCATTTCATCCAGGGCCTTCCTCTTTTGCACTGTCCCTTCACACTTCTGAGCCCGATATCATTCTCCAAGGATAGGTTTCTCCTGGCCACATGTCCAGAGTATGTGAGACAGAGCATCAAAATCCTAGCCTTCAAGGAGAAACTTGGTTTCATCCTCTCCAAGACAGACTGTTTATTTTTTTGGCTGTCTACATTATGTTCAAGATTCTCCTCCAGCACCACAACTCAAAGACATCAGTTCTTTTTCTGTCATCCTTAGTCACTGTCCAGCTCCCTGATGCATAGCAAGTAATTGTAAGGACCATGGCCTGGATCAGGCACACATTAGTCTCTAGATTGACGGCATTGCTTCTCAGTACTCTGGAAAGGTCCCTGACAACATATTTACCTAATGCAATTTTTCTTTTGATCATTACGGTAAGCAGAGAATAATTGAAATATTTTGCTGATTTGAGAATTTGTTGGCAATAAGATTGGGAAGTAATTCTTTAGTAACTTTTTCTCTCCATTTTGCACAGAAACAACAAAATTGTGTGCTATTGAGTCAATGTCTATAGGGAACTTGTATGCTACAAATTAAAACAAATACTGGCCAGTTTGTGGTCATTATCACAGTTGCTGCAGTGTTCAAGCCTATTACTGCCGTCACATTATCCCATATATCTTGTTGGAGGTGTTAATATTTTTTTCTGTCTCCGTGCTTTATCAAGACTATACCCTTCTCCAAGAACTGGCCCCTTCCGATAACATTCTCACAATATATGGATGAGGTCTCTTCATCTTAGCTTCCAAGAAGTGATTCGAGTGTACTTCTTCCAATGTAGATGCATTTGCTTTTTGAGCAGGCCTTAATATATTCCATATTTTTGCTAGCTCTATAGTTCAAAGGCATTTTGCACTTTAAACAGGTGAAATAAAGTGGTTAGAAATTTTTGTAAAGACTTGAATATTATTGAAAAAAATAAGAAATTAGAGGAAAATTTTAGACTATTCATAATTTAATATCTGCAAGAAGAAAAAGATCCAACAAAGGGAAATGAAAAAGAATAGGTAGTGAGGTTAACACTGTGGATGTTATTAATGATATTATAACAGCTTACTGTTTCTATTACCAGCTGGTTTTCAGATTCCAGTAGAATTCATTCATTTAGAATGATATTTTTTAATTGTTTACTTCATGAATATTTTTTATGGATCTAAGTAAGTGAAATCTCTAATATCAGCAGTTTTCCTTGTTGTACATGATGTTTGTCCATTAATCCAGTTAGAAAGATTCCTTTTGTTTGTTTGTTTATGCCAACCAAGGCTATAGAGTTTGAGTGCCACAAGTCAGTATTTCTAAACATTTATAGAAATTAAAGTTGAGTCATCTGTGTACAGCTGGTTTGTTAATGAGTTTCTCTCCAGACTTGATGTCACATTCTTCTTCTCTATATAATCTAGTTTTTCAGATTATTCACTCAGCATGCATTTTGAGTAATTATGGTGAAATAAAACAAGGTCTCTGGTTGTTTTATGTTTTATGTGGTTTTTAAATTGTTTTTCTTTTAATTGTGGTTTTAAACCATGCCATTTCTCATTCTTCTGTCTAAATGAATGCTTTTGTGCACAGGCTCTGAACCCGTGAGCAAAATCAAGAGTTCTGGAATTTGTTTTCTTCCAAATTAATGCATAATTTGTTAAGATCAAATGTATAGTCAGTAAAACACAGGTCGACAGACATCTTTTTGCAAATACTTGTTTGTAGACAACAGCTGTCTCATGTTGCCAATGATATCTCTCATTCTACATCTTCTTCTTTATGGAAATTGGTTGCCTAGCAGCCCTCAGTTGATGGACTGCTTCAAACATTTTTTAATTCACATTCAGCAAGATTTTTTGGTATAACATTATTTTGTTGGATCAACCTTTTTTGTTTTTTAAGAATAGATACAAATGTGCCTTCTTTCTTCCAGTTGGCCACGTATCAGTCTTCTAAATTTCTTGGCATACACGAGTGAGCATGACTGTGCAGAATGTATTTGTTCTAATATTTCAATTGGCTTTCCTCCAAATCTTGGAACCATATTTTTTACAGTGCTTTCGTTTCAGCATCAATTCTTTCTTTCAGTGCCATTGGTTGGTGTTTGTATGCTTCTTCATAAATGGCTCGACATCGTACATTTTTTTACAATGATTCTGTATAGTCTTTCCTACATTTGATGCTTCCTGTATCATTCAATATTTTCCCCATGATATCCTTCACTAAAGGATAAACTCAAGCATTAAATTTTTTCCATCAATTCTCCCAGCTTTAGAAATGTTAAGCTTGTTTCTTCACTTTCTAACTTAAAAATACTTGTAGACTTTATTGATTATATTTTGTGGATTCTTTTTTAGTTGCTTGAAATCTTTTGTAAATTTCTTTTAATAATTTCTTTCACTTTTGCCTCATTTATATGAAATATGTTCAGAGTCTTTTCTGACATTCATTTTTGTCTTTTTCAAGGTGCCATCTGACTTTTATTCTAGTGTCAGAGGAGTGAAAAGTTACAACTTGCTCTTTGTAATGTTGCTATAAACTCAGATACAATCTCAAATGAATACTACACATATACTTACTTTCATCATTTAGGCTGAAGTAAAAGACATTATGGCAGGGTGGTGGAAATAAAACTGTCAGAAAGGTCACAGAGTTAAAAAATGAAAAAAAAATTTTTATATGGTTTATGTTACAATTTTAAACAAAAAAATAACATACAGATAATTTTAGATAAACACTTAACAACTTTAGTTGTCATCAGCATTCAACTTAGAGATAGTGCTTGGGGGTCCTGTCAGTCTATAGGAAAATATGAATATGCTTTATTTATGAATCATCTTTTCTTACTATCAGTGAAAGGGATCTATATTGGTATAGGTTACAGGAAGTTACCTGACTAACCCAAAGTTAGAGCCCCTTTGGGGATTCAAATTCTTTGTTGGTTCTGTAGAAGACAGGCAGTCTCCTCCAGTGTAATTTATTGTCTCGGAAAACCTGCTGTAGGGTCAGCTATGAGTAGGTTCCAACTCCACTGTCATGGGTTTGAGTATTTCTAGTTAAACACCACTGAAAAGACAAGAATAAGTAATTTTTTTTCGTGATATGTAGTCATTTTTGTCCCAACATGAAGGGAAGAAAAAACAGATATTAATTATATTAACCTAAAAAAACCTTTTTAAAAAATTACAGATTAAGCTTATTTTTCATTTCATTGATTTAAACAACATGAGACTGCATAGGGAGAGCACCACACTTTCCCTACATACACATCTAGCTAGAATATCAATTATTTGAAGTGTAAATTCTTTCCAGTTCTGTTCACTACGGAATCCACAGCTTGATATATAACACATATTCAATAAAAACTTGTTGACTAAAGATTTGACAAATTTAAATGAAAGGGCTAATGTTTTACCAGAAAAGCCAACTTAGAACCACTGTAGAAATTTGAGTCATCACATATTGGGGATTGCTATTATTCTGTTGCACTCTTACACATCATTCTTGTTTGAAACTCTGTAGAAGAAAAAATATATTATAAAAATCCAAATAATATGAAGCTGTTAGAACCACATTACAAAGCAGAGGAAATTGAATAGAACTTAGATGTTATCACTAAAAGGAACCTTTCTGAGAATGCCAGTAAGTCTTAAAAGCCAAGCCTATGTTTAATTGTCTTCCATCTCAGCTTTCTTCTATTGAATTGGCTTCCCATATTAAAATGACAAAATGGCTTTCAGCATTGCTGGATTTTACAAATACCCTTTTATTCACTAAAACCAGAAAGGAAATGAGCTTTGAATTCATATAAAATTCAATCATCTTCATAAAGTTCATTTTCCTCAACTTTCTCCTTTTTGTCCTATGCAGCTTGAAAAATATTGAACATTATGGTCTATTTGATCAGACTTACAGGGTTCTTAGGCAAAGGACTTGTTGTTGTTAGGTGCCATCAAGTTAAGTATGACTCATATAGACTCTATGAATAAAAGATCTGAAACCAGTTCTGTCCCGCACCATCCTCACACTTCCTGACACACAAAAGCCCATTGCAGATGTCACTATGTAAGTACACTTGGTTGAGGGTCTTTCTCTCCTTGTCGACCCTCCACCCTTTTCAACATCATGTCTCTCTCCAAGGAATTGAACCTCCTAGAAACATGACCAAAGTATGTCAGGTGAAGCCTCATCATTCTTGCCTCCAAAGGGCACTCTGGCTGCACCCTCTCCAACATATCTCTTTGTTCTCTTAGCTGTCAATAGTATGTTCAGTGCTCTTCTCCAACAACACAGCTCAAAGACATCAATTCTTTTTGTCATCCTTATTCACTGTCCAGGTCCCAGATGCAAATCTAGTAATAGGAATGACCATGGCCTGAATCAGATGCACTCAAAAAAATCAAGATGTCCTTAAACTGATATCACTACTCCTCAATAATTTGAAAAGGTTCCTAAATGCAGATTTTCCCAGTGCAATGCATCTCCTTATTTTCAGACTTCTCATACCATGGGTGCTAATTGTGGATACAAGCAAGATACAAGCTGTTGACAGTTTCCATCTCCTCTCCATCCATCATAAGTACTTTTCATTGGTCCGGCGGCAAGAATCTTTGTTTTCTTGATATTGAGACACAATCTATACTGAAGGCTGCATTCCTTGGTCTTCTGCAAGTGCTTTAAATCTTCCTCACTTTGAGCAAACAAGGTTACATCATCTTCATAACACAGGTTATTGATGAGTCTCCCTCCAATCCTGATGCCACAATCCTCTTCATAGAGTCCAGATTCTTGGATAATGTGCTCAGCATATAGACTGAACTGGTATGGAGACAGAAAACATCCCTGAGTCACTCCCTTTCCAATTCCAAACCATGCAGTGCTCTCCAGTTCCACTTGTACAATAGCCTCCTAATCCAGGAATAGGTTCCTCAAGAGTACAATCAAGTGCTCTGAGATTCCCACTTTTCTCAATGTCAGCCACAACTTGTCATGATCCACACAGTCAAATGCCTTTGCATAGTCAATAAAGCACAAATAGACATTCTTCCAGTATTCTTTATTTTCAGCCAGAATTCATCTGACGTCAGCAATGATATCCCTGATGCCACAGCCTCTTCTAAATCCAGCTTGAACATCTGGCAGTTCTCTGTCTATGTAATGTTCCAGCTATTTTTGAATGATCTTCAGCAGTATTTTACTTACATGTTATAGCAATGATATTGTTCTATAATTTCCACATTCCATTGGCTTATTTTCTTTGGAAATAGAAACAAATACAGACCTCTTCAAATCCATTGGTCAGACAGCTGTCTTCCAAATTTCCTGGCATAGACTGGTGAGTGCATCCAAGGCTGCATCTGTTAATTGAAACAAGTAAATTGGTATCCCATTGATTCCTGAGGGAAGGTGTGTGTGTGTGTGTGTCTGTGTGTTTTGTTTTGTTTTTTTTTACCCAATGTCTTCAATGCAGTTTCCACTTCGTCTTTCATTACCCTTGGCTCCTGGTCATATAGTACTTCCTGAAATTTTTCAATGTCAATCAATTCTTTCTGGAACAGTGACTCTGTGTATTCCCTCTATCTTCTTTGGATGCTTTTTGGGTCATTCAATACATTGTCCATAGCATCTTTCAACATTGTGACATGAGGCCTAAACTTGTTTTTCTGTTCTTTCACCTTCAGAAGTGCAGAGCAAGCTCTTCCGTTTTTATCATGCAATTCCAGCTCTCTGCACATTCCATTACAATACTTTGCTTTGTCCTCCTGAGCTGCCCTTTGAAACCATCTGTTCAATTCTTTTATCTCAACATGGAAAAAGTCTTCCAGACAAGAGACAAAGTAGTAGCGACATAGACTGGTAGTTATATCTGTAATTGCAACTATGATGATAATATGGTAAAATAACAAGGTAAGCTAAGAAACTGGCAACATATTTTAACAAAGTCTACTGGTGGCCTAGAGGAAAAAATATGTGCCGCAATCCCAAAGGTATGTGGCTTGAATTCATCTGATGCTACAGCGATATTTCTTGCTTCTGAAAAACTTGCTGGAAGATCAGCTATGGGTTGAATCTGTCTGGATGGCAAATAACAACAACAATGAGAATGACAGGTTTTCTTTTGTCTGACTTAGAAAAAATTAATTTTCTACAAAACATCAGAAATTAAAGAGTTGCTGATATAGTGAAATATGTTTTTGGACTGCTAACGAGAGTCAGTGGTTTTATTTCACCAGTTGCTCTGAGGTGAATAACTAAGAGCAACTATCCATATTTCTCTACTATTCATAGGGTGTTCAGAGGCCTGTTATTTTAGAAGCGGATGGCCAATCCTGTTTCCTGTTGTTGTTATGTGCCGTCGAGTCGCTTGCGACTCATAGTGACCCTATGTACAACAGCCCTAACCTCTGCTCTGTCCTGTGCCAATCGCACTGTCTCTGACACTCCCATCCCAATTATCCCAGTCACTGAATCAATCCACCTCATAGAGGGCCTTCCTCTCCTGCCTGTTTCCTAGTATGTTTTAATCTGAGATCTCTACTAAAACCTGTCTTGGGCAAGCTTTGTGCCATTTAACACATCAGTGGCATAGCTTTCAGTATCACAGCACCCCACTTCTCAGTACTGAAAACTGACAAACAAGTGCTGTACCCATTAGAAATATGTACTTCCCAAACAGAACAAGATAATTTAATTTGTACCTCTAATAGCAAATCAGTTTTCACATCAGGTCCCAGAGCCACAGTTCTGAAGACCCAACCAACTTTTAATCACAAAGGCAAAACCATCGGTTGGTTTAAACAAGAGGCTCTCAGCCCACAACTGATCGTTAATTAAATAAATTTTAAAAAAAAATCAAAGAGCCCACACCTGATTGTTAAGTAAAAATGATCTACTTTCCAGAATCTAACTGCTTCAAACAAGAGGCTCTCAGGCAGACTCAAACCAAAGACCTGTCCACTGGGTTCTGTTTTAAACAAGGCACTTTTAGCCTTAGACACCCAGCCCAGAACGGTTAATTAAATAAAAAAAGACCAAACAGGACACATGTAAATGTTAATGAAATAAAAATGACCCACCTTCCAGAATCTAATTGCTTCAAACAAGACCTCTTATAAAGATTTATAGCCCCATAAACCAAATGAAAACACCATGAGCTGGAATTAGGCAGATGGCAGTAGGTTTGGTTTGGAGATGTTATGTTTGAATAAGCTGAAGGCAAGCTATATCTACACCTCTATAGTTTTGATATAACTAAGCACTGACATTTATAGACGTCAGTTTTTTCATGAGTTACATTTTCATTCATAAACACACACACACAAAGGAAAAATCAACAAATTTCTCCACCATAAATAACATTTGATTATCTCTTTCGTGGGAAAGATATGAAAACTGTTATTTTTTTCAATTTACACCTTATATGTATTGTTATTTAATAATGGCATTCCCAATGATATTGATGACGACATGTTGGAACTAGGAAGTGGAGTTATAAATGTAAAAGATAAGTAGAACTTCTAAACAACATGTCAAAAATATGATACATTTAGTTTTCAACCACAAGCAAATTAACTCTGATAGATAATTTAAAATACCTTTGTGATTACTAATTTTTTAAAGAAATATTAAGGTAAAAACAAGTAAAGACTATCCACAGCACTAGATTGGAAACCAGTTTGAAATGAGCCTTGAACAAGGTACAAAACAGGAAATACTATTCACAGCACTAGATTGGAACCCGTTTGAAATGAGCCGTGGATGTCCTTTTTGAGAATTTTGTACATGATGTGATTTATAGGTAAAGTAGATATGGTATATTAGCTAAAACAAGCAAGTTAATATGGTATATATATTATATTTTTTGTTTGCTGTAAAACATTTGTATATGAACACATGGATATACAGGCACAAATATATTCAGGTAAAAAGATACCAAGGAAGGGACGAGGAAACCACAAGGTGTTAGGAAAGTTAACTGTGGTCATCTCTGCAGCATTTAACATGTGTTTATTTAAACAATTAGTCAATACACTTAATTTAGCTTATATAAACCACTATGCATATGTTATGGTTGTTGTGTACCATTGAGTCTGAACAGACCCCTACCTGACCTTCTGGTGAGTTTTCAGAGGCAGTTAATCACATGGGAGGAGATAGTCCATTCTCTTCCTGCATATACTGATTCTAACAATGCAAGAGCAAACTTTGATAGTGCGGTCTGTGGAGTATTGTGCTGTTAACCTGTAAGTTATTAATCTCTGATAGTGTAAATCCATGGGGAGAAAGTTAGGATATCTCCAGCATGATTTCAGCTTTTTAAATCCAATGGAGAGCCAGCAATGAGTCAGTTCTAACTTGATAGCAGTAAGATTGAGGTGTTTAGGGATTTGGTTTAATAGTATAAAATGTATTGAAAGTGAAGCCATCTACTTTTATTTATAAAATTATTCATCTTTTCTCCTTAAAGCTCCATGCGTGCCTACTTACTCACTCTTACATTACTTCTTCCATGTGGTGACCTGTCCTCTCTCTCATCTCTGCCTCTCAAGATCCCCTTCATGTTCCCAGACTCTATTCAGATCCCATTTCCTCAATGAAATATTACTGGAACACATAGATTATTTCTACTTTCTTTTTAAAGTGGCTCAGCAAAAATTACTTCAAAGCTAGTCGAGCACTTTGGTTTTATTAAGTTTCATAGCTCATTGAATTTTACTTTCCCCTTTCTACCAGCCTACACATATCCTTACATGGCAATGCTTCTGTCCCTTGTCATCTCTGCATCCCTTGCTGTAGAGTCAGATCAGCACACATTAAAAAAAAAAAGCTGTAAAGGCTAATTCATATTCATATTCAGCAAAGAGTCATTTTAAACTTAGATAATCTGACCAGTTCATCTTTAGATAAGGACCCTGAGCTGTATATGGAAGATGTATAGTTGAGGTGTGTAATAATTTACATGATTAATTTATGTAGGAAATCTAGAGGGGGGAAATAATGCCATTGTACTCCAAAATAATTATACCTTGACGCTCAAAGGACAAAACATTAGCAATCTTGAACTTGTTGAACCTGTTTCTGCTACTGTGGTATATGATAAAAAGAGCCCAGCCAAGTAATGAAAGTCACCACTTGAGTATGAAAGAGTTGACTTTAAAAATTAAGTAGTGAATTGAAGCTGTCAGAGAATCTCAGAGCGCTGCATGGTGGTGTAACCTTCAGTAACTCTTCCAGAACCGACACTAAGCAATGGGATGCTGAGCTGTTATCTGCCTGGAAAAACCAGCAGGCATCAAGACTTCCCAATTTTATAGCCCCTCTCCTCTCTGTGCAGATAACTGCAGTCTGGCTCATACTGTGAAGTCACTGGAGAGTCCTATTTTAAAGTCACCCCTCTTGTTAGAAACAGAGATTTAGTATAAGGTCTTTTTTCAAATGCTGATCCTTATGATATCTGGTAAAAGCAAATCTACTGTGTGTGGAGGAAGCTAGATGTTTAGAGAAATGAGGATGGAGTGTATAAAATGGCCATGGGAACAGGGAAAATATTTTCTCTTCTTTTTCTACAGCATCTGTGCCTAGCTAATATTCAATAAATGTTGCATGAAAAGTCTTTTCTTACGTCATTTTCATTAAGAGATTGATTAATGAATTCCTTGCAAGTATGGGAAGCTGCAAAAAAAAAATGCCAGAGGAAATGAGATTTGAACTAAGCAGGATATAAAGGACTGCAGAGAAGGCAAGAAGCAAACAATTTGTGGAAGAAATCTGCAGAGGGAAAATATCCCACACATCCTCTGGCTAAGAAGTAGATCTGCAATCTATCTTAGCTGAAATTATGATTAACTTGTTAATTGACTGTTTTACTTTTTACTGTAACATTAGATTTGTAATTTCCCTGAAAATTTGGAGAGGTTTTGCTTCCATTTATATCAAAAAGAAGCATCGTGTTTCCTTTATGCACTTTTTATGATTATGAAAAGCTCAAAAGTACTTTTAGCCTTATGGCTAGAAGTAACTGGCTAAATTGTCAAGTTTACCAACAGTGTCAGGAGCAGAATGATTCTGGAAAGAAACAATGTTTGAAAATTGATCACAATTTTGGAATTTCCTTGGTGAGGTCCTTAGGAATAAAAATTAAAGTGTAGAATAGCAAGAGGACTAAAGGAACAGTTTGAAAACGGACATTTCTTTTTGTTGATAGTCTGCTGCATAGGGAGAGCAGCTGTGTGAACAGGAAAGAAATGACTATCCCAACTCTACCTGTGAGACTCTGAGTCATGGAAATGTTGACAGTCAGGTGAATTTTATGAAAGCGCTCTTCAACATAATATTCTTCTGTGCATAAAATCAAATTAGAGAATTTAAAAGGATACCAACTATGTTAGCATATGTGCACCAAAATATTAGTAGATACAACAGAGTAAAATGAATATCTTTAAAAATGAAATATAAGATCTAGGAGAAGGGACAGTAACTGTTCTAATTTCAGACAAGTAATAATCATCAACAATGTATTAAGATATCTATACAATTTGCAGTTGATGTGAAAATAGCCAACATTACTATTGGTGACAATTTCACAGGAACTGCTAATAATACTGCTGTTGGTTGACTATATTCATAATGGAAAGAAATACCAACTGTCCATCAGAGATGAAAATGAAATAATTTCTATTTTATTCTGTTCAAGTTCACAGACATCCCAAATAGAGAACTCTTAATTTGGCTGCTTATGTTCACTTTCTTCAGGACATCAACACAGCCTTAAATTTATATAAAATCTAATAATTTATATTGATCCAAGAAACTAAAGGCAATTTTTATGGAGATAAATTTTAGGACTTTTGAAGACTTCTAAATTTTATAGAACTAAAGGTTTGTTACCAACAGTCAGAAAATCAGGAGACGTGTTGAATGGGGCAAGCCCACTGTCCAGGATCTCAACCAAAATGATGCAAAGCAATGGTGTCAGTTCTAAGACTAAGGTGTGCCTGATTCAGACTGTGGACTTCTTAATCACTTGTTACTCTTCAAAAAACTGGACAGCAAACGAAGATGATAGAAGAATTGATGTTTTTGAATTGTGATGCTGGAGAAGAGTACTGAATATCTCATGAACTGTGAAAAGAACAAAGAGATATATCTTGGAAAAAGTATACTCGTTGGAGGCAAAGATGATGAAGCTTCATCTTTCATACTTTGAACATGTAGCTAGACAAAGCTATTCCTTGGAAAATGACATTATACTTGGAAATATGGAGGGTCAGAAAAAGAGGGGAAGACCCCCAATGAGATAAATTGACACAGTGACTTCAGCAATGGGCTCTAGTGTATCAGAGATGATGATGAAGACACAGGATAAAACAGGGTTCACGTTGGTTGTTTCTAGGGTCACAAGCTATGACTCATACTTCTCTGAAGAGTACCTAACAACAACAACAACAAAGTCTCTAAAGAAAGAACTTAGGTGATATATTCTCATTTTCTACAGATGCAATAAATACAGTTGACACTATCACTATGATTTAGGTGGAAGAGTAGAGAAAACTATTTAAAATAATTCACATTTCAAAGTAAAGCAATAATAATTTTATAAAAATAACCCAAAGAAGCGCTACATGTTTATTTCCATACTGAGAATTTTCAGAGGCTTGTTGTATAATAAGAAAAAGGTTAATTACCAGTTCCTTTATAGGATCTTAGGGGTGATAAAATCAGTAATATATGGGTAATAAGTTGATAAATATAAGCCTAGCTTGGAATTGAGGAAGTGTGTGGACTATTATAGCATTATTCAAGTCTGGGGGAAGACATTTAACTGACTGCATTTCTGTTGTGTTTCTCACAGGCATTATCATTTTATAGAAGGGCTGCTCTGGTAATTTTCAACTAAATTTATTCATTGTGTTGGAGAAATTCAGTACATAATAGCTGGTGCACTTAATGAACACTGCTGTAAACAGGCAAATTATGTTTTCATATAAATAACAAGATCAATAAAAGTGGCTTGCCTTATTCTCACTTGTGTTTTTTCCAGTTAAAAATATACCTGTCTGACATGAACGTGTAATTTTTGTTCAACCAATGTTTTTACTTTCTTTTAAATGCCACTTGGCTCTTAATATCTAGCATGGTTCCTAATGAACTGCGGTTTTTTTATTTTTCTTGAGCAGAAACCAGCATCTTTAGGATTACATTCTGCCTTGATGTAAAAAGGGGAACTTTTGTAAAAAAGTGTTGTCCCTTGAAATAATTCAATATGAAGAGAGAAATAGACTCTCTAGCTTTTTTAAGTATACCCTTAAAATCCATCTCAGGAACAGTTTGAGGCCTTGAACACTAATGAACAAAGACCAGATGAGTTGTGAGAGGATATCAAGAATATCATCCAAGAAGAATGCAAAAGGTCATTTAAAAGACAGAGGAGAAAGAAGAGACTTATGGATGTCAGAGGAAATTCTGAATATGAGATTGGAGTACAGAGAAGCCAAAGCAAACGGAAGAAATAAAGAAATTAAGGAGCTGAATAGAAGATGTCAAAGGACAGGGTGTGAAGACAAACCAAAGTATTATAATGAAATGTGCAAAGAACTGGCATCAGAAAATCAAAAGAGCCAAACTCACTTGACTTTTCTTAAGCTGAAAGAACCAAAGAATAAATTCAAGCCTCAAGCTGCAATACTTAAGGACGTTATGAGTAGAACATCGAATGATTTAGGATGAATTAAAAGAAGATGGAAAGAGTATGCAGTCACTGCACCAAAAAGAACTGGTTGACATCGAAGAATTTCATGAAATAACATATGATCAAGAGGCAATGGTAATTAAAGAGGAAGTTCAAGTTACTCTGAAGGAATTGGCAAAAGACAAGACCCCAGGAATAGACAGGATAAATATTAACATATTTCAACAAGCAGATGTTGTCCTGGACATACTCACCAGTTGGTGCTAAGAAATCTGGAGGACAACTACCTGGTTAATGACTGGAAGAGATCCATATGTATTCCTAAAAAAAATAGGGTGTAGAAATTATTGAACAACATCCCACATGAGGAAAATGTTCCTGAAGATTATAAAAGAAAAAATAATATTGGAACAGTCCATTAACATAAAATTCCCAGAAATAAAAGCTAGGTTTAGAAGAAGCCATGGCACTAGAGACATTATTGCAAAAGTCAGATAGATCTTGTCAACTATGCAAAAGCATTTGACTGTGTGGATCACAACAAATTGTGGTTAACCTTGAGAAGAATGGGAAACCCAGAACACTTGATAATATTTATGCAAAACCTAAGCGTGGATCAGAAGGCTGTCATCAGAACAGAGCAAGAAAGTACTGCATGTTCAAAATTAGGAAGGGAATGAATCAGGGATGTATTCTGTCTCCATACCTTTTCAATCTCTATGTGGAACCGATCATTCAGGGGGCTGGACTTTTTGAGGAGGAGTATGGTATCAGAATTAAAGGAAGACTCATCAACAACCTGCCTTATGCAGATGATCCAAACTTGCTTGGCAAAGCTGAGGCTCTGAAGCATTTGCTGCAGAAGATCAAGAACTATAGTCTTCCGTACAGACTGAAACTTAACCTCAAGAAGACGGAGATTCTCACCACTGGGTCAACTGGCAACTTCGTTATGGATGGAGAAGAGATTGAGGTTATTAGCAGTTTCAGCTTCCTTGGATCCACAATTAACACTCTTGCACTAAAAATCAGGAAACAAAAGATGAATTGCATTGGGAAAGTATGCTGTCAGTGACCTCTCCAAATTCTTAAAGAACAGTGATGTCAATCTAGAGACTAAGATGCTCTGCTCCTGATTCAGGCCATGGTCTTCACAATTACTTGTTATGCATCAGAGAGCTGGACAATGACTAAGGATGACATAAGAATTGATGTCTTTGAGTCTTGATGTTGGAGAAGGATATTAAACATACCATGGACTTCCAGGAAAACAAATAGGTTTGTCTTAGAGATAGTGAAACAAAATTTCTTCTTGGAAGAAAGGATTTTGAAACTCTATGTCACACAATTTGGGCGCGTGACCACAAGGGACCAGTTCTTGTAGAAAACCATAATGCTTGGAAGGATGGAAGGACAGTGCAGGAGAGAAACACCCTGGATGAGATGGAGTGACAAGATAACTGGGATAATAGAATTAGGTATGTTAAAGTCAGTGAGACTGGCTCAGGATATAGCAGGGTTCAGAGCTATTATATATTATGGTCACTATGAGTCATGGGTGACTCGACAGTACATAACAATCACAACAATAAACAAATATAAACATCCATGTATTTGTGTGTGGTTTTTCCTAATTTTTTATTTCATTATGTATGTATCTATATGTATATATATGGGAGCATTACTGATTTAGTTCTAAGGAGTTTGCTTTCAACCCAAAGGCATATGGTTCAAATTCACTGTTGTTACTGGTCATCAAGTCACCTGCGACTCAGCAACCCTATGTACAGCAGCTCTGAACCCTGTTCTACCCTGAGCCAACATTACTGTTTCTGACACATCTACCCCCATTTCCCCAGTCACAGAGTCAATGCATTCTATCGAGGGTCTTCCTTTCTCATGCTGTCTCTTCACCCTCCTGAGTATGATGTCCCTCTCCAAGGACTGGTCTCTCCTTGCAACATGCCCAAAGTATGTCAGATGGAGCTTCAGAATCCTTGCCACTAAGGAGCAGCCTGGTCTCACTCTCTCTAGGACAAAACTGTTTGCTCTCTTAGCAGTCAATGGTATATTCAATACTCTTGTCGAGCACCGCAGCTCAAAGGCATTGACTTTCCTTCTATCATTCCTAGTCATTGTTCAATATATATATATATATTAGAGAGAGAGAGAGAGAGATCTTGCTGAAGACTTCTTTTAAAAAAATGTTGCATCAAGGAATTTTCAGAAGTTCAGAATGGATTTAGAATAGGATCTGAAATGAGGGATAGTGTTGCTGTTATCTGATGATTCTTGGCTGAAAACCGGAGAATACCAGAAATATGTTTGCTTGGATTTTATTGGATATATAAAGATATTTTATACATGTGCAATGATAATTCCAGAATTATTAATTGTGCTTTGTAAAAGCTATACATAGAAGCAATTGTCCAAACAAAAGAAGGAACATTGCATGGCTTTAAATCAAGAAAATGTGTGTCAGGGTGGTATACTTTCCTATACCTGTTCAATCTGTAAGATGAGAAAATAACTTAAAAATTAGGACAATATGAAGAAGAATGTGAGCTCTGGTGACTTAATAGTAATGAATTGTGCTGTCAACTCCTTTGGAGATGCTGTGTATCGTATAGCTGGAACTGACCCATAGTTGACCCTCCAGTGTGTTTTCAGAGGCAGTTAATTTCATGGGAGGAGATTGGCCATCTTTCTCCCATAGAGCAGATGGTGCATTTGAACTGCCTGCCTTCAGGATTACAGAGCATTTTCTTGCCACTAGGCCACTGGAGCTCTCATCCTTTGGCGTGTGCAGTTCTAATTTACCACTCTGCAGGGGGGAAAATGTACAATCTCCTCTTGTGTCAGTAATTGTTTCTGAAAACTCACCAGGGGTCAGCTATGAGTTGTTCTGGCACAATAATACCCCAAAACAACAACATACAAAGAAAAATGTGATATCAAGATATGAGGACCAGCATTAAGCAGATGACAAAACCTTGTTGAAAGCACTGAAGACTTGAAATGCTAACAGTATATTTTAAAAAAACGACAGCTTTTGATATGGATTACATCTCAACATCAAGGAAACAAAAATCCTCTCCACTGGGAGAATAAGCAAGATCATGGTTGATGGTGAAAAGATTGAATTTGTCAATGATTACATTTTACTTGGATGGTCAGTTAACAATAGTGGCAGTAACACTCACAATAGTAAATGATATGATGCGTTAGGATAGTCTCATGTCAAGGATATTCTCAGAGTGTGAAAAGGTGAGGATATTAGTTTAAAGATTAAGGCACACTTTAATATCTAATCTGGGACGTGACTTCCCATCTTTCTCCCTTGTGGACACTGGCATACATTCCAACTACCAAAAATTCACAGTTCATTGGTTGGTAGTATAGATAACTAGGAACTCTGGGATTAGAGCTCCCTGATCTGTAACCTTATAGATATATTTTAACCTGTACATGCATTCATAAAGAAACTCCAAATTACAAAAATTTACTTCAATAATAAAGAAGAATTGGGTAACATTGAATGGGAGAATGTGATTAAGATTTTAAAATCAGTGCTGTGAAGTATCCATTGTGGTGTCATTAGTCTCTGAGAATTTCACTATTAAAAAAAAGCACTTCTATATTAAAACACCTTGCATGAATCCAGAAGAAAAATAGCTTCAAAATTCATGCTGCTCTGGTGTTCTTTAAATGTTTTATGGGGGCCTACCTGACAAGCAGTTATCCCAGATGCTGTGTTCTGACTGAGATTTTTATCTCTTTATTTCATTCCCATGTTATCTTGAACAAAATGTGCTTTGCTTAGTAAAAAAGACATAAAAAGAAATTAGTTACCTCCAAAATGTACATTACTTAGATCTACTGCAGTCAAGAGAATAACTTATTCAATTCACTTAAATGTCTTTGGAAAAGGCCATGCATTACTTTAAAATGAAACTAAACTTTAATAAATATTTTTATTAGTTGATTGTATATTCTGTATGTGATTTTATGAGTCAAGATGTCTGGAGTTGGGAAGATGCCAACATTTCCATAACAAACCTTGCTACTTAGAGTTTATTTCTGACAACAAAATTTCAGTTTGGATTCTACTCATTTCTGTACTGAAATTTGTGATTCTTTAGTGAAGGCATGGAAATTAGTGGAACACATGCTGTTTGTTTAAAGTAAGCGAGCTTTATTCAAAAGGGATTTCTAGTAGTGTAGTCTATAGAAGTTGTCTTTCTAACTTAAAGGCAGAACCTCCCTGACATTTCTAGTCCTCAAGTGTCTCTGAGAGAGAACGACATACAATCTCCTTTTATGTGATTTACAGCATCTGAAAATTAGATGGAGGATCTGCTTTGAGCCAGTTTTGACTTGAAGACAATGAAAGTTTTGAAGTGTTCCAAGTCCTCTTTACTTTCTGTAATCAAGGTTGTGTTGTGTTGCCTGCATGTCAAAGGTTGTTAATTACTTATCTCAAATTCCTGATGCTAAAATTGAACCTCAACATAAAACCAAATAAACAACTATCATCATGACTGAGATAATAAGCAGTATCACAGTAAATGGGGAGAAAAACTTGAAATTGACAAGGGTTGCATTTTACCTGAATCTGCATGCACAGTGAACAGGAGATCAAAGTCTGTATTGCATTAACAAACTAGCTTGCTGCAAGGAGATTAACTCTTTAAAGCGAAGCTATCACTTTGGAGGCTAAAGTGTTCCTGAACTGAGTGATTTTATTGTTCGTTTGTGCCATTGAACAGTATGGTAAAAACTGGCCTCTAGATATTTCTGAGCCTGCAATTCATGTAGGATACGCCAGAAGTTGTCTTTGGGTTTGTAATGCAACTCCTTACCACTAGTGGTTGTTGTTGTTATGTGCTGTCAACTTGAAACTCACCCATATCTGGCCCACCATAGGGTTTTCAGGGGCA
>NW_006399826.1:12198008-12209260 GCF_000299155.1 Elephantulus edwardii | reverse complement strand
TTTCCTAAAATTAAAAAAATCTACCTTGGAAAGAGTATAGCTATGATGTGAGGATGGAGAAACTAAAATTCATATACTTTTAATATATCATCATAAAAGTCCAGTCTTTGGAGTATTACTCAATGCTTAGTAAAATGTTAGTGAAACACAAAAGAGACCCTTCCTCAACAAAATGAATTAATATTTTTAGATGCAATAATAGCATCACATGTAGAAAGGACTGAAAGGATAATGTAAGACTGGGAAGTGCTTTAGTCTTTTGTACACAGAGTAATTATGAGTTAGAACTGACTTGATGACACCTAACAACATTATTTGAAAGCCACTGAAATTATAAATATTGCATCACATGTCAGTAGATACAATGACTAACAAGTATGTATGTAACTGTACAAAGGAGATGACTTTATTTTAAAATAAGTGATAGCATTGTTATGAGTTTTACTTAAGGAACTGGAAGAGGTCTACTTTTCTCATGTGATTTTCTTCCATGTAAACTCCTGAATTTTATGAGTTCTTGTGGTTTCAAAAACTTTGAAAATTGTCTTTCTTATATATACATTGTATTAGCCCATGTTGGGGGCATGGCCTCTAGCTATCTTAATTGTAGACATATAGTCTTATAGATCATCAATGGCTGTGGGACCAATACAAGAGAGTGTTTTTCGTACCATGAGAAACAGTGGTGGAGAGAGAAGTACAGGAGACTGCGACACTGTTGTGAAAAGACTGTGGCAAGATGTTACCATAAAGACTCTGGAAATGGAGCCAAGTTAAAAGTTTTGCTTGCTGTATAATTGAAAGAAAAATTTGCTCTTAACTGCTCTGAGGAAAGGTTACTGGATGGGTATAGGAAAATAGAGTCTCTTGTACTTTTTCTGCTGACTCAATCGGTGTTCCACTAATTGAAGAATTGTGTTTTGTTAATCTGGTTTGGGACTGCTGAATTAAACCTGGACTTGCATTGTGCAATATTCTTTGCCTCTACCCATTCTCCAAACTAGTTTCTTAATAAACCCAGAAACTATGAGTGAAGTCTTTGAGTCAAGTTGCATAGAACATTGGACCCTATAATTTATAGAAATAGGTGCTGGAGCATGTGAGGTGGCAGGTCTAACCGTTTGACTATTTGTATGGTATTATACATATTCTTGATGGGGCAGTTCTCCTTTATGAAGTAAGTAGAAGTCAGATTCAGTCATCTCCACATTGTGTCTGCCTGTTTTATAGTTCTTAACATGATTTTCTGACAATTCATTATTTTTATTTTTATATTCTAGCATAACACGGATGTTTGCTTGCTAACAAAAAGAAAAATACTCTAATTCTTTATTTTGACAGAGGAATTTTAGTCATTCTGAGCTGTCAACAACAAAATTATTTTTACATTGTTTAAAAAAATTTAGACCCAAATAAAAGGAAAATTGCTAAAATTCAAATTCAAATTTCAAATAATTAGATTCCTTCTGGGACTATGTTACTAAATTACATAAAATATCTCAACAATGTTACAATAATTATTTTTTAAAATAGTGTAAAATAACTTATTTCTATTATATGTGTCAGGGAGCTTTGGTGGCCTAGTGAGTAAGGAGTTGTACTGCCAAGCCAGAAGCAGGCAGTTAAAATCCACCAGATCTTCTGAAGAAGAAAGGGTCAGTCTCCTCCTGTGCAATTAACAGCCTCTGAAAACTCACTTAAAGATTAACTATGGGTAAGTTCTAACTCAATAGTATGTAGTAACAACAACAGCATCACTTATGCCAATGGCTTAAGTTTATCAAATGTCCCCAAATAATTTCTTAAAGCTGAAAGATCATCAACGGGGCTCATGACTTGATTTCTTGCATATATCTCATGGCAGCCTATAGTTTGATTTCCACTGTATATGTATCTATCTATCTCATCTACCTCATCTATCGCTATCTCTATCCATATCTATCTATATCTAAATGTCTTTATCTCTTCTAGAGTAACTCTTTTTTTTTAAATTTAGGTTGTTTATTTTTCATTTCAATGAACATCTACAGAGATTTTGGGATTCCATTCATTCATTGTTGCACCAAGTAACTCTTAATATTAAGGATTGCCAAGACTCTGATATTAAGTTGATCTACAAATATGTTAAATGGAAGTTAAAGGCAGAACACAGTGCCATAAATTCTATAGGATAAAAGAATCAGAAAGTAAGAACATCATTTCTCTTCATCCATAAAGGAGTTGACAATACAGCTGGGGAAATTACACATCTCTCTTGAAAAAAAGACAATTTAAAATAGTAAGTACTTACAGTTATTTTAGTCCAGTAAGTGTTTAAAGAAATTATAAAGGCAGATGAAGACTTATGCATCAGTTTAAGAAGACTTCAACTAAATATTTCTTCTCCAGTGAACAGGATGAGAAAGTCAACTAAATTGATTCAGGTAGGCTGAGAGGAAAGGCAGTTCTCACCTCCATTTATGACCTTATTTGTAATCCATGCTTCCCGAATTCAACTTCTGATATATGTTTGTCTATGGTGATTGCCATAAGGTACTGATTTTCTGTAATTTGCTTGCCCCAAAACCCTCAAAAGAGATAGAGAAAATACTAAAGCTGTTGTTTTCCCAATCTTGGTTCTGAATATGACATAACTTTAAGAAACTGATACAAAGTTCCTGAAATCACTATTGATACCTACAAAATAGGAGAGAAAGCATACCAATGTTATAGGGTTTTTATAAAAATCAATTTGATGATCCATATAAAATCTTTCAGATGAACCTATAAAATACTTTATTCTCAATAAACACTAGCAGTTATACTTATTATCTTGTGAAGGTTGTCATGACATAATTTATTGAAGAAACACAGAGGAATGTTTCAGAAATGGCTGGAATAGCACATCAATAAGAGCCCACTGCCAGAAATTAAAGCCGGATTCAAAAGACTCTGGCACGAGGGAGAGCATTGCTAATGTCAGAAGAACATTATCAAAAGCAAAAAATACCTGAAGATATTTATCTGCATTTTGTTGACAAATTATCAATAACAATGAGATGAATGAAAAACCCAGTACATTTAATTATGTTCCTATGAAACCAATAAATAAATCAAGAAGCAGTTGTCCAAACAGAACAGGTGACATAACAAGGTTTAAAATCAAGAAAAGTGCATTAGATTTTTATTTTTCTTCATGCCTACTTGATATATTAGGAGTTCCAAGGTTGAGTCTGCGGGCCGGCCTGGAGACTCCACTCGAGGAAGAATTGGCAGTCACGTCTTGATGGCAGTCACATAAGGGAAGATTTTGGGGTCGTGTTGGATGTGTGTTACTGTTTTATTCCTCAAAAAAATGGGTGTCAGTTGAACTTGTGACCAAGGGTGGAGGCCTGCAGCCCTTGGGCAAAATTTATTAATCTTAGAATTAATATTCTTTAGGTTATACAGCCATCATTTGTGTACTTCCTGTACTGAATAACTTGGAGTTGCTGTGATGCTGAACACTATGCCATAGTCATGTCAAATATCATATTGGTTACCCAGCATGTATAATGTTTGGAGGAATTTCCAGATTGATTCAGTTTGAGAAGCAGGAGTAGAATCCACTTCCTAAACTAGATGCCTCTGGACACTCTAAAAACCGTATAAAGTCTATAAACATACAGAAATGATGTTAGTTATTGAACAAAATTCAGGTCTTTTGTGCAAGGGTCGCTATGAGTCTTATTGGACGTAAATCTTAATCACTGCTAAATAAGACTAGTGTTTTTATATCTGGAGGAACACTTCCACTTTGTACATCACTCTTTGTCAATATGTTATATGCTGAACCTTGTGCCACTGGGGTATGAAGCATTGTAATGGTTTCCCAATGACAGCAGTGTTTGGTGGAGCTCCAGGTTTGAAAGTAGGAGTGCCATCCACTTCCTAAAACACATGCCTCTGGAAACTCTACAAACTTGGAGAAACAACGATAGTTGTGGAAAAGCATTAGGTCTTTTGTCCAATAGAGTTTCTATGAGTCATGCTTGACTCAACAGTAATCAGCAACAACAACAATATGCCTACTTAATCAGAAAGTTGGACAATGGCTAAGGAGGATAGAAGGAGAATGATGCCTTTGAGCTGTGGTGCTGGAGAAGAGTATTGAGGGTACCATGGACTGCTAGGAAAACAAACAGATACATCCTGGAAAAGGTTAAACCATGCTGCTCCTTGGAGGCAAGGATTCTGAGGCTCGGTCTAATATATTTTGGACATGTTGTAAGGAGGGACCAGTCCTTGGAGAGGGACATCATGCTTGGGACGGTAGAGAGTGGGACAGCGCAGGAGGGGAAGGCCCTCTATGAGGTGGATTGATTTAGTGACTGGGATAGGCGGGATGGATGTGTCAGAGACAGTGCGATTGGCACAGGACAGAGCAGAGTTTAGGGCTGTTGTACATAGGGTCGCTATGAGTCGCAAGTGACTCGATGGCACATAACAACAACAACAACAACAACAATCTGTATGCTGAGGAAATAATTTAAGGACCTGTATAATATAAAGAAAAATGTAACAAAAGGATTGGAAGAAGACTCATCAACAACTTGTGTTACACAAATAACATAAGTTTGCTTGCAGAAAATCAAGAAAATTCAAACCATTTACCAAAGAAGGCCAAAGAATGCATACAGTCTTCAGTATGGATTACATTGCAAGACCAAGAAAACAAAAATCCTCACCACTGGACCAACAGGCAACATTATGAAAAATGGAGAAAATATTGAACTTGTTAAGGATTTAATTTTACTTAGAACTCCAATCAGTATCAATTATAATTACAGTTAAGAAACGAGGGTTGACCTCAAATAAACAAAACAACAAACAAACAAAAATATCATGTTACATTGTGAAAATCTGCTGTCAAGGACCTCTCCAAAGTGCTAAAGAGCAATGATATCAGTTTAAAATCTGAGGTTCATGTAATTAAAGCCATGATATTTTCAAGTGTTTCCAATGCTTTTGAAAAATGAACAATAAAGAAGAATAAAAGATTCAATGCCTTTGAATTGTGATATTAGGGAAGAGTGTGGAATATTTTATCAACAGCCAAAATAACAAAGTCTGTCTTGGAGTAAGTGCAAGTAGGGTTCTGCTTGGAGACACGGATGGTGAAACTTCTTCTCACATATTTAGAACATATTGTCAGGAGGAGACAGTCTTTAGAAAAAGACATCATACTGGGAAAAGTGGAAGGTCAGAGAAAGGGAGAATGACCCTTAACAAGATGGATTGGCACAGTGGCTGTATCAATGGGTTTGAGCACGTCAGAGACCATGAGGACAGCACAGAATAGGCCTAAGTACAGATCTGTTGTTCATAGGCTGACTGTGAGTGGTAGTTGACAGAAAGGCACGTAACAACAGTAACATTCCTCAGCCTTCTACCTCCTGTGAAAATTTACCCATGAGACCAATAGGGGTATGTTGCCATGTTAAAGATAGTGTAGATATTAGGATCTAGTGGCTTCTGTGAAGTGCGAGTCAGAGAATAGTATTACTTAAGGTTCAAGTTTGATGTATCTGCCAGTGAAATAGCCATATTTTTCTAAACTGTCATTTTCATTGATTCCTTTCCCTGTTTCTTGCCAAGTCACATGCATTATTAGGACACATCGTAACTTCTGAGTTTCAATGGAGAAATGCATCTCTTACATAAATATGCAGATAAATCACCCAGGATTCTTATTAAAAAAAGAATTCTAACAGAGCTTTACCAGGTTGGGTCTTGGTATCAATTAATACTACATTTCTATCTAGCTCCCAGGCGACATTGGAATAACAATTCTGAAAAGCAATGTATTATTACACAGTCTTCATTTCTGACTTGATTATTTGTAACCAGAGCTCTTGTGTGGCTTACTTGACTCTTCCCTCAATAGATCCAAAGATAAATTTTATGTCATTGTATATTCCAACCTATTTTACTTGAAAATATACTTAAAATCCCTTCCATATCATTCCCATGACAGTTGCAATAGCCAGGATGGTGATTCTAAGCCACCAAATGTGGTAGTAAATATTTGGCTCCTAAACTATTACCCATTTCCTTTTTCTTTTCATTTTAATTACCACTTTAATTGAGGTGTAGTGAACTGACCAGATGCTAGGCTGAAAATAAAATCTTCCCAGTGCTGCTCAGATTAGCTTTGTTTGTTCACTGGGTTTTCCCTCTTCACATATACATTCGGAAAGTCCAATGTTGTATTTTGTGTTCATCAGACAGAAGCCACAAAAATCATTCAAAGGAGCTTTGGCTGGTGAGCAAATTTTAATTTTCAGTCCAAGCCATTTACTGTAGCTGGCTCTGCTTTAGACAATATACAAAATAAATAAGTGTCAAGCCTTTGGAGCTTTGCTGCACTGCTAGAGAAAATACCAGCATCTGCTCTTCCATGATTGCTTGATGTGTAAGTGAAGCATAGAAAAATGCAAGGTGGAACCACTGAATTACGAACCCAAACTAACTGACACCCGCTTTTCCACATGGACTCAACAAAGAATGTCATTTAAAGGCGCAGACACACATGCACACACTCACAAATTGATCCTCCCCCAAAACATCTCAAAATAAAACTCCAAACCCTTCTGCATTATTGACAACATGTTGCAACAGGAGATTCATAAGTGCCTAACTTTTATAGAATCTTTCCTTTTTCTGGTACAAGCCAATAGCAAGAAAGTATGTGAGGCTATTTGACAGAAAATTGTGGAGGTGAAGGGGACAGGTTTATGACACTGGACCTTGTCTTATTTGCAGAAACCAATTTTGTATATAGTGCTTCACAGTGGGGAAGTTAAGGACCATGACCCTCTGAGATTTAACTCAAACAATAAGTAAGATCATTGTAACAAAGAGGGCAGAAAATGGATCTGCTTATTAGAACAATATATTAAAGGATGGGAGAAGCAAGAGAAAAAAACTTGAACGAAATAAATATAATTATTTCATTCTCTTAAAGGATTCCTCCCTCCTCACTTAATAATAATGTGATACAATATATCACATCCCGAACTAATCTCCCCTTGAACCTAACATTTTTAGGTTGCCTTTGGTTGGTCATATTTGCATTTCTAACCCCTATCATAAATATAGGAACATTTGACTTTACTTGATTTGGGTATGGCAAAGCAAAATCCCCGTAATAAAAGTAACACCATTTATTTTAGGCATTTGATATATCAAACAGCAGAAATGCTGAAACAGGGAGCTGTATTGTTTGGTAAGGGTGGTTCAAAAATGATAAGAATGCTGTTTAGTTAAAAACATTTTTTCTGGGTGTTCTCCCTGGAGTGGCATGAAGGATCCTTAACTGCCGAGTTCCTTACAGATACCCAGGGCAATTCAGATGTATTCAGTGCCCAGAATTCATTTTCTGCTTATCTGTGGGGTTTGACTTTTGTCCCCAAGCCTTGGGTTTCAAAAACCCAAATTCTGTCTCACTTTGATGATTTATTTCTTCAATATTTTCCAGATGTAATAAAACGGCTATCAAGCACTGACTTCATGTTTCATAATACCACCACTTACACTGTCCCCTATTGGTCGTTTCTCAGCCTAAAATATGATGGGTGATAGAGTTTCCTTTAAACCACCACTCCTGTAAGTACATATTTCCCTGGGAGCAAACAACTCTGGGAAGCTTCCCAATAATCTTTTCCAATAAATGTTTATTAGTTTTGATGACAGAGTCTGCAGAGTCTTGGGAGGAATATTACTTTTGTTGGTTTTCACATTCTGTGGGCTATGATATTGATGGGTTTTATAGTGATAGCTTAGCTTTTCAGAGAGCTCAGGTCATCCTTTAATATCTAGGAAATTGTCTTTACCGGTAACTGTTTAAGGTGTGAACATTTATTTGTGCTACTGGTATCAGATAGATACACCACAAGTTATATTTGTGAGCAAAAGTCTGGAAAATTTGGGCATCTGCATAGGTGATGATGATGATGATGATGATAATAATAATAATAATGACTGAGTGTCCACTATGTGTAGATATGTTGTTGCTATTGTTAGGTGATGGAAAATTGACTTCTCACTCCCAGTGATCCTATGTGACAGAACAGAACTGCCCTAGAAGGAGCGTTTATGCCTTTGAGCTGTGATCCTGGAGAAGAGTACTGAATATACCATGGACTGCTAGGAGAACAAACAAGTTCATTCTGGAGAGGGTGAAGCCAGGTTGCTCCTAGGAGGCCAGGATTCTGAAGGTCTGTCTGACATAATCTGGACATGTTGCAAGGCAGGCTCAGTCCTTGGAGAGGGATGTCATGCTTGGGAGGGTGGAGGGACATCGCAGGAGAGGAAGACCTTGGATGAGATGGATTGATTCAGTGACAGAGGTAATGGGGATAGGGGTGTGGGAGACAGTAAGATTGGCAAAGGATAGAGCAAGGTTTAGGGCTGTTGTACATAGGTTCACTATTAGTCGCAGGTGACTCAATGGCACATAACAACAACAATATAGTTTTCTAGCCTTTGAACTTTATAAGAATGGAACACAAGTGTTTTCCTTAGGCAAAGCTGTTGGTGGGTTCTTATTAAGCTTTCATTTAAGAATCAAGAGTTTACCTCTTATGCTAGTAGGGCTTCATATTGGCGTGTTATTTACGTACAGTTACAGTCATTTAATTTTCATTTTTGCCAGACATATTCAGGTCCTGTATCAACTATTCCAAGCTCGGGTCTGCTCAAACATATTATGGAAGCTAATGAAACTGAGAGATAGGTCCAGGATTACTTTTGTGAATCATAGGATCCCTAATACAAGGTTGACTTTATATTGTGCTCCTAACTGAAATGTCATTAGCAATAGAAATCCATTCGCTGTTTACAGGAGAATGCATCTGCTCCCTTTTAAGTTTTACAACCTCAGGAACTTAAGGGAGGGTTACTATGAATTGGAACGGACTCAATAGCAGTGCATTCAGTTTAATACTAATCTAGAACCTTAAAAACCCATTTGTTAACATGGAAAATGTCTGTCTTTCCCTAGATCATTTAGATTTTCTTTTTTCCTTTTAACTCATATAGAGAGCACTGGTAGCGTAATTAGAAGACTGTTGTGCTTCTAACCCAAAGGCCAAGCTTCTCTGGTGGTTTGACGCCACCAGCGGATTCAAGGGAGAAAGATCAAAGTCTCTTCCTGGGCTATTTACCCTCAGAAACTCTATGGGGGGGTCACCATGGGTAGGAACTTACTGGACAACAAAGAGTATTGAATTTTTTATTTATGTACTTGCATAGTACACACATAGTTTGCTGTGAAATTTTGTGGATTGTTGACCAAAACCTTTATCTCTTAGGAAGTAGTATGTGCAACAAAATAATTTTAATCAGTGCTATAGTATTAAACCTAGACTAGATTTGCAATATCTTCTTTGTGCTGTATTTTAAATGAATCTATTTTTGGCATTTTATTAAAGTGTTGAAATTAGTAGTAGTATTTTCTGCAGCTATTTAACTATTAAGATTATATGCTAAAGAAACTTGACATGTACACATCCTCGTTTACTGCAGCATTAATCACAATAGCAGAGATTAAAACAACCTAAGTACCCGCCAACAAGCAAATGGAGAGAGAAATTATGGTACTTTATACAATGAAGTACTACACAACATTGAAAAATTAAAAAGACTCCATGAAACACTACACAATAAGAATGCATTTAGAAGAAATTAACTGAGTGAAATTAGCCAGTCACAAAAGGACAGTTAGAGCTGTAAAAAGCTAGAGAAAGGTTTACCTTTTTTTAAAAAAAAAATCAGTCTAAGATGTTTGCCAAGAATGGGAATGGAGGCGTAGAAAATTGATTCACAATGAATACCTATTGTGATGGATAAAGGAAAAGAGAATGTAGAAAGAATAGACAATTAGATATTGTGTGCATTGTAATTAGTACTGTGGAACAGAATGTGAATAAATAACATAGTTGGGAGAAAAACTCAATATATTATTAAATTTTCACTTAAATAATTATTTTTTTAAATGGAGCTGTCATTTTGTATTTAACCTTAAGGAGTTATTAAAAAATACAAGATGTAGCATGCATCCTTCTTATTGTAGGAGATAAAATTATTTTACTTAATCATTTTATGCTCTTCTTCGGGGAAATTGGAAAACATCACGATCTATTTTGATTTAGAAGAGGATGCACTTGAAGTGGAGACACTGTCCTAACTAATCTGTCTTTGGCTCAGCCTATGATACAGAGTTATCGGCTGCCGACACTCATAATTTCCATCTGTGTCCTCGTGCCTTTTCATCATTGATTTCATCACCAGATATTGATTAAGCATCCAGAGAACCTCACCCTGGATATGACCCTATTATGGGGGTCTCATTATGTTCTTGTACCATTAATCTTCTTAAAAACATATGATGGTTTCTGTCTCTTTTTTAAATTCCAACTTGAAATTTACACAAATGATTTCAAAGTAATACCAGACTTATCAGGATTCCCTTCACCTATGAAAATGGCATTATTATATTTCGGAAAACATAGAAAATACAACATTAGAATCAGCTTCTCTTGTTGTATTGGCTTATCACTGAGGTCTACAGAAGAACACATGGTTTGATGCACTCAGCAGAAATTGAAGTGAAACTGGTGAGCAGTTTGATTTACACTTAGGTGACCAAGAAGTACATTGTTCTAATCCACCAGCTGGTTCGTAGGAGAAATGTGAAGAATCTTTTCCCACACAATTAACTTCCTCTAAAAACTCACTGGAGGGTCAGCTGTAGGTCAGTTTTGACTTGATGGCACACAACAACAACAACAACAACAACAACAGCATCGATGAAGATCTGGTGGCCCAAAGAGTTGATGGTTTGTGCTTAGATGATACTGTAAAGGTTGGTGGTTCTTCAAACACCTGTAATATGACCGCATGAGACAGATCTGAAGATCAATTTCCATCAAGATAACAACTAACTGGAGAGAGGAATTGGTAAAGGAAAGGGGAAAAGCTCAGTGTAAAAAACAATGTATATGAACTTTATGAACTTTGTATGTAAACCAGTATAATACAAAATATAAAAAAATAATAATAAGATGACTGAAAAAAACAACCCTAAATCCAAGAAAACCCTAAAGCAGTTCTACTCTGTAACATGTGAGGCCACTGCAATTTGAAATTGATTTGATGCCAATAGGCTTAGGTTGTTTCTTTGGTTTTTTTGAAATTAGTTTTATATTATTTTCCTTGTTGTTAGGAATTAT
>NW_006399826.1:12170241-12197892 GCF_000299155.1 Elephantulus edwardii | reverse complement strand
GAGGATTTTCATCTCTTTCCCTTACCCTCTACCTTTTTCAGTCTGAAGCCTCTCTCCCAGGACTAATTCCGCATGAAAATTTGTCCAGAGTAAATAAGACAAAATTTCATCATCCTTGCCTCTAAGATGCACTCTGGTTGCACATCATTCAAGACACATTTCTTTGTTTTTTTATTAGTGTATGCAATATTCAGTATTCTTTGCCAACTCAAAAATACCAGAATCATGGAATTGTACAATTTGGGGTGGGGGGTGAGGGAAATTGGAATAATCCATTCTTGGAAAACAATTTTGTAAATAAACTAGTATAAAAAATACTAGAATCAGGCAAACTTGAGTTTTCAAACTGGCTTCTTTACTATTTAGAACTTTGGAGATGTTGACAGAATATTTTCCTGATGCAATATTTCTTTTAATTTCTTAATTGCTATTAAAATTGCTATTGGTAACTGGTCCAAATAAAATTAAATAATTGACAACATCATTATTTTTCTATCGATCCTCATGCTACCAATTGGTCCAGTGGTAAGGATTTTTGTTTTCTCAATGCTGAGATAAAATCCATCTTGATGATGGTACCTTTGATCTTCTGCACAAGTCTTCGTTTACTTTCTACAAGTAAAATTGTGTCGTCTGTATACTATAGGTGGCTGATGAGTATTTCTTTGATCCTGATGTAATATTCTCCCACATATAATCCATATTCTGTAATGATTTGCTCAACACACAGCTTGAATAGCTATGGAGAAAAGTACAACACTGATGCATACCTTTTCTTACTTTAGACCATGCAGAATTCTCTTTTTATGTTTGGAAAACTGCTTCTTGGTCTATGTATAGTTTTGGCATCAGTACAATAACGTGTCTTGGGATTTCTATTCTGCTGAATGTTATCTACAATTTATTGTCTTTTTATAGTCAATAAAAAAAGCAAACATCTTTCTAGTGTGGGTTAAAGAGATCAATGGATCAAAAGTGACAAAAATCAGAGGAGTGCGATTGGAACCCACCAGATGCTCTGCTGGAGAAGGAGGGACAATCTCCTCCTGTACCAGTCAAATCTGATTTGACAGTACACACAAAAAAAAATAATTTAAAAAACTAAATTTTTGTTTTAAAAAGCTACAAAAACTACCATTTGAGGCACCTTGACAGATTCTGTGTTCTTGGTTTTACAGGTTTAAAAACCAAGACCAAAATGAAACCCCAAATATTCAAACTTTTATAAAACTACCTCGGAGGTAATAATATCAAAGAGATATATTTGTCCTAATAAAATATTTAAAAATTTGTAAAGCAGAATATCTAATTTATAATTAGAGTTATTCTTTTATCATAATCAGAAAATTCATCTCCACAGTTCTGGGAAATCCTATTATCAAGGTGCCAAGCAAACAGAAGAGGAAAACAGATGGATTTTATAAAATGAAAGAAACAGAGCATAAGGAATTGGAAAAGAACCTGTGGAAATTTTCTCTTGTATTTTTCTAAGAGTATGTCTTTTTTCTTATTAACATGCTCATCTACTAGGGAATATTTCCCCTTCTCTTGGCCATTGCTAAGTAAAATCTGGCAAGTAAGCACTCTTTAGTTAACTCTCTTGAGTCCACACAGGCCACTAAGCTCTTTTACTTTTTGGCATTAGTGGGCATTGCCCAATTTAGCTCTAAGGAGCTATGACTTAGTCCTCTTTCTGTAATTTAGTAATCATCCTAGTCTTATTAGCTACATATTTTTTATTAATTTTAATGTAAATTTACAGAGATTTAGGGTTTCCAGTCATTCATTGTTGCACTTTTCTCCTTGCCCACTTCTACCCGCCCCCCAATTCACTCTTCTCCTTGAAAAGTAGAAGAAAAACTCATTCATCGTTATGCAATCTGTCCCTCAAGTCTACTCCACTGTGCAGCCTTCATTCTGGACTCCTGTCAGGACAATAATACCCAATCATACATGCCTCTTCAGTACTCTTCCTCATCTGTTGCAATGCAGTATACATCATTCATCCCCTCCTTCCCTATCTTCTCTCAACCCCGATGTCTGTCCTGCTTCATAACAGTGACCCTATGCAATATTTGTCCTTTTGTGACTGAGATATTTCACTTAGCATAATGTCTTTCAGAGTCACCCGTTTTGTGTAATATTTCATGAGTTCCTTGTTTTTCAATGCTGCAATTAGTAACACATTTTAAAGTTGCCTCAAAGAGTGACATTTCAATCTCATCTTGACTACCCAGCTTAGTGCCCCAATGGTTCTATTCCAAGCTTTCTGGTTTGTGTGTTGTTTTGTGTTGTACTTTTCTCCATAGCTATTCAATCTGTGTGCTGTTAGCAGCTTCATCTTGCTTGGATCTGTGATTAACATCCTTGGTATAAGCAGGCAGGAAAAAGGAGACTCATTGCTCTGGGAAAATCTGCATTTAGGAAACTTTCAAAATTATTGAGGAGTGGTAATATCAGTTTGAAGACGAAGATGTGTCTGATTCAGGCCACAGTCTTTCCGATTACTAACTATGCCTCCAGGACTTGGATAATAAATAAAGATGACAGAAAAAGAATTGATGCTTTTGAGCTGTGGTGTTGGAGATGAGCACTGAATCTACCATGGATGGCCAAGGGAATGAATAGATATGTCTTTGAGAGGTTGCAGCTGGAGTGCTCTTTGGAGGCAAGAATGATGAGGTTTCGCATGACATATTTTGGACATATTCCTTGGAGATGGACATGATGTTGGGAAGGGTGGAAGGTCAGCAAAGGGGAGGAAAACCCTCAACCAGGTGAATTGACACAGTGACTGCTGCAATGGGCTTTTGTGTGTCAGGAAGTGTGAGGATGGCATAGGGCAGGACTGGGTTCAGATCTTTTGTACATAGAATTCCTAAGAGTCATACTAGACTCAATGGCATCTAACAACAACAACTGATAAAGTAATGTGTGATAAAACAAAGACTTATCTAGATGCTACATTTTTATGATGGTATAAAAATAAAGGCCCCCCCCTTTTTTTTAACAAATCTTAAAATTAAAACCAATTTTATATATTCTCTTTTACCTATCAATATCACATAATACTCTATGCTGTGTTTTTACTAGACATCAGTTTTTGAGGCATTTAATCATTAAATAATGGCATAGATACATATGTATGAAGCAATAGCGATATGCATAGAACAACACTAGACACTCTGATAATATTAAAATATCTAATCCCTGCCTTCTACTTTCTAGGCTACAAAGAATAATGATGACAAGAACAACAAACATTAAGTTCTTGCTCTACAAGACATTCTGTTTCTTATTTCCTTATCATCCCATTTAATCCTCAAAGCAACCTGATCCTTTATACTTAAGGAAACCTTGGCTACTTAAAGGGGCTAAGGCCGTCTCCTGTAGAGATCATATAGCATAACAATGAGGAGGTTTTGTATAATCAGACTTCCTGGGAGGCGAGTTCAGATATGTTTCTTAGTGCGATGACCTTGGAAAGTCACCTGGACTCCTTTGCTTCAGTTTCCTTCTTTATAAAGTGAGGACATTATCAGTACCATACCTAGATTTCTTGCTATAAAAATGTCTGTAACAAGCTATGTAAAACACTCCAGAGGGGATATTGTCAACAGTTAATTCCCACAACTAATAAGTAGTAGAATTGAGTTTAAAGCTTAGCCATGCATTCAAAATTCATGCTCTCTCCCTTATGTAGTCATGGGTATGAAAAAGGAGGAGCAACTCTGGATTCAAGTGCAATGTCTCTTTAAAGCAGAGACTACTTTTGGCAATTCATTTGAACTCCTGTGAGTCTTGTGTTATTATGAATAAGTAGTATATGCTTAAAAATAATATTGAGAGAAAAAAATGTGCTTGACAGTAATGTTTTTCAGTGTGTGTTAAGTCAGTTCTAACTCATAGTAACACTGTATCATAGACTGAATCATAGCTCAGTCCTGCCACCGTTCCTGTTTTTGAGCACATAATTGGAGGTCTTCCTGTTGTTGTTGTTGTTGTTGTTGTTGTCTGAGCATAAGATTCTCAGAGGCTAGTATCTCTTGATAATATATCCAACACATGTGAGACAAATCCTACCCCCTTCAAATTGAAGCATTAATCTGGCTGAATTTTTTTCCAAAACAGATTTGTTTGTTCTACGCTACCATGTGTATTCAGTATTCCTCACAAACACCATAATTCAAGTGAAACAATTCGTTTTTGTTGAATACTGTAGAGTCAGAACCAACCCATAGCTGACCCTCTGGTGGGTTTTCAGAGGCAGTTAATCGCAAGGGAGGAGATTGGCCATCCTTCTCCAGCGGGCCAGCTGGTGATCTCAACTATCATGTCTTTGGGATTGCAGCATAGCTTTTTGCCACTAGGCCATCAGAACTCCCTAATTCTTCTTTAGACTTCCTTTTTCACTGCATGGACAGTGTTTGGTGGAACTCCCAGTTTAAGACAGGTTTGGAAGCGGGAGTGGCGTCCACTTCCTAAACAACATGCTAGTGGGAACTATGACTTTGATAAATGATGATAGTTATAGAAAGGCTTTTGTTCATAAGGTCCCTATGAGTTGTACTCTACTCGAGGACAATCAATAACAATAACAACATCTATTTGCACATAAAATGGGTTGGCAAGAATTTGGGGTGGGTCATGCACATCATAATTCTGGAAGGGACATTTTTTGTTTTTTAACACTTTAAAGAGGTCTTTTGTAGCAGGTTTTCTAAATTGACACAAACAGTTAAGAGTCACATTACTAAACAAAAGGTTGGTGATATGAATGCACCTTGGGGTGCTTCTGAAGAAGTCTGGTGGTGAGCTTCTCCAAGAAGTTGTAAGAAAGGAAGAAGAATTGAGCAGATGTTTTATAAAGTAATTAGAAAAAGTTGGTAGAGTCAGAAGTAACAGGGGCAGACCCAAAGGTCTGGGGAGAATGATGCTAGAATATAAACCTAACAATTTGGAGCTAACATGTTCATACTCAAAATAAGGTTGACATCATATTAAAAAGACTTTATTAAAAAATATTACACTAGAGAGTTTTGAACTAGTCCTACATGCAATGAGGCTGTTATAATTGAAACAAATAATCTCATTTCATAAATAATTTCTAAAAATAGATATTTATTTATTACCTAAAGCTAATTCAAATTTCTCAGATAATCCATGTATTCCAATGACTTAAGTTCAGATCTCTTTAACATACATCAAAGATGCTATTTAATTTTTAATTATATATGTAATAAAATTTAATACAATAATTAAAGCTTGACATTGTAGGAATGAGAGGGATTTAATTGTGATTTATTAGCCTGTGTTGGGTAGATAGACAATGACATCAAAGGGAGAAAAATTAAAGGACAATTCATGAGAGAAGTGTCTGTGGCTTCAAAAGCTAAGTCCTGGGAGTGCTCAGCTTGTAAACCTTCCCTGAAGGCCTGAATAAACCATCTGTCTCTATGTCATGAGAAGATGAGTATGGCTATAATCTGCAACAGTGGATTTAGGTGTTTCAGAGATGGTGAAGACGGCACAGGAGAGGACAGGACTCATGTCTGTTTTTCATAGGGTCCCATGAGTGTTTCTTGACAATACCTAACATAAACAACAGCAATGATCATTTAAAAAAAACAAAAATTGATTGAAGGGTATCCTGAAACATATGTAATCAGTAAACACTGACACATTTATTTTGGCATTCTTACATCCTAATTTGATAGGTAATTATCCCTTTTGAAGTAATGAAACCCTTAAAAATTACAGTGGTGCACATAGCAAATACTCAAAAAATAATATTCATTCCATTTGGTTCCATAGATTTAGATTGGTAGCAAAAACAAAGTTTTAAATTATACATATATATATATGATAATATAATATCTATTTTTAAAAAGGTACTCTCACATTTAAAAAATAGTTATATTATTACTTAAAAAATACATGAGACATTATCTTCTGATAGACTATTTAATTTATTGATTGAAGTCTGCCACTATAAACTATGGTCCCTAAAACTCAAACTATTTTTGTGAAACTTCACTATCCATACCAACAATTTTCATTCTTGTAGTGCCTCAAAAAAGTCTATAATCACCATTTACCTGAAAACAGCATTCAGTCTCTAATCCTTAAAAAATTTATTCCCATAATATTGATCAATTTCCTCACCTGTATCATTGGCATCTATGTCAAATACATCTTTATCAGTTCTTATCTAGCTTTTCCATGGCAGCCAGCTTCTCAACAAATATGCCTCCCCTACTTAGACACCTTCTTGTCTGTTTCTCTAATTTTGGTACAAGAATTTTTTTTTAAGTAAATCTGATCATGTCATTTGTCTCTTAAAAAAATCCTGTAGTTATTCTGCATTATTTTTAGGACAAAATGTAGAATGTTAAGCATGGCATGATAGACCTTTGATGATATAAAACCTACCTTTTTCTTTAGCTTCCATCTAACCCCACTATAACTTATGTCCATCTTGGGCTCTATCTGTACTGAGCTACGAGAAATTCTTGAATGCATCATCTTGGCTGTGTTTGGGAACCTCTGATCAGGCTGTCCCTGTGTGAGGAAGTGTCTTCTGATTCTTGGCCCATTTGTGTGAACATAAGTTCACTTTCTATTGTAAAATTGAGTATGTTTTGGTTGGTATTATCGAGTTGAGTCCATTCATAGCAGCCATATGAAGAGCATATTGGAACACTGTCCTATCTTGTGCTACATTCATCATCTCTGATACTCTTGAGCTCATTGGTGTAGTCACCATGTCAATCCATCTCTTTAAGGGTGACCCCCAACTTTCAAGGCATGATATTCCTATCCAAGGAATAGCCTCTTCTAGCAACATGTCCAAAGTATTATCATCTCCGCCTCTGAGAAGCACTCTAATTATACTTTCTTTAAGATATATATGTTTGTTCTTTTGGCAGACCATGGGATATTCAGCACTCTTTTCCAATACTACAGCTAAAGGCATTTATTCTTATACTGTTCATCCAGATGCATTGTTCAGCTATCAAATTAAATATTAGTGATTTTAAAGATCATGGCTTGAATTACGTATACCTTAGTCTTCAAACTGACATTATTGTTACTCAGTAATTTGGAGATGTCCCTGACAGCAAACATGTCTAATGCAAAACATCTCCCTCTCACTGCTTACACCCAGAGTGTTGATTGTGGATCTAAGTAAGACAAAATTGTTGACAATTTTCATTCTTTTCTTCATCTTTCAAGATGTTCCAGTGGTGAGAAGTTTTGTCTTCTTGATGTTGAGATACAATCTACAGTGAAGGCTGTAGTCTTTGATCTTCTGCAGGATGTCTTTCAAGTCTTTATCACTTTCAGCAAGTAAGGTTGTGTCATGTCCATAATTCAGGTTGTTAAAGAGTCATCCTCAGATCCTGCTGCTGCATTCTTCTTCATGGAATCTAGCTTCTCAAACGATTTGCTCAGCATATAGATTGCAAAGGTATGGAGAAAGAATAAAACCCTGATGCACATCTCTTCTGATTGTAAGTCATGCAGTGTTCTCTTGCTCTGTTTGAACAACAGCTTCTTGGTCTAAACATAGTTTTTGTATGAGCATAATGAAATGTCCATAATTATTGAGCATAATTAACCATGCAAGCAAATACTGGTGAAGATAATCCAAAAAGACAAAAATGTTGAGAGAGAACTGCCAGTTCAAGCTGAGTTTAGAAAAGGCTGTCACACCAGGACTATCATTGCTGATGTAAGATGAAGCTTTACTAAAAGCACAGAATATCAGGAATGTCTATTTGTATTTTATTGACTATGCCAAGGCATTTGACTGTGTGGATCATAATAAGCTATGTTTAACACTGAGGAGAATGGGAATCTCAGGACATTAAGTAAATGGGCAGGTATTTATCTAATTATCACCTTTCACTCCACCTTAAGCCTTTGAAGGAAAAAGTTCCTCTTCCAACTCTCCATCTCTAAAATGTTAGAAAGTATTTGCTAGTAATGTAACTGCTTATTAAATGCATTTACAGAAGAATGACTAAGGGAGCTCTGGTGGCCTAGTGGAAAGAAGCTGTACTGTAATCCCAGAGGTATGTGATTCAAGTCTACCACATGCTCTGTTAGAAAAAGACGGGCAATCTCCTCCTGTACCAGTCAGATCTGATTTGATGGTACACACAAAAAATAATAAAATATTTTTTTAAAAAATGACTAAATAATGGACTGGATGATTTTTAAAAATCATCATGTATTATGAGGTTCTTCTAAAAAAATAACTATGAAAGATCAACCAGTAAAAAATGACCGTAAAGAAGGGAAACTAGAATACTGGAGATAGTGCAAACAGAATGGAAAAAAAGAACAATGTCATAATGTGACAAATGTGACCAATATCCTTGACTTATTTGTATAGAAATGGTTAACCAGCAACCAAATTTGCTCTCAAAACTTTTCTTTTCTTTTTTTTCTTTCTTTTTTTTTTTTGCATGTCATCCTTGCGCAGGGGTCATGCTAATCTTCTCTGCATCGTTCCAATTTTAGTATATGTGCTGCCGAAGTGAGCACAAAACTTTTAAACACAAAAAATATTTTAAACATAACAAAACTAGCTTTTTAAAAATGAATAAATGTAGCACTTTTTTCATAATTTAGAGTACAGAGAATCAAAACTTCAGCTGTAATTGTAATTTCTCGGGCTTAATTTATTAAGGTAACTATAGCCGTTATGAGAACTCAGCACTCTTTACACCATCACTTAGAAATCAAATGCTGGATAACTTCCAGGTAGCTTAAATCAAACCTTGGACAATCTCCAGGTAGTTCTTATTGTGTCATTGCTTATGAAAAAGCAGTACAGTCTGTCTTTCGTATTTTACAAGCCAGATTCACTCCTATTATATATATCATAGCTGGTGGCCAATTGTCTTTTTATAATTCTTTCAAAATTTGCTCCATAGACCTGAACACCACACTAATAGGTGCTACAATTTATATGTTAACCAAAGCAAACAAAAATAGCCATAACCAACTAAGAAGGATATATAGTCTCAATTAAAACTTAAAATAATTCATTTGAATGTGAACTACTTTGGAAATCAGTACATTAATTATATTCTTTTCTCATCACTTCAACAAAAACCAAACAACTGCCATTTCCATGATGATATAAGGACTATCAAACACAGTGTTCTGATGAAGGCAGAACACCAGTTGATTGAAATGTTTATCTTTCAAACAGATGTGATAGTATCATAAGAACATATGTGAGTTGTGGTTTAATATTCTAGTAAATTTGACCTTGAGAACACATGCAACATTAGAAAAGAGAAATAATTTGAATGATTCTAAAGAATTTAAAAATAATACTCATTAAAGAATGTTAACTGAGAGAGCCTCCTTTTTTCAGTTACTACTTTAAGTTTTCAAGTTTTCCTTTTGGGTCACTTCTGATTTCCACTTTTCTTTCCTATCTTCATTACATTTTTATTTCTTCTTTTATGATGGCCTTGATGTCATCCACAACTTATCATGTCTCTGGTCATAGAGCTCAGTGCACTAAAAATATACTTATGAAGGTTTCTAAATTCAGGTGAGATTATATATGTATATATATACATATATATATAATTATATATACTCAAACTTGTATTTTGACTTTCCGAATCTTTTTATAAGTTTCTTTAGCTTCAGTTTGAACCTGATATGAGTAATCTATGGTTTGCTTCATATGTGACCCCTGATACTACATTTGGAAAATCTGCTGTCAAAGACCTGTCCAAAGTGCTAAAAAGCTGCAATGCCAGTTTAAAGGCTAAGGTGCACCTGATCCAAGCTTTATTTTCAACTGACTCCTTTGCTTCTGAAAATTAAACAATGAATAAAGATGACAGAAAAGAATTAATACCTTTGAATTGTAGTGTTAGGAGTATTGAATGGACTGCCCAAAGAACAGACAAGTGTGTTTTGTAGGGAGTGAAACCAAGACAGTCCTTAGAGGCAAAGATGGTGAAACTTCATCACATATCCTTTGGATGTGTCATCAGGAAGGAAAGTACTTGGAAAAAGACATCATGCTGGGAAACATGGAGATTCAGAGAAAGAGATGAAGACCATCAACAAGAGAGATTGACACAGAGATGGTAATAATGGCTGGCACATATCAGAGATTGTGAGGATGGCAAAGGAGAGGGCTAGTGTCAGATCTGTTTTTCCTAAGCTGTGATTCCTAGTTGACTGGATGGCAAATAAAAAAATTTCTCTTTTCATAGAAGTAACCAATTTCATTCATTTATATTCAATGAAATAAAGTCCAGGTTCACAGCTAACACTCATAGTGTTGTGCTGTATACACACACGCACACTTAATATGTCATTGACCATACAAAACTTCAACATATAAACTCTGCTCTCATTTCTATAATTAAAGTTGTATTTTCACACTACCAATCCTTTTCTGTTTCTAACGTTTGTACTCCAACAGTTATTATTAATGCAAGAGGGTCATATGTGTGATCAGTTTCAGACTACAGAAGTTTGATAGAAATCCTCAATTTCTGCAACAATGAATGAATGGAAATCCAAAGTCTCTGTAAACTTTCATTAAAATTAATGATAATAAAAAAGAATTTAAAAATCCTCAATTTCTTCACCTTTGGATTTAGTGATTTGTGCATAAATTTGAATAATATTAGTGATGATGTCAATGTAAGCATCAGTTTCAATTTTCAGTTGCTTCATACACATATCAAATTGGAAAAATTAATAAGAGAAGACCAAAGAAGAATGAACGTCTTTACACTGTTTTGTTGGTGAAGAATACTGACTGAGAGAAAAACAAATATATTGGTCTTTGAAGAGGTGCATCTCCAATGCTCTCCATGCGCAAGAATGCTGTGACACCATCTCACTAGAAATGTTGCCGTGAAGGTTCAGTCTCTGGTGAAGAATATACTGCTTGACAAAGTAGAGGATTGTCAAAAGAGAGGATGACCCTTAATAAGGTGAACTGACACAGTGACTGTAAGAATGGTTTTAAGCACAGCAGATCTCACCTGAATGTTCCAAGTCCCAATACAACACACCATGTGAAAGACAACACCCCACTTCTACATTCATTGATTCCTGAAGTAACTTATATTCTCCTGGACCAATAAACACTTACAGCCATAACATTGCTCTTGATGACTTGACGTTTTCTTCTTAATACCCAAAGCTTCTGATTTCTTCCTTCAGCCTGATTTCCCTCCCTGATAGGCCTAAACCACAGAATCTCCAAAAGCTTTATATTTGATGGTGTTAAAGAGTAGGAATAACAATAGCATTTTAACTTAATGCAAAAATAAACTTTGTATTTGAGATGTCATTAAATTGCAACCTCTTTTCTCAGCTCCTAGTTTCAAACATTGTCATGACTACTTTTTCTTTTTCCGTCACGCCTCTCTCTTATCTTCTATCAAGACTTTTCACTTACTGGTATCTTCTATCAGGACTCTTTATTTTCTGATTCAGAAATAAAATTTTCTTTTCCTTTTCCTTATTCATTTTGTGTTCTCATAAAAATATTAAGAGATTACAAGAGAAAAGTCAGAACACTATAATGCTGAAAATTATTTTTCACAGTTTTTGTAGATTTTAGGAATGCTCACCAAAATACCAGAACACTTAATTTTGCTTATGCAAAATCTACGCCTAGACCAAGAAGTTGTGGTCTAAACAGAGCAAGGCAACATTGCATGGTTTAAAATAGGGAAAGGTTTGCATTGGGCCTATATCCTCTCTCCATACCTACTCAATCTGTATACTTAGAAAATCATCTGAGATGTTAGACTCTATGAGGAAGAATATGACATCAGAATTGGAGAAGGCTCATCAACAATCTATGTTATGTAGATTACACAAATTTGCTTGCTGAAAAAGAGGAGGATCTGAAGCACATGCTACAGAGGATCAAACACTGCAACCTTCAATATGGATTACATCTTAATATCAAGAAAACAAAACTCTTCACCACCGGGCCAATAGATAGTATCATAAAAAGTGGAGAAAAGGTTAAAATTGTCAACAATTTTATCCTGCTTGGTTCCACAGTCAGGCTAATCAGAGAGCTGGAAAATAAATAAGGATGTTCAGAAAATAATTGATGCCTTTGAGTTGTGTTGGAGAAGAGTGCTGAATATGCTATGGACTGACAAAAGAACAAATAGATGCATGTTGGATAAAGTACAACCAAAATGGTCTTTGGAGGCAAAGACGATGAAGCTTTATCTCTCATATTTTAGACATATTGTTAAGACAGGTCATTCCTTGGAAAAGGATATCGTGTTGAGAAATGTACATGATCAACAATGGAAAGGAAGATCCTCAATGAATTCCACATTAATATAATCTTTATTTTCAGGGTTTTTAGTGCTTATATGTTGACTATTTAATAATAATAGTCCTTTGCACTTTATTTAATTTTATTTAATAGGTTTTGCCCTCAATTTAAGGCTCTCATCTTTTTGGTCTTAGGACCATGTGAAAGCTGTTGAGGATTCTCAAAGAGTCACATATTGTGTATTATATCTGCTTCTTATATTTTAATTAAAATTGATATAAATAATACTTATGAAAATAATAAAAATTAAAATAATAAAGTATTCATTCATTTACTTAAAATTCATTACAGCGTAACTTCTTGATTTTTTGAGAATAAAATAATAATGAGAGATTTATTAGAAACCAAAGAGATGGACCTTCCCCTTAAAAGGATGTATTGAGGGGAATAACAACATAACCTTTTAATAATAATTAAAAAATCCTTTTCTTGTAGAAATTAAGTGAGCAAAGTGCATTTTTCCTTTTACTTTGTTAAAGATCATTATAGATCTATTTTTAAAACAGTGTGAATCCTATATA
The DNA here is from genome assembly GCF_000299155.1 of Elephantulus edwardii. Classification (NCBI taxonomy): domain Eukaryota; kingdom Metazoa; phylum Chordata; class Mammalia; order Macroscelidea; family Macroscelididae; genus Elephantulus; species Elephantulus edwardii. The sequence goes on along the minus strand of NW_006399826.1, from coordinate 12,185,007 downwards.
TGCTTCTGTATTTAATGTGTTGTTTTGGTGAAAGAGATGAAGGCAATTGAGCTTTGTACAGATAAGAAGCTGAAAAAGGAGCAACCTCTTATTGTGCATTAAAGGGTCTCGTAGATTCGATGCAGTTGACTGTGAGAGATTCTGAGACTTTGACTTTGTGACCATTTTGAGTTGACTTCAAAATCACTGAAGTTTGATAAATGTAGATAGTTGTAGAGGGGCTTCAGGTATTTTGTTCTTAGGGTCGCTATGAATCGTTCTTGCCTTGAAGGTAATCAGCAACAACAAACATGATAGAATTGAATCAATTCTGTATATATTCTCCTAGGAGGTATTTGAGTTTTTCGACAATAACTATACTTTCACTGTCTGGGAATCCATCACTGAACAAAACAACTAAGACCTCAGCCAACCATGTGTATAGATGCTAGGAAAGAAATCCTAGCTCATTGTAGACTTGCTCAGGCTTGAGTATTGCACTGAAGTATATTGATCATGTCAACTGGGTTATCTAAAGACTAGGCAACAATTCCAGTGGTCTAAAGCATCAATTTATTAAAACAAACAGAGATATAGAGAACCAAACATCTTAGTCTTTAAACTGATATCCTTGCTCCTCAGTAGTTCAGAGATTTTCCTGACAACAGACATGCCCAAAGCAATGCATTTTTTTATTTTTTTGGCTGTTGGTACCAAGGGTATTGATTGTGGATTCAAGTAAGATGAAATCATTGGTAATTTCAGTCTTTGCTTGATCTATCATCATTTCACTTATTGGTCAAATGATGAGGATTTTTGTCTTCATGATGTTAAGATGTAATTCATACTGAAGGCTGTAGTCTTTGATCTTCTGCAGCAAGTGTTTCAATTCTTTTTAACTTTCAGTAAGCAAGGTTGTAGCCTCTGTATAACACAATTTGTTGATAAGTCTTCCTCCAAACCCAAAGCCACATTCTTCTTCATAGATTATAGATTCTTGATTCATTTTGCTCAGCATATAGATTGAATAGGTGTGGAGGAAGGATGCAGGACTGATGTACAACTTATTGGATTTTAAACCATGAAAGGCTTCCTTGGTTTGTTTAAACAACAGCTTCTTGGTCTAGGTATAGATTATGTATGAGTGTAATTAAGTATTCTGGAATTCCTTTCTTGTGCATATGGGAGAAACTTTCAAATCACCAGTACTTTAAGCTCAGAGGATGTTCTTTACAACATAATAAAAGAACACTCAAACTCAAGGTATATTTACCTTAGAATAACAGTTAGTACTCTTGACTGTTATGTCAATTATTCCAAGTTCTAGTCCACTCAGAGACTTCAAGGCAGAAAGGTCTGGCCAACTACTTCTAAAATATCAGTAACTGAAAACCCTCTGGAGTCTGAGAGTCTGAATCCACATGAAGACAATTGGTATTAATTAGTTATTCTGCAGCTCCAGTGGCCTACGTGCAAGAAACTATGCTACAATCCTGAAGACATGTGCATTGGCTCCACCAGCTGCTCCTTGGAAGAAAGAAAGCCAGTCTCCTCCCCTGAGATTGCCTGCCTCTGAAATCCTGCCGGAGTTCTGAGTCTATGGTATAGAACAATAACGACACTGTGAGGTTCAGGAGAAAGATGCGCCAAGTACTTACAGCCTCTGAAAACCTGCTGGGGGGTCAGCTATGAGTTGGTTCCAACTCAATGACAAACAACAACAACAACAGCAATGTGAGATTATGAGGATGAACTCATGACTGGGCAGAGTTGAGTGGGTTAGCACTGACTAGACAATGCTTAACAGCAACATGGTACTTTGAAATGCTACAATATGCTTTCATTACAGTACACCATATACAGTATATTGTCAATGTACAGTAAATCCTTATTACACTAAATAAAAAGAAATGAACTCTGGTATATACTATTAATACTTATGATGACTCCTGTGACAAATTATACATACTCTACTATCTGAATATACTTGATCTATCTGTGGTTACCATCACCTATCAATGCAAAATAATATAATCGTTGTTTCATATGCTATTATCCTCTAAAGATGGGGCTAGAGAGAAATTTATATTTACTTTTGTTAGTACAGGTTTTCAGGGCATCAACAGTGTTTCATTTACCTAAGGAGATGAAGTTGATCCTAAATGATAAAATACTGTAGAAAAGATTGGTGAAATTGTCCATTTTTCTTCCTTGTTTTATTGAGTACAAAATAAACTGTCAGCATAGAAAAAATAAGTAATGACTGGTAATATTGAATTTTAATATCCACTGCTTCTTTTTCTGTCCCATCAATCTTTCTTGAAAATTAGTCAGAGAAGTATATGCTTTTTAAAGGCCTGGTAAGCAGAGTTTCTTTCTGTTAGGTTTAAGTTAGAGCAGAAGAAGGAATAAGGAAAAGAAAAGGAGAAAGAAAGAAAAAGGGGAGTCTCAAACTCACAAAACTGCTTCACCAATTCAACTCCTTTCCCTACTGAATGGATGCCATTTTCTGTCTCTCAGCCTTCAATCACCATGACTCTAGACCAGGAGAAGTAGATAACACCCAGTTAACCACTATCAAATGTTCTGCAAAGCACCACAAAAGAAAAGTTCAATATATTGATAGAAAATGTGGAACAAAATTGAAAACAAATAGAAAAAAACAACAACAGAAACCCAAAACAAAACCTGGCTTACTGATATGGTAGAAACTGGTAGAACATCAAGAGTAGTCCTTAGAAAGTCTTCTCAGTTAGCTTTCATTTCAGTCAAACAATCAGCTCTGTTCATTGCTGTCTAGCTGTCTAGTCATAATGGACTCAGCTAATCCACCAGTGAGTTTTCTGAGAATGTGAATTCCACGAGAGGAGGTTGCACATCTTTCTCCCTGGGAGCCACTGGTAGATCCAAACCACCAGAGAAGTATGGCCTTGGGTTGGCAGTGCAACTCCCTACAGACCATGCACCAATAAAAAGTAAATAATAGGGCCAGAAAAATACACTCTCATTAGAACAATCTGAAAAGGGCAGCAATTGCCTTTGAAAAAGTGTTAGGGCAGGAAAAAATATGAAAGAAGTGAGAATCAGCATAGTAAACACCTAGAGGAAGTGAGAAGAGTTATATTGTTGCCAGTGGGTAGGTCTAAATAATGGCTAAAAAACCAGGTTATTTTGAAGGGTATAGGTGATTTATTATAAGAAAGCTACAGATTTATTAGACAATAAAAAAAATCTTGAAGGATGAAAACATGACAGGTTTTAGAGGAACATAAGTATAACTTTGTGAGAAACAGGTGCTAAGAGGTTCTGCTTTTTGGGTGGGGTTTTTGTTTGTTTGTTTCAGTGTACAGTTTTAATTTGCAGTAATGAAAACATTTGAAAATAGTGGTAATGGATACATAGCATTGTAATGTAATTAATGACATTAAGTTATATACTTAACGATGGTTAAAATAGCAAATCTTATGTTGTGTATATTATAACTACTGTAAAATAATAATAATAATAATAAATAATTTTTTTAAGCCCCTACACAAAACCAACCCAAACAACTCCAGTAGGTTGAGTGCATTATTCTTTTCAAATTCTACATTGGTTCCAATACTTTGAGGGATATCCGAATTACAAGAATTGCTGTTAACTATCTTCTATTTCTTTATTTTTTTAAGGCTATTTCTTATAGAGAAGGGTGTATGTTAGAAATAAAGGTAAAAAGGGAGGTATGATGTTTACACAGCTTTTTAGCGTGATTGCAACTTTTCCTTCCTCTGGGCATTCACACAGTTTTGAGATGGACTCAAGCACAAGTGAGTCTGGGAGTAAGTGTTAAGACTCCCAATGAGATGTCGGTATGTGTGTATGGTTATTCTGACTTCTGCTTCGAATTCTGCTCCCTTCTTTGAATTTCCGTCTTAGATTACTGACCAACTTAGATCACAGATCTTACATCGGAGACCCAACTTCCTGTGCATTCATGTTATTCAGTTCTGGCTAGCTGTATTTGTCTTTTGAAAAACATCCTAGTTTTTGAGTCGCTTACCCAACACCCCTTAGCTGTTAAGGTAATACCATTTCAATGTGAGACCCTTGATGCTCTCATAAATTTACGTTTAACACGTGCTGAGCTAGGAGTATGTCAGTTAAGTGTGAGAACGCTATAATGTGTGAGTGTTTGCAAGGAAGTGCCTTTGATTTTTTTTTCCTTTGCTTTTCTAATTCCTCAGATCATGCAAGTTGGTTCTTTTGACTTTTCTCCTCACTTTCTTAATTCCCTAGGTCATGTGGGAAGTTTCTTTTGATTTTGATTTTTAACTTCCTTGTTCTCTACATCATCTCTCTCCAGAGAGACTTTCTACAAAAAAATACTACTGGGAGAAAATGTAGTCGATCAATGTTACATTGTGGAGATCAAAATCAATGTTCCAAACAAATTTTGTATGAAATATTTTTATTGGAAAACCAATTTACTCTATAAACTTTCACTTTACTAACAATAAAAAAGTAAAGAAATATAAAAAAAATACTGTTCAGTGGTAGCTCTATATATCATTGATCAAGTTAGCATAAGGGTAAAAAATAACCTATTTTTTAAAAATATTTGAGTATTGGCACACTTTTTTATTTTTTTTTATTATTTTGTGTGCGTGTACCGTCAAATCAGATCTGACTGGTACAGGAGGATATTGCGCCTCCTTCTCCGGCAGAGCATCTGGTGGATTCGAACCGCGTTCCTCTGGGATTGCAGTGCAGCTTCTTGCCACTAGGCCACCAGAGCTCCCCATGCACACTTTTATTTATACTAGTACCTAAAAACATCTCTAAATTTAGATTGCTTTACAGGTTATCATGTCTAATAGATTGTTAATAAAGCTATTTTAGTAAAAATAGTCTTTTTTTCCAAAGGCATATGATTCAAATTCACCAGGAGCTCCATTGTAAAAATATGGGCAATTTCTTCTGTACAATTAAGTCTCAATAAACTATTTGGAAGGTCACTCTGACTTGGCTCTAGCTCTATGGCAATGATAATGAAAATGATCGCTACTTAATTAGATTGTATCTGTCTCTAAGGTTCTTCATTGTGGTACTTTTGATGTGTACCAAATCCCTTCAGGAATGGGGAAAGTAAAAAAGAAATTATATGATTTTATATGATATTTTAATGCTTTAAAAAGAAAAAAATATCTCCTTTCTAGCTACAGTTTTCTTTTTTTTTTATAACTGATATTCCTTGCCTCTGGCCAAATACCACTGAGATTCCAAGGAAAGTCATATATAATATTGTCAAATATTTCAAATAGGTGAATTTGATGGTTTCATACTGATTTATGCAAAGCCAGAAGCAGCTGATTTACATGTTACTTTAAAATGAAATTGTAAATTATTACAATATCTGAATAATGAAAGGGAAATTTAAATAAAAAACACATATGCATGGAAAACAGGAGTATAATCTGAATGGGTTTGCATTTAAAATATGATCATTTTTAATCTTCAATCACCCCTTTTGTGTGAACATTTAAGATACATTCAACTCTTATTTATTCCCTGCATTTAATGAATATTTTATAGAGACCCAACAAGCACTATATTTACATAACATATGTTAATGGAATGGCCGCTAATGAAGTAAAAAAGATCTTTAGTAAAGAATCCATCAGGTACAGCCTGATGATACCAGCACATTAAAAGTAAATATATGTCCATATATTCAAGTCTACAGAGAAAAGGAAAAAAGTAAAAAGGAGAATGTTATTTCCTGCTACACAATGGTCATTCACCAATTGTAATAAACTCAGAAATAAAAAGGCAAAGCTATGCTATTGTTTGGAAGCAGGAGTGGCATCTAATTTGAAACTCTATGAACTTTGATAAATGACAATAGTTGTAGAAAAGCTTGAGGCTTTTTGTTCCTAGTGTTGCTATGAGTCGTGCTCAACTCAACAGCAATCAACAACATGCTATTGTTAAGTGCTATCAAGTTTAATACAATTCGTAACGATCCTATGAACAACAGATCCAAACCTCACCCTATCCTCTACCATCCCCAGGATGTCTGTATGCTCAAGCTCATTATATACTTCATTGTGTCATCCCATTTTGGTGAGGGTCTTCCTTTCTTTCTCTGCCACTCTCCCAGCATAATGTCTCTCTCCAAGAATGGTTCTTCTCAAAAATATGCCACAGTATTTGAGACAAAGTTTCACAATCTTTACCTCTAAGGACAACTCTGGTTGTGCTTCTGTCCAAGTATTTTTGTTTGCTCTTTTGGTAGTCCATGGTATATTCGACACTCTTTGTCAATACCACAGTTCAAAGACACAAATTATTTGATATGCTTTATGCATTCTCCAAATTTCAGATCCATGGAAAGGAACTGAAAATAATGGCTTGAATCAAGCATACCTTGTTCTTCAAGCTCGCATCCTTGCTCTTTAGCACTTTGGACAGATACAGATGTTTTCCCAATGCAGCATCTCTTTTGATTTCTTGGCTGCCACTGTCATGTGTGTTGGTTGTAGATAAAAATAAAATTAAATCATTGACAACTTCAATCTTTTTTCCTTCTATCATGATGATGACTTCTGTCTAGTGCTAAGGCTTTTTTTTGTGGTTTATTTTTTTATGTTGAGATGTAATTAATTTGAAAGTTTTAGTTTTTTATTCCTTCAATATGTGCTTCAAATTTTCTTCACTTTCCGCATCTAAGATTGTGCTATTTGGAAAAACAGGCTGTTGATGAAACTTCACCCAATCCTGATGCCATGTAGTCCAATTTTTCCAATGATTTGTTCAGCACACAAATTGAATAGGTAGGGAGAAAGGATACGTCTCTGACTTGCACCTTTTTTTTATTTTAAACCATGTACTGTTCCTTCGACAACTGCTTCTTGGTCTATGCACAGGTTTCACATGATTAGGATTTCTATTCTTCTCAACACTGGCCACTAAATTTATTTGTATTAAGTCAATAAAACACATGTGTTCTGTTGTTCTTTGTTTTCAGCCAAAAACCACCTGATAACATCAATCAAATCCTTTGTGGCATGGCCTCCTCAAAGTCCAGCTTGAATTTATGGCAGTTCCATATTTATATCATTTTTAACTGATATTCTGTAAGATTTTACTTGTGTGTTAGTAGTATTCCAGAGCAATGGTGTCTCTCTGGAAACTAAGGTGCGTTTGATGCAGGCCATGGTCTTTACAATCACTTGTTATGCGTCAGAGAGTTGGACAATGACCAAGGAGGATTAAAGGAGAATTGATGCCTTTGAGCTGTGGTGCTGGAGAAGAGTATTGAGAATACCATGGACTGCTAGGAAAACAAACAGATTTGTCCTGGAAAGGGTTAAACCGGGTGGCTCCTTGGAGGCAAGGATTCTGAGGCTCTGTCTAATGTACTTTGGACATGTTGTGAGGAGAGACCGGTCCTTGGAGAGGGACATCATGCTTGGGAGGTTGGAGGGACAGCGCAGGAGGGGAAGGCCCTTTATGAGGTGGATTGATTCAGTGACTGGGATAATTGGGATGGGAGTGTCAGAGACCCTGTGATTGGCACAGGACAGAGCGGAGTTTAGGGCTGTTGTACATAGGGTCGCTATGAGTCTCAAGCGACTCGACGGCACATAACAACAACAGCAACAACATTAGTTGTATTGCTCAATAATGCACATATTCTCTTTGAATGCCATTTTGGGAAATGGAACAAATATGAACCTCTTTCAATCAGTTGTCCTGGAAGCTGTCATCTATATTCGTTGGCAGAAATTTGTGAGAACATGCAGGATCATATCTATCTCTTGAAAATCCTCAATTGGTATTCCATTATTGGTGGAGAGGTATTTTTTTTCCAGTGTCTTCAGTGTAGATTGTGCTAGTTTCTGAAATAAATCCATATCAACCAATTCTTTTTGGTACTGACTGTATGTATTCCTTTCGTCTTCTATTGAAGCTTCCTGCATAATTCAAGATTTTGCCCAAGAAATTCTTCTGTATTGCAACTTGAGTCTTGAATTTATTCTTCAGTTCTTTTAGTTTGAGGAAGGCCAAGCAGACTGGCCATCCACCTCTGACCTAACAGACCTTCAAAAACCCAATGGAAAAAAGGAAGAACATTGTTTGATATAGCACAGAAAGATGAGCTTCTCAGATTGCAAGACACTCAAAATGTAACTATAGAACAACATCTTCCTCAAAGTAGGGTCTACCATAATTACACGGCTTTCGTCAAGTGAAGGACCTTGCCAAGCCTCAAAATGAGGAGAAATAGATGCAAATATCCAATAATAATTGGAATATGGAATTAATGACATACAAATCTAGGAAAATTGAAGATGTCAAAAATTAAGTGAGGCACATAATGATCAACGTTCTAGATTTTAGTGAGCCGATATGGATAGGTACTGACCATTTAGAATTAGACAATCACACACCCATCTGTTCTGGAAACGACAGATTGAAAAGGAATGATATAGCATTCATTGTCCTAAAGAACATTTTAAGATCTATCCTTATGTACACTGCCATGAGTAATAGCATACATATGCAGACAAGGAGGTCCTGTTAATGCAACCATTAATCAAATACATGCATCAACTACAAAAGTCATAGATGAAGAAATTGAGGATTTCTACCAACTTCTGCAGTCTGAAATTGATTGAATATGAAATCGAGTTACATTGATATAAGTGATCACTGGAATGCATCATTAGAAAGAAAGGTTTGTAGTTGGAAAATATAGTCTTGGTGACAGAAATCAGGTTGGAGATTGAATGACAGAATTTTGTACAATGAATGAGTTATTCATTGCAAGTATTTGTGTTTTGTTTTTTTTTAAGACCCAAATACAAATGGCGACTAAGGACTTCACCTCATGAACTCTACAGGAATCAGATTGACTGCATCTATTGAAAAAGTTATTGGATAAGCTCAATAATAGCAGTCAAAACTAGGCCAGGTGCTGACTATGGGAGAAATTATCAACTATTCATATGTGATTTCAAAGTGATGGTGAAGGAAATTAAAATAAGTTCATGCAACCAAACTATGACCTTGAGGATATCCCAACTGAACTGAAAAACCATCTTAAGACTAGATTTGGCACATTGAACAATAATGACCAAAGACCAGACCAGATGAGTTGTGGAATGACATAAAAGGCATCATCCATGAAGAAAGTAAAAAATCATTATGAAGACAGAGAAGAAAGAAAAGCTCTATATGGATGTCAGATGAGACTTCGAAATTTACGTTGGATTGGGGGAAAAAAGCCAAAACAAGGGGAAGAAATGCTGAGGTAAAGGAGCTAAGCAGAATATTTCAAAGGCACCTTGTAAAGACAAAGCAAAATATTATAGTGAAATGTGAAAAGTACTGGCATTTTGAAACCAAAAGGGAAAACATGAGTTGTATTTATCAAGGATATAAAGTGAACTATATATCCATTGTTCTCATCATTAATTGTTTTTAATGGTGCTTTTGTTGTATATTCCCCAGAAGGTTAAGCTCTTAACCCGAAGACCATGCCTCTGCAATGATTTTAATCCATCAGGAACTCCACAGAATAAGGATGGATAATCTCATATAAATTTCATAACCTCTCAAACTCAATGGAAGGTCAGTTGTGAGTTGGTCCTGACTAGATAGCAGCAATAAGTAAGTGATGCTTAAATTTACAATAAATTAAACTCAAATTTATAAACTTCATGTAGTTTCAAATAGTATATATGTACATTAGGTCCTTTCTTTATATATAAAAAAAACCCACAGAATGATAAAGAGCCGTAAGAATAGCATCTGTGTCGATGAAGTGGGTCAAATCCCTTATCACTTTTTCTTTTCCAAGATTTTTCATTGATTACTTGAAAAAAAAAACACAAAAACAACACTTGAACTAACCTTTCAGATATCCTTTTAAAACAATTCTGTTTTCATCACATTAACAGTTTAGGCTGCTTATCAAAAGGTTGATAGTTCAAATCCACCAGATAATTCACAGGAGAAAGATAAATCGTAGATGAGTAGTCTCCATTATTCTGGAGACTAAGGTGCGCCTGATACAGGCCATGGTCTTTGCAATCACTTGTTATGCCTCAGAGAATTGGACAATGACTAGGGAGGACAGAAGGAGAGTTGATGCCTTTGAGCTGTGGTGCTGGAGAAGAGTACTGAATATACCATGGACTGCCAGGAAAACAAACAGATTCATCTTGGAGAGGATTAAACCAAGCTACTCCTTGGAGGCAAGGATTCTGGGGCTTCGTCTGACATACTTTGGACATGTTGCCAGGAGGGACGGATCCTTGGAGAGGGACATCATGCTTGGGAGGGTGGAGGGACAGCACAGGAGGGGAAGACCCTCTATGAGATGGATTGATTAGGTGACTGGGGTAATCGGGATGGGTGTGTCAGAGGCAGTGGGGTTGGCGCAGGATAGAGCAGGGTTTAGGGCTGTTGTGCATAGGGTCCCTATGAGTCGCAAATGACTCAACAGCACATAACAACAAGTCTCCATTATAAAGGTTTATGACCTAGAAGTTTTATGGAGAATTGACAGCAGTGGGCTTGACTTGGTTTGATTTGTTTCAGACATTCCCCTAGCTCGAGAATTATTTTTTTAATCTATCAAATTAAGCATTTGGAAGATAGTTACCAGCCAACTAGAATAGATTCATATTTGTTCACAGTCCAAAAAAAGATATGGTCCAGCAGAGTGTAGAAATAATTGAACAATATCGTTAATATCACTTGCAAGTGAAATCTTGTCCTGAAAGAGTTCACAGACCAGGAACATTCAGAAATTCAAACTGGATTCAGAGTAGGCCATGGTTACAGGGATATCATTGTGGATCTGATAAGGATATTAGGTAGATCTTCACTGATAGAATACCAAAAAGATGCTTATTTGTGTTTTATTGAGTATGCAAAAGCATTTGACTGTGTGTATTGTAACAACTTATGGCTAGCACTGAGAAAGGTAGGAATCCCAAAACACTTAATTGTAATCGTAAGAAACCTTGACATAAACCAAGATGAAGTTGTCTGAACAGAACATTGGAACAGTGCCTAGCTTAAAATCAGGAAATGTGTGACTCAGGGTTGTATCCTTTCTCCATACTTATTCAATCTGTATCCTGAGAGAAGGTGGATGATGTAAGATTGTTGCATCAAGATTATAGGAAGATTCATGCAATCTACATTATACAGATGATACAGCAGAAAACATAGAATAATTGAAGCACTTATGGCAGAAGATCAAAGATACAGTCTCCAATATGGATTGCCTCTCAATATTAAAATAATAACGATCCTTGTCACTAAACCAAAAGGCAACATCATGATAGAGGGTGAAGTTTCCAATTTCATTTTACTTAGATCCACATTCAACACACAGGGAATCAGCAGTTGAGAAATCAAAAGACATGTTGCATTGGAAAGTCAGCTATCAAGGACCTACCCGTCATACTGAAGAATATCAGTTTAAAGACTAAGATACACCTGATTCAAACCATGGTGTTTCCAATTGCTTACTACGCTTCTGAAAGTTGAACAATGAATAAGACTGAAAAATAACTGATACCTTTAAACTGTGGTTAGATGAAGAATATTAAATATAACATGAACTGCCCAAAGAACAAAGAAATCTATCTTGGTGGAAGTGCAACCAAGGTGTTCTTGAAAGATAAATATGGTGAAATCTTGTCTCACGTACTTCAGGGATTTGTTCAGTAGGGACTAGTCCTTGGAGGAAAAAATTACACTGAAAAATGAAGAGGGTGAGAGAATAAGAGGCCCTCAACAAGATGGACTTATGCATTGACTGGACCAATGGGGTTGAGCATGTGAGAAATCAAGAAAATGGCACAGGATAGGGCAAGGTTCAGATCCGATGTCTAGAGGATCAATGTGAGTTATGGTGGGTTTGACAGCACATGACGATTATGTGTAAGGCAGCTCTGGTAGCATAGTCTATAGCTTCTTGCATTGCTAACCTAATGATTGCACATCTCTGGCAGTTCGAATCCACCAGGCACTCTGAAGTAGAAAGACGAGCAGTTTTCCCTTCCACACCACTCCCCACCCCACCACTGCAATTTACAGCCTTAGAAATCCAGTAGAGGAGTTGCTGTTAGCTGGAACCAACTCACAGGCAGGAAGAGATAGGGAGAATAAATTATGCAGATTTCCAGCAGGTAGAGTACTATTGAGGGGCTCTGGTGGCCTAGTGGTAAGAAACTACGTTGCAATCCTGAAGTCACATAGTTCAAATCCATGAGCTGTGCTGTGATAGAAGGATAGGCAATCTTCTCTCATGCAATTAACTGCCTCTGAAACTCACTGGAGGCTTACCTATGGGTCAGTTCCAACTTGACAGAACCCAACAAATTACTGCAAGTCTGGCAGTCTAGTGGTAAGGAGATGTGCTGTCAACTCAAAGGCAAGAGGTTTGAATCCACCCGCTGCTGTATGGGAGAAAGGTAGTCAATCTCCTCTCACACAATTTACAGTCTCTGAAAACCTCCTTGAAGTGTCAGCTACAAGTTGGTTTCAATTCAACGGCATGTAAAAAAACCATAAATTTAAACACCCGTGGTGTCTTCTAAGACATACTGAATGAAATTCAACAACTTTTGATAAATTCAGCATAATATTCAGAGTCTAAATCTGTTGATACAGCAGATTTTCTAAAGTGAGTAAGTAAGTTTTCCTGGTCCCAGTGGGAGATTATTCCTCCTAAAATAGTAGAAATGACTCTGTGGGATCTTTCACAAACCTGCAAAGTAACAAGGTAATTTCTGGGGTGATTCTCTTCATGTATTCCTGTAATTTATGTTCAAACTCATCTTGCCATGGTTGTCTTGTGTGCTTCTCGAACATGTTTTCAAGCTGTATGCACATTGATCAGGTTCATCAGGGACTCTTGTTATGTGGTCCATTGTTCCATGTCTTAAGAACTGTATTACTCCTCTAGGGAATACCTTCATTAAAAAAAAGAAAGATATTATATGGATAGAAATGAAAATCTAAGATGAATGCTAGGGATTTCTGAAAAATAGAGTTCTTATATTTTTTTCAAATTGTCTTATTCATAAATATTTTTAACTTTTCACAAAAATCCTGATTTTGACTTAGACTGACATTGTAGGTTGAATTATGTCACCACAAAATACATATCAACTTGGCTAAGCCATAACTCTAAGAGAGCTCTGAAGTTTTAGTTCCTTGGGGCATAATTGTTCAACACATGACAATGGAATCTGACATTTTGAGGATGGAAACCTGCCCATCATATATTTAGTCACAGGTGTGATTGATTTGCATTTAATGGCTTGCTTTTCTCTAACATTAAATTCAACGATATTTAGGAAGAACCTCAAATAAAGAAAAGAAATATTTGTTATGCATATTATCTTTGCAAAGGACATGACTTTGAGATGGCTCTTAGATGCTGCTTTGAGTCTTGTAAAGCCCAAAAGAAACTTTTACAAATCAGTCTTTCTAAAATTATATTGCCAAGATCTGGAACAAAGCGCAGTTGGCCCCCTTTTCTTTGGTTCTGTCTCAGTGGTTGGCCTGTGAATTTGGGAACTGAAGGGCTTTTACAATTATACAATAAACAGCAGGCTTCCATTAAAGCACAAACTCTATCATCTAAATGCAAGCTAGGTATTCTTATAAATAATTGTCACAGGAAAAGCATTGACTGATTCTTCCAAATACATCTATCACTTCAAACTGCTTAAACATCTTTTCCTTAAATTTGTTCCAAATTTTTCCAAGATTCAAAATTATTTTCTGTTTTTATATGGCCTAGAATTGCATGTACTAATGTGTACAAATACTTCTTGATATTGTCAATAGTTACCACATAAAGATAATCCATTAAATGAGGAGTAATGTGTCAAATAAATGGTGTCACATTTGTGCACATTTATTTGGGTCACTATTAATATGAATAGAGCTCTGGGGGCCTAGTGGCAAGAAGCTGTGCTGCAGTCGCAAAGGCACATGGTTTGAGGCCATCAGCTCTTCTGAAGGAGGATGTGCTATCTCAACCCATGTGATTAACTGTCTCTGAAAATCCACTGGCGGTTCAGCTATGGGTCGGTTCCAACTCAGTGGTACACACAACAACAACAACAACTAACAAGAATTAAAAATTTAATTATTTCATGAAAATAAGTGCTGGAATTCAACATCTGTATCACATAGATTATTAGAGCAGTATCTGACAGACAAGCAATTTGTGGAGCACTGAAAGATAAATCCCTCACTGTGGAGTTAACCGTTAGGCACAGTGTTGACCCTGCCCTTTGCCCAGTGCCTTGACCCACTTATTTCCCAGCTCCACCATCCACCAGGATACCCCTTCAAGTCTAACAAATCCTTTCAGAAATTATCTTCCATTGTCCAGCCCATGATCTGACAGCTTGTATCTGAAGCTTTCTTGGCTTCTGTGATTCCAAACACGTCAACTGCTGACAATTTTTATGCTGTGACCAGTGTCTCTTAAGTTACACTATCTCCAAGGGAAGGTGACGTGTCCTGTAGAACTCCTGTATAGATTGTACTTTCTTCTTGGCCCGAGGGCTCTGTACCTGTAGGCGTGTCAGAAGCTTTTGCCTTGAGTTGCTTCTCTATTGTCTGGGCCGACTTCTGTCCACCCGCGGCTTCCAGGCTCCCAGTTCTTCAGTTGTCAGAACAGAGCAGGGTAACACTGCATGGTTCAAAATTGGGAAGGGTGTACGCCAGGGATGTGTCCTGTCTCCATACCTTTTCAACCTGTAT
>NW_006399826.1:12158122-12169466 GCF_000299155.1 Elephantulus edwardii | reverse complement strand
CTATGAGTCGCAAACAACTCGACGGCACATAACAACGACAACAGCATCACATAGATGTAATGTGAAGTTAACCAAGGCATTAAAGAAAACTGATACTATATAAACTAAGGCTACAGACACAGAAAGGTCAGTGAAAGATAGGAAAACCCTCAATGAGATTGATTGATACAGGGATTGAACCAATGAGCTCAATTATGAGATGATGAGAATGACACAGGCTGGGATAGGTTTCAGGTTTGTTGTTTATATGTTCATTATGACTCTTAATTGACTTGATAGCACTTAACAATAATGATGTTAATGAGGCTGGATGCAGTTATTAGGCCAGGTTGTATCTTGGGTCATTCACTTTTGAAGCATAAAAGAGTTAAACAAATAAACACAGACAAGAGAAACCTACTAAAATCAAGAAAGAAGATTTGATGGTACATCCTTTGAACAATGGGTCCGCGCACTGGGAACATCCTATTAATAGAAGACACACTTATAGAAAGCCTATCCCTAGAGCTAACACTCTGAATTCAGACTTCTAGGTTCTTCAACATGGAGCTTTGATAGGCTAGTGTTAAGGAATTGGCCTGTTTTCCAAATGTAGGTGAGTAGATTCGACCAGCTGCTCCACTGGAGAAAGATGGACAATCTCCCGTTGTATTATTTACAGCCTCTGAAAGCCTACAAGAGGGTCAACTATAAGCAGGTTCTAAGGGAACATAACAAGCATGGGCTTCCATAATGTGAGTGAATGCATTTCCTTTTGTTTAGTTGCCCACCCATGGAATTTCAGCTATTGCTGCATCATTTACTTAAGACACAAGCTAAGACAATATGTTATCAAAATGGAGAGAAAAGTGAAGGTCATTCTAAGCCATAAAGATAAAAGCATGACTAGAAATTACCTCTGTAAGTCAGAAAACATAGAGTAGATCTTGGGCAGTGGTGTGATTTTATATAGAAAAAGGTAAGACGGAGTTTGTTGTGTTAAAAAAAAAAGATGTATACTAGAATATTTTATTGAATATTGCATACAGTCTTTAAGCTAACAAACAAGATCAAACATGTTACTATGGAGTCTGGTGGGAAAGCCCTTAGAGAATTGCACCATAAACACAAAGATCACATCTCTCTGATAATTCGAATCTATAGAGCTGTGCTGATTAAGGAGGGTCAGCTTTGAAGTGGAACTGATTTCAGGACAAGGACAGTCTGTAGAGTTGTCTTATACCAAGAGCTGTGGTGGGTATATGAGATACATGATTTTGTTTGGTAGTTTTGTTATTTTTTTAATTAATGATTCTGGTACCATCATGCAAGGCTTGAATGAAGGTAAAGTAAGAGTAACAGAGGAAGGAGTTTTGATTCCATTGCAATAAAAATAATCTTCAAAAGAAATACAAAATTCTGAGCAGGAGTAGTATAAAGAATGGAGGTGAATGCTACACTGTAACCCCAGAGGTACGCGGTTCAAATCCACCAGATGCTCTGCTGGAGAAGGAGGGGGCAATCTCCTCCTGTACCAGTCAGATCTGAGTTGACGGTACACATAAAAAAAAAATACAATAAGAATAATAAAAAAAATAATGGAGGTGGAGTAAAGAGATATTGGGGGACAGGGTGTAAAATAATATAGGCAGGGGTTGATTTCACAGAAGATCTAAGAGACAAAGATTTCAAAAAGATTTTCAAGAGAGTAGCATACATAATTGACTATAGAGGCCTTCATTCATTTAATGGAAGAGATAGATAGATAGATAGATAGATAGATAGATAGATGATAGATAGATAAATAGATGATAGATAGATAGATATGTTTATCTTGAATGTGTGTTTTCAGTGTAGTGGAACTGATTTTATTTTTTAATTTGTGGAATCTAAGCTATATTTGAAATTTAGGCTGTTGGTTTCAGAGGTAATTGTTCAGTGTGAAACCTTGACTCTGACCTCTATGTTCTATTTTGGAGCAAGCCACTCCAGAGCATAAAGAGAATAGATTTAAGGTAACAACTGTTTGAAAGCTCAGAAAATATTTTTTATGTCCCCCTTGATTATCTTTGATAGTCACATAAGAAATTACTTTTCCATTGTATAACCTAAAATATTCTAACTCCTAAGACAATCTGCAAAGAAATGTTGATTTGCATTTCAAAAATTTGCCCTAAACTACTGAACTGACCAACACCTTCACATAGAAGCTCCTTTTGTCAATGCAAAATACAAGACAGAAAAATTCCTGATGAATAAATACAAGCTTTCTCCCTCTGCATCAGACGCCTGTTGTTTCTTATCCCAATTTCAGTAAAGTCAGATTAATATATAGTGTTTAGATTTTTTATATTTAACTGATTCTTCCTAATTCTATTCCTTTCCTACAGTATATATCTATGCATACATCTATGGGGAGCTGGGAGAGGGACAGAGAACAACTACTGTGTGTTAATTGATTTTCAAGTTCTTTTATTTCAGAGTACTTTTGTCTACAACAGAAATAATTTCAAATGTTTTACAAAAACCTTATGTTTGGGAGAAATATCAAAACTTAAAGGAGATACTAAAATTTTCAAAAGTAATTAAACATTTTTTTAAGATTATATAATAAATTTTCCTGAATGTCTTAATTTTCAAAAAAGAAACAAAAAAAGAGTCATAAAAACCACATAACTTGGTAGTTCCATGACAGGAAATTAGCCTCAGAGAATTTATAGGTCCTGAGAGTAGTCTAGTGGTAAGTGGCTGCACGTGAAGCCCAAAGACACGTGGTTCAAATCCACCAGCTGCACCATTGGAGACAGATGAGCAATCTCCTCTCATGTGATTTCTCACTGAAAACCTCCTTAAGAGAAGTTTGGAAGATCAGGAATGTAATGGCAAAACAATAACAGAGTACTGAATGTAACATGATGACCAAAACAACAAACAGATACGTCTTGGAAAAAGTACCGCCAGCCAAGCAGCCTGTCTTGGTGGCCATGGGTGTACCCTCTCCCATGTCCAGTCATAACTTTGCGCTCCTCACTATTCCTATTGCAGCTGCTGTAGCTGCTGCTGCTGTTCAGAGGAGAGATGTGTTGTGCAGAGGCTGAAGTTGAAACCTAAAGTCCTGTTTGGACTCTCCAAGTGCAAACCCTGGTGAAGCCCTTGAAATGTGTGCAGAGCCAGCTGTCTATGGATACATACACATCCAATAGACAGGCAGCTTGGTAGATTGGCACTTTATTGACATCTCCCTGACCCAAGACCCTCTGGTGATAGAACTTGGCCAAAAGCGAGTGATACCAGGGCTGGAACAGTGCCTTCTAGACGTGTTTGGGAGATAACAAAGAGCAATCATTCCTTCTCACTTCGCATATGGAAAACAAGTATTTGCACCATTTATACCAGCAGATGCAGTGTTGCAGTTTGAGGTGAACCTGATTTCACTGATCAAAGCCAACGACTGGCAAAAGTTCATAAAAGTCATTTTCCCTCTGGTGGAAATGGCCATGGTGCCAGCCCTCCTGGACCTCATTAACATCACCTGTACCAAAAGGCCAGTGAATCCAAGGTCTCTAAAAAGAAGCTCAAGGAAGAGAAAGGAAACAAGAGCAAAAAGAAATAAACAACTAAAACACAAAAGTGCAGCCAGAGTACACCTGGAGGTAAAGATGGTGAAGCTTCTTCTATCATACTTCGAACGTATTACCAGGAGAGGGTATTCTTTGCATACGGTCATTATACTTGGAAAGGTCAGTGAAAGAGAGGAAGACCTTCAAGGAGGTGGGCTGACAGTGACTACAGCAATGGGCTCAAGTGTGTCAAAGATGATGAGGATGGCCCAGAACAGGACAGGTTTCAGATCTGTTCTTCGCAGTGTCACCGTAATCGTATTTGACTTAAAGGCACCTAATAACAACAACAGGTGATGCGAATAGTTTGATTCCAGCTGCGAACCTGATTGTCTGAAGAAACCCACATGTACCATGGCTGGAATAAATTGCTGATGATTTTCTTTCATCAGGTTTACCCAGAAAACTCTTGTTTTTTGTTGTGTATTATTCATTTGGAACTGACGCAAAAATGATCCTTTCTCCAGTGGGTTTTCAAATACAGTAAATTGCATGGGAAAAGATTGCCCGCCTTTCCCCTACAGAACAGCTGGTAGATTTGAACTGTGTTTCTCTGAGTCGGCAGCACTGGGCTTACCACTAGGCTATCAGCTCTGGTGACTTAGTAATAAAGAGCTGCACTGCAACCATGAAGGCTTCAAATCCACCAGCTGCTCTATGGGAGAAAGAAAAGAAATCTCCTCCAGTGCAATTACTGCCTTTGAAAACTTGCTAGAGGGTCAGCTATGGGTTGGTTCTGACTCAACAGTGCATAACAACAATGGCTAGAAGCACAAGCCCTATTTTGTAACATGTGATTTTATTGCTCTTCTGTGTTATTGAGTCAGAATTGACTCAGAGCTGACTTTCTAGCGGATTTTCAGGAGATGGCCTTCCCACAGAGCAGCTGGTAGATTTCGGCTGCCTGCCTTTGGGGTGAGACTGTGACTCCTTACCACCAAACAACCACAGCTCCCTCTGTAACACGTAGGATAGCTGTACATGAGAATCAACTCACAGACAACCTTTTTTGTTTTGCTTTGTGTTAGTTTCTGGATATTGTTGTTGCTGTTATTATGTACCAATGAGTTGGCACTGACTCATAGCTGACTGTCCAGCAGGTTTTCAGAGGCAGTAAATGGCATGAAATGAGATTGCCCATCTTTCTCCTGCGTAGCAGTGGGCAGATTCCAACTGCCTGTTTTTGGGTTGACAGTGCAATTCATTACCAGTTTCTGGATAGTACAATTAATAAACTGCTAACACAAGAGATTGGTGATCAGAGTATATCTGTAGGCATGTAAGAAGAATGACCTAAACATCTATTTCCAAATAATCATTCATTGAAAACCCTATGAAGCTCCTTCCACTCTGGAGCTTATACATAAGATTGCCATGACTCAGAACTGACTGGCAATTGTTATTGCTATTATTATTTAAATGATGAGGTTACTTAGTTTTTAATTGAATTGCATTATTTGGTTGTATGTATTTCAGACAAGAATCTGACATTATTTGGCATATTTTCCTCTCTCTCAAGAATTTTGTCTAATCATTATCTGTCTTTTGCAATTAAATAAGTCACTCACATAAGCATATTATTCATCCAAACTGTTTAAAAAATGATGAGCTATCATGGTGAATTGGTGAACTATTATTAAATTAAATTTTTTAATTGTCGTTTCAGCAATGACAATGCAGTTTATTAGTCATCAGTTCCCCGACTATCATGACCCTACTATAGGTGAGTAACAGTCCCTTTGCTTTTTTGGTGCCAATAAAGAAGCTTTTAAAAAGGATTTTATAAATATTGTTCACATTAATAGAGAATAAGATACATGTTTTACATCATGACTTGTGTTTTAGAGGAGAAAATGGTCATATTTTCGTTAGAAAGAAACAGTTTTCTTGGGGAATAAACTGCAAACCAGCAAAGTGTCACAAAGTGAAGCTAAATATCCCAATGCTAGGATCACACTGAGACATATTATAAATATATAGTGAAATGCAGAAATTAAGAGTGTAATTTTTGGTTGGTTGACATTTACAGAGATTTGAGTTTTTTGTGAGACCCTAGAAGTTTCTTTTGAAAGACCGTAAATATTTCAAAATTACTTGATTTTCTAATCCATACATATCTTTGGGACTAGTGTGGATAGGAGTTTTATAAAATTCATTTTAGAGAAGACCTACATTAGCACTGTTTACAAGGACAGGCATTACAAGAAAGGGAGTGGGAAGTCTGTTGTAAAGTTTTACAAGATTCTAGCATCAAAGCTATATTCTTTCTTCCGTAACTATTCAATGTATATATTCGTGAAGCTGAACTCTATGAAAAAAGATGTGGTGTAAGGATAAGAGGAAAACTAGACAACTTAAATTGTGCAGATGACACCACCTTACTTGCTGAAAATGAGGAGGATCTGAAAGCTTGTTGCAAAAGGTCAAGGACTATAATCTTCAACATAGATTACATCTCAATATTAAGAAAACAAAAGTCCTTACCACTGGATCAATAGGTAACATCATAATAGATGGAAAAAAGGATTTAAACTGCCAATAATTTCATCTTACTTAAAACCACAAGATCCTCAGTATCAACAGTCAGGAAATCAGCAGATTTATTACTTCTTTCTTTCTTCTTCTTCTTCTTCTCCTTCGTGCTCCTTCGTGCTCCTTCGTGCTCCTCCTCCTCCTCCTCCTCCTCCTTCTCCTCCTTCCTTCTCCTCCTTCCTTCTCCTCCTTCCTTCTCCTCCTTCCTTCTCATCCTTCCTTCTCCTCCTTCCTTCTCCTCCTTCCTTCTTCTTTTGTTAGAACGTCAGCTGTAAGGGACTTCTCCAAAATACTGAAGAGCAACAATGTCAATTTGAAGACATGGTCTTTTTAGTTACTTGTTATGCTGCGGAGAATTGGACAGCAAATAAGGATGAGAAGAGAAGAATTTATGCTTTTGAGTTATGTTATTGGAGAAGAGTACTGAATATCCCATGGACTGCTCAAAGAACACACATATATGTTTTGAAAAAATGAGCAACCAGGCTGTTCCTTGGGAGTAAGGATGGTGAAGCGTCACCTCACATATTTAGAATTTGTTGCTAGGAGAGAGAATTCCGTGAAAAGGGATATCGTGCTTGAAAAAAAATGGAAGGGCAGCAAATGAGTGGAAAATCCCCAATGAGGTAGATTGACAGGGTGACTGCAGCAATGAGCTCCAATGTATCAGAGATGTTGAGATGACACAGGATAGGAGAGGATTCAGATCTGTTGTTCATAGGGTCGCTCTGAGTCATAGTGACTTGAGGGCACATAACAATAATAACAACGGTTACAGGTAACAAACCAAAATGAGGCTAAAAGATAATGGAGTTAAAAGTAAAATTGAAGCTAATCAAGTAAAATGTTAGCCAATATAGCTAAATCAATTACCTCAGATTTTCAAACATTTATTCACACACATTTTGTCCCATAGCATTAATAACAAGATTCACCACGCATAATCATCTACTTACCCTATATTGTCTTTCTCTTCACCTATCTTAATGATGATTATTATCTATTTAGTGATTCCCACACCCTTCATCTTCCCTTCCTCTCCCTGGTAACCATATAATGACTCCATTTGTGGGTAAATGTTTCTTTGTTGTTGTTGCCATATGCCTTCCAGTCGACTATGACTTGTAGCGATCCTATGAACAATAGCTCTGAACCATGCCGTATCCAGTTTTGTTTTTGTTTTTTATAATTCTGTTGTTGTGTGTCTTCAGTGGTAACCGACTTATAATTGATCCTGAAGTGGAT
Source organism: Elephantulus edwardii (assembly GCF_000299155.1). Classification (NCBI taxonomy): domain Eukaryota; kingdom Metazoa; phylum Chordata; class Mammalia; order Macroscelidea; family Macroscelididae; genus Elephantulus; species Elephantulus edwardii. The sequence goes on along the minus strand of NW_006399826.1, from coordinate 12,162,090 downwards.
TTTCAGAGGCACTAAATCTCATGGAAGGAGGTTATACTTTATTCTCCATGGAAGCAGCTGATGGATTTGAATCACGTGATTTTGAGATTTTCTTTCCACTCTTACACAGTACTTGTCCTCTTATTTCTAACTTACTTCACTTACAATGTCTTTAAATTTATCCATGTCATGCAGTGTTTCATGAATTCTTTATTATTTTTTATTTAGCAGACAATCTTAAATTCAAGTCCTACATTATGTAACAATTTTATTCTATACATAGCTTTCATGCATATGCTTGAAAATAATTTGCTGAAATGAATGAATGTGGTTTTGTTTAATAATGCAGAAAGACTTCTTCATCAACTGAACTAAATTAGTAAGATTTAAATTTCGCTTGGGAGGGAACTAAGTAGGAATGACTTCCATAAATTGGATTTCGTTTCTGAGGAGAAAGAATTCATTGTTCAAGTTTTAGGAGTATTTCATTGAAGTTCTAGGTTAGCTATACACTAAATCCACTCTAAATATCTTGAGGTTAGCATGTCAGTAACTCTATAACATGCATGGAGAGTTAAAGAAGAGAAAACATCTAACAAAAGCTCAAATCTTTTATCATGTTAGAAGTTTCAGCAGTACATCATTTTCAAAGCTACAAACTCACTGTGAAGTTCATTATCTTCTGTTTTTGCTTAAGCTTTATATATGTGGATGGATCAAAAATCTGCCTTGTATTTACCTGACTTTCATGCCTAGTGGTTTATACAGGGTAGTCAACAGGAAGAAATCATAAATAGCTTCTAAAGAAGAAAGACATGAGAAGTATGTGATGACTCCTTTAGATATCCACAAGATATCCATTTTATATTAATCTAACTGGACATTTGATACTAACAGCTGAAATTATACCTTTATGCAGTTGTAAATCAAATAACTTTAAAGAATTTTTAATGTAGAGACACCGAGTGTTTTATTACGAAAGTAATAACATTCAGTGTTCTCATTATTTGATTTCTTGACATCTCTAATAGGAATATTAGTTAACATTTTTTCACTTGTATACTGCTTAAAGAAGGTGAAAAATCTTCCATAATTTACTTTCTTACCTGCTTAGGCCACACGATTATATCTCAGTCTGAATGACTTAATGAACTCTCAGGAGGAAATTTTTACTTGTACATTCTGAAAAAAATCACATGAAGTAAGAAGAACAGAACTTATCAACACTACTTATTTCGTAATCTAGATTGAAATCAAGTCACACTCAAGTCTGTTAGTATTCTAATAATTTTTCTAGGGGATCATAGAAATTATATAGTTTTATTAGAGTTTTTCTTAGAAAATCTTAGAGTTTTTCTTCTTTTAAGTCTGTATAAATATGAATATCTAGGTTTTCTTTATCATTAACAAGAAGGGATTTAGCAAGCTCTTTCTATACATCTGAGAACTAGACAATGAGTACAGGTGACAGAGGAATTGATGATTTTGAGTTACGGTATTGTTGAAGAGTGTTAAATATGCCCTGACTACCAAAAGAACAAAGAGGTATATATCTTGGCAAAGGTGCAGCCAGAGTGCGCCTTGGAGGCAAGAATGGCAAATCTGTCTCTCTCAGACTTTGGATATGTTTTTAGGAGAGGCGATTTCCTGGAAAGGGATATTATGCTTGGAAAGGCAGAAGGTCAGTAAAAGAGAGGAAGAGACATCCCCACCAGACCCCGCCCACACGCAATCAATTGACACAGTGACTTTGACCATAGGCTCAAGCACATCAGAGACCATGAGAATAATGCAGGGAGGGCAGGGTTCTGATGTCTTGGTCATGAGTTGCCATGGTTGTAGTCTATTCAACGGTACTTAACAACTACTACACTGCTGTAGTGCATTTCCTGTGGCACAGCGGGGTGGGGATTTGAATTCACAACTTGCCCTGCCAGAGAAAAAGGGATAATCTCCCATAAATATTTGCAGTCTTGGAAAAATTGTGAAGGGTGACTGTGCGTTAAAATCAACTCAAGCTCCATGTAAAGCAGGGACCAGAGCTATTAGCTTACAGTGCCTTTAAGTGGGATCTTGAAGGAAGGCAGCCCGGTGTTAGCTAATGTTTTTTGGAGGAAGAAGACTGATTCGACACCAACTACTAGAGGACTACACATCTTGGATTCCCCTTTGTACCTATTCATTTTGATTTGGCTTTTATCTTCCACCATCTTGACCTTTTTTTTTTTTTTTTCTGGCCAAAGTGTACCATAGTCTTCTGGAAGGCAAACTTTTTCCCTTCTATGTAACCTCTAATGTTTACATCATGTGATTTTGCTGTAGCTTCCTCTCCCTTGGCTCCTGTCACCATGGTAGTAGATTTTAGACGATGGTGTTGTGCTTTTTGATTAATTTAAATAGTTTCTTCTTCCTTCCTTGGATCTATTCGGTCTCTCGATGACTTGAAACTTGTGTTAAAATATCAGTGTCCCTGTCTCTTAGTAAGGAAACTTAATAAAGTGTCTATGTGTGTGAGGGGGAAAAAAGTTTCACAGCTAGTTAAAACTGGTTTTGTTGTTTTTCTTAGTTGATTGGATGGTTTTTGGAGAGAAGAACAAAATTGTGTGTATAAAATGATGTATTTCTATAATTTTGCCTGTCTTCTTTTCCAACTTTCATTCTTGTCTCTCTTCTTTCTAAATTGAAACCTTTTGAATCCACAAACTAACCAAGACCTCCTTGCTTTAGGATATGATATACCTTTTTCCATCTAGAAAGTTATTTACTCTTTGACATGGATTGACTGACTGAAAGACATTCCTTGTGACATGGATTGGCAGTCTTGGGTCCTGAACTGTGTCTCTTCCAAACAGATGTATGTAAAATAGTACAATGTGGAAGTTCCATAATGATCTCCTGTCATCTGTTAAGGGATTAATGGTGAAAGTAACATCCTTAACTCAAAAGAGTCCTACTAAGAGTAATTTCCCTCAGATGGCAGCCTTGTGGCATATACTTCCTAAACAACATGCCTTTGGAAACTCTGTGAACTTTGATAAAGGGCGATAGTTATAGAAAGGCTTCAGGCCTTTTGTTCCTAGGGTCACTATTAGTCGTGCTTGACTCAATGGCAATCAACACAGCACAACAACCAACCTGTCTTGTAACACCTTTTATCTCACAAGAGAGGAAAGGGATGGAAAGTGAACAGATAGAGGGACATTAGTACAAGGTAGAAAGAAATCCAGGGTGGAGCATGTCCTTTGGGCCTCAGTCCCTGTATTTAAAAGCTCTTCAACAACAGGGAGCAGACAACACATGTGAATATTTGCAAGAAATGAAAGGTGAAGGAAATAGGGGCTTCCTCCTCAGGAAGTGGAAAAAGAGAGAACAGATCATCCTCCCTTAGAGTTTGTACCCTGAATTTGGACTTTTAGTCTCATAAACTGTAAGAAAAAAAATTAGACATTCCATTTTTTAGAGTCATCTCCTTGTGGCATCTCTACTATAACAGCACTGTAACAGATTCATCCTAGAGAGGGTTAAACCAAGCTACTCCTTGGAGGCAAGGGTTCTGAGGCTTCGTCTGACATACTTTGGACATGTTGTAAGGAGGGACCAGTCCTTGGAGAAGGACATCATGCTGGGGAGGGTGGAGAGACAGCACAGGAGAGGAAGGCCCTCTATGAGGTGGATTGATTTAGTGACTGGGATAATTGGGATGGGAGTGTCAGAGACAGTGTGATTGGCACAGAACAGAGCAGAGTTTAAGGCTGTTGTACATAGGGTCGCTATGAGTCACAGGCAACTCGATGGCACATAACAACAACAACATAATCCAATTTATTCTCTATTCTCCATCTTTGTTTTGTTAATGTTTAGTCTTCCAGCAGGTTACAACCATGAACTTTACATCCCCAAGATAGGCTTCTCACTCCAAAAAAGATACTTCTTCTTTTATGTACTCTTTCATAATCTCACATTTATTTTTAATATAATTTATCTCTAAT
>NW_006399826.1:12145855-12158022 GCF_000299155.1 Elephantulus edwardii | reverse complement strand
TATGAAAGTAATAATATTTTTTCCTATTTTTATTATACTTTATACTTTAGAACCCTGGGGTGCAATTAGATTGATATCTAATTAATGATAGGCTGGTGGGCTTTAGTAGATATTTCTAATGTATGTTTAATTACTTTTCGACCTGAATTTGTTTCATAATAGAAAATTTCTTTTAAAAATTGAAAGTACTATGCTAATATCACTTTTTTACCTTCGATATTCTATTTATCTTCTCTTCTTCATCTTGATTCCCTATTCACTTATTTAAGAATTCTTTCTTAGGCATCCACTACATTGCAGACAGTGCCCAAGACATTGTGTACAAAATAGACAAGAATGTTTTCCTCATTGAATTTCCTCGTGTAATTTCCTTTCATCACCTCAGAGAGGTGACCATATTTTTATTTTTTTATCTGAAGTCCAGTTGTCCTTTTTATTCTCTTCTCTTTAAGATGGCTTGCAATCATTATACAGGAATAATATACAATTTGGTTAGAGATAATTGAACTTAAGGGTCTATCCAATTGTTGACTTGGATTGTTTTTCCCTGAAAAGAAAACAGTTTTAACAATCTAGGACTCAGTTTATTACTCTGACTGCTCATACATGCATTTACTTCTCACAGTGCCCAGACATTCATGAGACCAATGCATTTTCAGCTCTCCTTACATAGTCTATTTTCAAGGGACACAATTGTACATGCTTTTGTAATTGACTCAACTGTGAGTGTTTTTCCTCTTTTAGTGTTTTAGACTTCCAATTTCACTTTCAAGCCATGAATACTGTATAATACACTCATCTAGGAGATTTATATTCTCCTTGAGCAATCGGTAAGAACTGTAACAAGCTCTACAGGAAAAGAATAAAATGCCCTATATAAACTTAAGTCTTCCTGAATAATTTGGGGCGCTTGGGAAAAAAAGGACCTCATATAAGTGGCAAAGTGCATCAACAAGATGGACAGGCCATCTGCGGATAGCATCATACTCAGTAACTGTTAGTGCAAGAAAAATATTAGTGTGATTAGGCCAGTGTGGAATAAACGCAGCACATTAAGTGTATATTTCCCGGCATCACTGCTGGAATACAAAGGTCCTAAGCTAAAGATTTTCGAGAAACAGTGTGTTTGAATCACACTAAAATGGCCTGCTCAGTGTCTAAAATGTACACTAATAGAGTCACTTCTTTTTTGTCTCTGGAAAATTCCTGTTAAAATGCAAATGCTCGGGGGAGAGGTAATGCTCAGAGCCATTTGGAGTCATATATTAGCATAGATTAATGTATTCAATTATTACAGGGAGTAACCCACGGCTCTGGCTTACAGAGCAGCACTGAAGAAACGAGAAAGCCATGAGGTCTGAAGGAGGGAGGGCACTAATTCCAAAAAGATTAAGTGCAGCAGCATAATTCTTTTATATATACATATATATATACATACATATCTATATATATACACATATCTATATATACACACATATATACATATCTATATATATACAAAATATAGATAGATAGATATAGATACAGATACAGATATTTATATATATATATCTTTTTATCTTCCTGTATGTTGTTTCATGCATCTACACTGTGTTCCATTCACTTACTCATTTACATTATATTTCATTAATTTATATTGTGAGGGTTTTTTCATCCCTTACAATCATCCCATCCACAACTGCTTTTGTGAAAGTGTGTAAGCCAGCTACTTAATGCCTCTTGCCTTAATATCTCCCTCTTCAATATCCCACTGCTGATTTGTATATCCCTATCCAACCTGGACTCTGAAAAACAAGCACTTCCCTATTACTGAAAGATCCTTGGCTCAACATGGAAACTTTGGGTATCTGTATCCATAGATAAGGTCCAGTTCAGAGCAAGCCATCAGGTTGCAGCAATCAACCTAACTTCACAGGATGGATTATCTCCTCTTCATCTCGTTGGGCTCTGGTCATCTCATCCCCAGCCATCTGGGACGAGGTTTAAATGGATAACAGCTACAAGTCAGTATCTCACACTACTCCCTGCATTTCAGACCTGCTGGCCACCTTACTATCCCTAGCTCCACACATGGGACCAATCTGAGTCATGAGACCAGGAGTCTTCACGACTGCTTGCTCCTCAAGGCAACAGCTTTTCCCTGTTCATCCAACTGTCTGTGAATGCTAGGCGGGCAGGGCTGAAGACTCATGAACAACTTGTGTTATAAAGGTTACACAAGCTTGCTTGCTGAAACTGAGGTAGACCTTAAGTATCTGCTGCAGAAGATCAAGGTCTTTAGTCTTCAATATGGATTGAAGCTCAACATCAAGAAAACAAAGTTTCTGACCACTGGGTCAATTAGCAAAGCATGACAGATGGAGGAGAGATTGAAATTTTTAATAATTTCAGCTAGCTTGGGTCCACAATCAACAAAAATGTATACCACACTTTAATACGAACTCTTTCCAGGGCTTAGCCTATCTAGAGCTCTGCTGTATACAATTCATCTTTAGGGATATAAATAAGCAGACAAATCTTTTTATGTGATTTTTTAAATTACGGAATATCTGATGAAACTGGACCAACATCATAGACAGGGACCTCAACTAAAATCAGCAAAGCATTATCCAAATTAGTCAAGCCATCCTCGACAAGTCATGGATTCATTTGAACCTTTCTTTCCTTCTCTATATAATAGTGTTAGCCATACATTTCTTAAAAATGTAAGCAAAACTATTTTATACTAAAATTAGCTTTCTGGAAAATCAGTTTAATATCCATAAATCGCTAAAAGAATTAATTTATTGTTGCTGTTGTTGTGTACCGTTGAGTTAGATCCGATCCATAGCTGATCTTTTTAATTTTAATTGTCATTTATATATATGTGGTGCTGTCATTACTGTGTTTGTTAGCTGTGTTCAAATCCACTCTAACTCATAGTAACTATCCAACAGATCAAGTCAATTCCAACCCTGAAATTTAATATTTGATAGAACAAAACATTGCTGAGTCATACCCTTCACAAAATTGTTGCTGTGCTTGAGATCCTTATTGAAGCCATTGTGTTAATCAATCTTGTTGAAGGTCTTCCTTCTTCTTGTTCTTGTTGTGTACACTGTAGAATTGAATATGACTGTCACAGGAGGAGATGGAGAGATTGCTCCTCCTTCTCCAGCGGAGCATCTGGTGGATTCGAACCAAGTGCCTTCAGGATTGCAACGCAGCATTTGCTAGGAGGCCACCAGAACTCCCTTAATGTCTTCCTTTTTGCCAGTTCAAATCCACCAGTACTGTTGCTAGAGGACCTATGAACAACATCTTCCTGTGTGATTTACCACCAAGCTTGAGATGTCAGTGAAAAAGAGGAAGTTTCCTAAACGAGATAAATTATTATACAAATGTGTCAGAGAAGGTGAGGCTAGCACAGAATAGGACAGGATTTATGTCTGTTGTTCATAGAGTCATACTATGAATCGTGCACAACTCAATGGCATCTGCCATCAACAAATTCCTTTTTATTAATTTTCTCCATTTTTCAGGTATTAAAACTATTGAAAATACAATGATTTGCATCAGGCACACCTTAGTCATCAAGGTGACATCTCTGCTTATTAATACTTTGAAATAGCCTTTTGCAACAGATTCATCTACATAATACGCTGTTTGACTTCCTGACTGCTACTTCCATAAATGTTGGTTATAGATATAAGTGAAATGAAATCCTTGATATCAATCTCTTTTTCTGTTGATCATGATGCTTTTTATTGATTTAAGTGTGGTATTTTTGTTTGTTTGCTTGTTTTCATGTTGAGTTATAATCCAGATTGAAAGTTTGATTAAAAAAAGTCTTTGGTTCCCATCAGTAAATGCTTTAAGTATCCTTCACGTTCAGCAAATTATATTGTATTATGTACATATTGCAAGTTGAAGACAAGTCTTCCTTCAATTCTATTTCCTTAGTCTTCTTCATATAGTCCATATGGTTCCTTGGACTATTTGCTCTGCATTTCTGAAGAATAAATATGTGGAAAGGACGTAATCATGACAAATGTCTTCCCTGATTTTAGAAAAAAATTTCTATTTAAACAATGCCTTTTGGTCTATGAACATAATGAAGTGTACTGGAATTCTCATTCTTCATAATACTATCCACAACTGATCATGGTTCATTTAGATTAATGTCTTTACATAATCAATAAACACAGGTAAACATTTTTCTGATATTCTCAGCCTTAGCCAAAATCTATTTGACATTAGCAATATTTCTCTTTCAAAACACTTTTTTAAATCAGGTGTGAACTTTTGACAGTTGAACTCTCGATACACTACTAAAATGATTTTTTTAAATTCTCTTCAGCAATTGTACTTGCTTATGGTATTAATAGTGTTACTGTTATCATTATCATGTGTTCTTGAGTCAGAATTGGCTCAAACCTGATCTGCAACAGGTTGGCAGACTGTAAATCACACAGGGGAAGACTACCCATCTTCCTCCTGTAAAGGAGTTGGTCCACTGGAACCATTTACCTTTTGGTTGATAGCACAACCACCAGAACTCAATAATTTCTGAATTCTGTTATCTTTCCTCGACCTGGGCACTAATACAGATTTCCTCCAGTCAGTTTGCCAGGTAGTTGTGTTCCAACTTTCTTTAGCACAGATCAGTGATTGCCTACATTTTTGCAATGTTTTGTTGACATGTCAGAACTAATGTTTTGCAAAATCTTGAAATGTTAGCCATTAAAAAAAAATGCCTTCAGTGGAGTTTCAATTTCTTCCTTCAGTGCCACTGGCTCTTGGTCAGATGCTACTTCCTGAAATAATTAAATATTAACCAATTCTTTTTGAGAAGGTGAGTTTGTCTTTTCCCTCCAACTTTTCTTGATGCTTCTTGCATTATTCAATGTTTTACCCAGAGAATCTTCGATGTTGTAACTTGAGTTTCTGTTGTTGTTTTTTTTTTTTTTTTAATTAGTGCTGTCATCTTGAGAAATTCCAGGAGTGTTTTGTTTTCTTTTGTTTTTCTCTAAATCTTCGTCTTTGTCCATTTCACTGTAAAATTTCACTTCTTTTTTGTCTTGAGCTATCCTTTGATATCTTCCATTTAGGTCATTTACTACATTCTATGAGCAATAGCTACTCTACATTCAAGATCAAGTTTTATAGAATCTCCTTACTTCATGTATGGTCTTTTTGTTTTAATTCTAATTTTGAATGAACTTTTTATATGTGGTTGACTCTGAGAAGAATGGAAATTCCAGAACATTTGATTGTGCTTATGCGAAACCTATACTTGGACCAAGAGGCAGTCATCAGAACAGAGCAAGGAACCACTGCTTGGTTCAAAATTGGGAAGGGTGTACACCACGGATGTGTCCTATCTCCAGACCTTTTCAATCTATATATTGTTATGTGCCATCGAGTTGCTTGCGACTCATAGAGACCCTATATACAAGAGTTCTAAACGCCATTCTATCCTGTGCCAACCTAGCCATTCCAAACGCACTTATTCCTACCACTCCAGTCACAGAATCAATCCATCTCATCGAAGGTCTTCCTCTCCTTCGCTGCCCCTCCACTCTGCCAAACATGATGTCCCTATCCCAGGACCAGTCCCTCCTTTCAACATGCTCAAAGTAGGTCAGACAAAGCTTCAGAATCCTTGACTCCAAGGAGCATTCTGGCTTCACCTTTTCCAGGACAAACCTGTTTGTTCCCCTAGCAGTCCATGGTATATTCAACACTCTTCTCCAGCACCACAGCTCAAAGGCATCAATTCTCTAACATCCCTATTCATTGTCCAACTTTCTGATGCATAACACGTAATTGCAAAGACTATATATAGCCCATATCAGGCGCACCTTAGCCTCCAGCCTGACGTCGTTGCTCTTCAGTACTCTTGAGAGGTCCCTCACAGCTGACTTTCCCAATGCAATTCATCTCCTGATTTCCTGGCTGCTGTTACCAAGAGGGTTGATTGTGGAGCCAAGTAAACTAAAACTGTTAACAATCTCAATCTCTTCACCATCCATACTGCTGCTGCCAACTGGCCCAGTGGTGAGAATCTTTGTTTTCTTGATGTTGAGCTTCAATCCATATAGGAGACTGCAGTCCTTGACCTTCTGCAAGCGCTTCAGGTTCTCCTCAGTTTCAGTGAGCAGGGTTGTGTCATCTGCATAACGCAGGTTGTTGATGAGTCTTCCACCAATCCTGATGCCACATTCCTTCTCATACAGCCCAGCATCTCAGATGTTCTGTTCTGCATACAAATTGAAAAGTCATGGAGACAGAATACATCCCTGATGAACCCCCTTCTTGATTTTGAACCATGTAGTGTCTCCTTGCTCTGTTCTGACGACCACCTTTTGGTCCAAGTATAGGTTTTGCATTAGCAGAATCAAATGTTCTGGGATTCCCATTCTTCTCAGAGTCATCCAGTTTGTTGTGATCTACACAGTCAAATGCCTTTGCACAGTCATTGAAGCACAGATAGACATTCTTCTGGTATTCTCTGCTTTCTGCCAAGATCCATCTCACATTAGCTATAGTATCCCTAGTACCACGACCTCTTCTAAGTACAGCCTGCACATCTGACAGTTCTCTGGTGACATTACGAAACAGATTACCTGGGAAGCTGGGCTCGAGGAGAAGAAATGCAGCATGAGGGCTGGAGGAAGATTCCTCAACAATCTGTGTTATGCAGATGACACAACCCAACTTGCTGCAACTGTGGAGGACCTGAAGTGCTTGCTGCAGAAGGTCATGGACTGCAGCCTTCAGTACAGATTGAAGCTCAACATTAAGAAAACAGATTCTCACCACTGGTCCAACTGGCAGCATCAGTATGGATGGTAAAAAAATTGAGATAGTTAACAGCTTTAGTTTGGTTGGCTCCACAGTCAACACTCTTGGTACCAGCAGCCACGAAATCAAGAGATGAATTGCCTTGGGAAAGTCAACTTTCAGGGACCTCTCCAGAGTATTGAAGAGCAACGACATCAGGCTGGAGACTAAGGTGCGCCTGGTCCAGGCTATAGTCTTCACAATTGTGTGCTATGCATCAGAGAGCTGGACAGTGACTAGGGGTGATAGAAAGAGAATTAGGCAAGAATTCTTAAGCTTCATCTGACATACTTTGGGCATGTTGCAAGGAGGAACCATTCCTTAGAGAGAGGCATCATGTTTGGGAGAGTAGAGGGACTGTGCAGGAGAGGAAGACCCTCCATGAGGTGGATCAATTCAGTGATTGGGGTACTGGAAGTAAGTGTGTTGGAGACAGTAAGGTTGGCACAGGATAGAGCAGGGGTTAGGGCTCTTGTACATAGGGTCCCTATAAGTCGCAAGATACTTGACAGCACATAACAACAACAACATAGTACACATAACATTTTTTTCTAACTTCTAATCTACGCTTATCCATCCAAGAACCTACTTGACATTAACACTCCTATTTTAATGTCATAGATTTATCCTATGAGCTGTGGGGGTTCAGTGATCAGTATACATTGTTAAATGAAAAGTCAATAGAGTAAATCCATCAGCCACTCTGCAGGGGAAAGACGTGACAGTCTAGCTCAGTAAAGATTTACAGCCTTGGAAAGCATGCAGGTGGTTTTTAAAAATATTCCTTGAGATTTTAATGAAAGCTTAGAGAGAACTTAGGTTTCTATTACATTCATTTTTGCACATTTTCTTCCCTACTCACCCCTCAGTTTGCTTTTATCTTTGAAAAAAAATTCTTTCATTGTTTCACAATTTTCTTCCCATCCCACCCCCAGTCCACTTTGCTGTGTAGCTCTTATTCTGGACTGTGGTCATGCAAATATTTCCTAATCATATATTCTTTTTAAACAGTTCTTTTCCTCATATGTTTCAATGCAGTGTGCATTATTTATCTTTCTTTTCTTAGTTCCCTCCCTAACCTTATGTCAGTCCGGTTTTATAACAATGGCACTATGCAGTATTTGTCCTTTTGCAACTAAGATATCTCACTTCATAATGTCTTCCAGGGTCATCTGTTTTGTATAATATTGTACGAGTTTCCTTGTTTTTCAGTGCTTCATAGTGTTCCATTGTGTGAATCTACCACAGCTTCTCCATTCGTTTGTTGAAGGACACTTGGGTTACATCCATCTCTTTACTATTGATAACAACATAAAAATAGACATAGGTGTGCATATATCTATTTGAGTGGCAGTTCTAATTTATTTTGGGTATATTCCCAGTAGTAGAATAGATGGGTCAGATGCTATTTCTATTTCCAACTTTCTGAGAAAGTGCCATACTACCTTCTCTTTGTACACTGTATTTTAGGGTAGCTATGAGTCAAAATTCACTATTCAGCAAAGAGTTATTTCTTGAAAAAAATAATGAATTTTGTTGCAATGTTCTCTAAATGACAAGTAACATCTATTAATGTCAGTTTCAAAACATAGAGTTACCCTTTACGTTTTTAATAATCTCTCTTCCATTTCTAATAGTCTTTCTATCATTCCTAACAACAATACTGTCAATGACCTGCTGATATTATCTCCCATCTGTCTTTTTTAAAAAAAATTATTTATATTTCATTTCAATGAACATCTACAGAGATTTTGGAATTCCATTCATTTATTGTTGCACCCTTCTCCCCGCCGACCCCCTCCCCCCCTTTGCTCCCCTCCTTGAAAAGCAAAACTCCCCCATTGGTACACAATCCCCCCCTACCTCCCCCAACCCCACCCCAACCCCAAATATAATCCACTCTGCAATCCTCATTGCATACTCCTACGATAAACATAATGCCCTAAAATATAATACTTTTAAACTATTCTCTCTCCCATAGACTTCAATGCCATAAACATTTCATCCAGTTTTTCTCAGCCTTACCCCCACCCCGATGCCAGCCTCATTCTACAATAGTAGCACCATATAGCATTTGTTCCTTTGTGACTGTGATACCTCACTCAGCATAATGTCCTCCATTCCATCTGTCTTTTTACTATTATACATGTTACAACATACCTTTCTTGTATTTTATACACACACACACACACACACACATACTTGTTCACAAAATAATCTTTAAATCTGAAGATATTTTTAAAAAATATATTGATGAACTCCATTTACTTATGTTTTGGTTAGTTAATTTCTGTAAGTGCTTATAACTCAGTGTAACTTTCACCTCTTTATAAGTTTCCTGGCACCCTTCTTTCTCTAGACTATCTCTTTGTGAATTTGATTATTATTATTGTGCTTCTCTCTTTGTATTTCCACTCTCTTGACTGGAAGTGGAGCCTGGAGTAAAGTAAATGTCTATGTTAATAGTAAATTTAAATATTCTATTTTTATCCCTCAACTATAGCTTAATAGCTCAATTATGATACAATTTAATATATCTAGGTTGGAGCTGGAAACTCTTAAAAATCCCAAATGGTCTTAATTTATTTATGAAGAAGGGCATTCACAAGAGAGGGTTGCAGGCTCCATTTTAAATTTAAATTAGGATGCACACACATATATTCATAAATAAATTAGGGTATATATTTATCTATACACAAAGGACCTGAAGCTTTCTTGATCCCGCAGTATCCTCAGCATCTCTGATACTCTCGAGCCTATAGCTGCAGTCAGTGTGTCAATCCATCTTATGGAGATACTTCCTCTTTTTTCTGACTTTCACTTTTCCTAATATCATATCTTTTTCCAAGAGGTAGTTCCAACTAACAACATGCTCCACGGAAATGAAATTATAGTTTAACATCCTTGCCTCTAATGAGTAACGTGACTATACTTCTTCCAAAACAGACTTGGTTTCTGATAATCCATGGGATATTCAGGACTCTTCTCCTTGATTCTTCTTCTGTCATCTTTATTCACTGTCCAACTCCAGCAGCATAGAAAGTAGTTGAAAATGCCATGAGTTGGATCACTCACACCCGAGTCTTTAAACTGACATCATACTTCTCCAGTACTTTGGAGAGGTTCTTGACAGCAGATTTCTCCAATGTAACATGTAACTGATTTCTTGACTGCTATTACCATGAAGTAAATCATCACACATTGCTGTGGAGTCAGAAGAGACTTGTAGCTGACCCTCTAGCATGTTTTCTTAGACTACAAATCACATGGAAGTTGATTGTCCATCTTTCTCCCATACAGCAGTTGGTGGGTTTGAATTTCCTGTCTTTGAGTTGACAGCGAAAACCATTATTCACTAGATAGCCAGAGCTCCATAACAGTGACCTTCAACAATAGATCTGAACCCTGCCTTATCCTGTGTTATCCTTATCATCTCTGATATATGCAAGTCTATTGTTGCCATCCGTTGCCGTTTCAATCAATCTCATTGAGGGTCCATCTCTCTTTTTTGCTGACCTTACTCCTCTCCTAGCATGATGTATTTTTCTCAAGTAATACCCCTTCTAGCACTACCCTCAAACTTTGGGCATATGCGATGAAGCTTTGTCATCCTTGCCTCTAAGGATCACTCTGGATGAACATTATCCAGACTCTGTTGTTTGTTAGTCCACAGGATATTCAGTACTATTCTCTAACACTACCACTCAAAGTCATTGATTATTTTCTGTAATGCTGACTCCGTGTCCAACTTTCAGAGAATAGATATTAATGAAAATAACTGGTTTGGATCAGGTGAGCCTAATTCTTTAAATTGACATTGCTGTTCTTTAGCACTTTAGAAAGGTCCTTGACAGCAGATTTCTCTTTTATATTATTATAGACCGTGCTGGTCTGGTGGTTAAGACATTTGCTTTTAATATAAAATCCAGGAGTGTTAACGTTGTTGTAGTTATATGCCATGGAGTCACATACAACTCTTAGTTACCCTATGCACAATAGTTTGAGCCCTATCCTATCCAGGGCCAATCTCATTGCCTTGGACACACTTGCCCCTATTACCCCTGTCACTGTGTCAATTAATCTCTTTAAGAGTCTCTACTGCATTACCCCTTCCAAGCATGATGTCCTTCTCCAAGGACTGGTCCCTCCTGGAAATATGCCCAAAGTATGTGAGATAGAACTTCACAATCATTGCCTCAAGAGAGCAACTTGGGCTCACCCTCTTCAGGACAGAACTTTTGTTCTCTTGGCTGTCCATGGTATGTTCTATTATCTTCATCAGCACCACAACTCAAAGTCATCAAGTCTTTTTCTGTCACCTTAGTCACTGTCTAGCTCTGTGATGCATAGCAGGTAATTATAAATACCAGGCCTGGATCAGGCACACCTTAGTCTCTAGACTGAAATATTTGCACTTCAGCACTCAGGAGAATTCCTTTACAGCAGATTTTACTGGCTGCTGATTCCAAGAGTGCTGATTGTGGACCTGAGCAACTAAAATAGTTAATAATCTCAATCTCTTCTCCTTCTACTTTAGTGCTGCCAATTTGCCCAGTGGGGAAAATCTTTGTTTTCATGATGTTGAGCTTCAGTCTATATTAAAGACTGCAGTTCTTGATTTTCTGCAGCAGGTGCATCAGGTTCCCTCAGTTTTAGACAGCAAGGTTGAGTCATCTAAATAATGCAATTGTTGATGAGTCTTCCTCCAGCTCTTATTTAACATTTCTTCCCATAAAAACTAGCCTTCCAAATGACTTATTCCTAGTCCACCCAAAATGGGATCTGATAGAGTGTGGAAATTATCAAAACAATATCCCTAATATCATATGTTAGCAAAATCTTGCTGAAGATTATCCAAATATGACTGGGAAAGGACATCAACAGAAAACAACCAGAAGTGCATGCTGGAATTAGAAGAGACAGTACAAAGAACATCATGGCAAAGGTCAGGTGGTTCTTGGCTGAAAGCAGAGAGTAACAGAAGAATGTCTATGTGTGTTTCATTGATTATCTAAAGTCATTTGGCTGTGTTGATAAAAACAAATTGTGGCTAACTTTGAGAAGAATAGGAATCCCAGAGCATTGGATTGTGCTCATGTGAAACCTATTCTTAGACCAGGAAGCAAGCTTCAGAACACAACAAGGAAACACTGCATGATTTAAAATCAGGAAAGGAAAGGGAGCTCTGGTGGCCTAGTGGCAAGAAGCTGCACTGCACTCCCAGAGGAACACGGTTCGAATCCACCAGATGCTCTGCCGGAGAAGGAGGCGCAATATCCTCCTGTACCAGTCAGATCTGATTTGACGGTACACGCACACAAAATAAAAATAAAAATTTAAAA
>NW_006399826.1:12142372-12144669 GCF_000299155.1 Elephantulus edwardii | reverse complement strand
TATGTATTATAAATATATGTTGTTATTATATTGTATTAATTTGCTATTATCTATATTGGTGTTCTGTTGTACATATGGTTTTCAGAGGCCTGCTATTTCAGACATGGATGGCCAGTCCTTCTTCCTAGTCTGTCTTATCTGAATTCTCAGATTTAGAGAAGTATCTGACACACAAGCATTTTACAGAAAAAAGCAAATGAAAGATATTTCCCCAATTGTGGAATTAACCAATAGTTTCAGTGGTGTCCCCTCCCTTGACACAACTGTCTTAACCCATTTATTTCCCTGCTTCACCATCAACCAGGACCCTATCCACTCCCTTCAACATCTATCTCCCCTTGCCCAGCCCTGGATCTGATAGCTTATATCTCAAGCTTTATGGGCTCTTGTGATTCCAAACACTTCAGCTGCTTACAATTTCTTATGCTGTGGCCAATGTCTTTTCAATTTAGGGATAATGTTTCCAAACAATGGTGATATGTCCCGTATATCTGGTAAAGACATATTGTGATGGGAAAGTCTGCTGTTAGGGACCTCTCCAAAGTATTGAAGAGCAATGGCATCACTCTGGAGACTAAGGTGCACCTGGTACAGTCCATGGCCTTTGCAATCACTTGCTATGTATCAGAGAGCTGGACAATGACTAGGAAGGATAGAAGGAGAATTGATGCCTTTGAGTTGTGGTGTTGGAGAAGAGTATTGACTATACCATGAACTGCTAAGAAAATAGCAGATTTATCCTGAAGAGGGTTAAACCAGGCTTCTCTTTGGAGGCAAGGATTCTGAAGCTTTGTGTGACATACTTTGGACATATTGCAAGGAGGGACCAGGTTTTGGAGAAGGACGTTGTGCTTGGGAGGATGGAGGGACAGTGAAGGAGAAGGACCTCTTTGAGGTGGATTGATTCAATGACTGGGGTTTAGCAGTAGATAATGAAAGTTCAACATTCTCCCTGCTGGGAATCAGAAACGCTAAGAGCAGTGATTCTTAGTACTGATCCTTTCACACTATAATATGACTAAGTATCACCAGGAATATTTAAAGTGACTGATACCTATTAATATTCATCATTTATGCATGCACACTATCTAGATAGCTAGCTGCATCTTATATTTAACTCATATTAAGATATCATTTTGTATTAAAATAATTTTTAAACAAAGTATTATAATTGTATATTCAAGTAATATTATCTCTTTTCAATGAGTCACTGAATGATTCCCTACTTAGCTTATTGATGAATAATTTTTAAAACATAATTTTATTATGCATTAAAAAAGAGAGAAATAGAAGAAATGTTTATTTTAAAGAGAGGGTTTTACTTCTGAAAAAACAATATATAATATTTTAATAAAATAATTTAAGACACAAACTTAAGTGGATTAAAGCTCTTATTTCTTCCCCTTTTTGGCTAATTTCTTCAATTACAAAAGACTAGCGTATGTCTTATGTATGTGTGAAGTTGATCTAGGGAATAATGAAAAAGATATATATGAGTGGCTTGATAAACAATAAAATGTGATTATTAATCTCTATAATCATGCTATAATCCTGACTAGTAGTAAATAAACTTTTGATTTATGAATTGCCCTAGTTTTCCTGTTCTGATATAATAAAGATGGCACAATGAATATCTTTAACAAACATGTTCTTTCACAATTAAGAGGCTGGAAGTCTAGGTTCATTGAACCAGCTGGCTCTAGGAAAAAGCTCGCTCTTTATCAGCTCTAAAGAAAGAGTTAACCCTATGAATCCAGGGTGCCCCTGGGTTGTGGGGAGCCCACGAGACCTCCACATGACTAGGTATCAAGCTTCGCAAAGGTCAAGGAGGCTCTTAAACTAGTGACTCTAGAGCCAACACTTCTTTCTTGCTGGTACTGCATTTTATCCCTGTCTGCTTCCTTTTCTTGATTTTCCTCTCTCAAAAGACAAAAGATGAAGTAGATTGCAACCCAAGGACTATCTTTATCTGATCATCCGATCAGGGTTGTGACCTTTTGAGGGTGTTAAAATCTGCACTGATGTTGCCTTATTAAAATAGGCAAATAATCTGATCCTCATTAACATACTTTAACCCTGTACCACTAATACAATGAAATGTGCGAGGAGCTAGAATCAGAAAATCAAAAGGACCGAAGGACCGAACTCGCTCAGCATTTCTTAAGCTCAAGGAACTGAAGAACAAATTAAAACCTAGAGTTGCTATAATCAAGGATGCTTTGGGCAGAATATTAAATGATCCAGGAAGTATTAAAAGAAGATGTAAGGAATATACTAAGTCATTGTATAGAAAGGAA
>NW_006399826.1:12108576-12140842 GCF_000299155.1 Elephantulus edwardii | reverse complement strand
ACATAGGGTCGCTATGAGTTGGAAAAGACTCGACGGCACATAACAACAACAAACAACAACAACCACTAATACGTAGACATAAGGATTTATAACACATCACAAATAATAAAAAGATTTACATCAAATCACACTTTAAAGAAAAATTATTTAGTTATATAAATACCAAATTATATCATTTCACAATTGTTAAACTCTATCATTACATGACTGCCAAACTCCATCATTATATAATGACCAAGAAGCTCTGGTGGCCTAAAGGTGGGACGCCGTGCTGCCACCTCAAAAAGCAGATGGCAGCTCCA
The DNA here is from genome assembly GCF_000299155.1 of Elephantulus edwardii. Lineage (NCBI taxonomy): Eukaryota > Metazoa > Chordata > Mammalia > Macroscelidea > Macroscelididae > Elephantulus > Elephantulus edwardii. Next base: position 12,140,540 of record NW_006399826.1, on the reverse strand, counting down.
TGGAAGAAATATGGGCAATCTCTTTTCATGAAATTTACTGCCTCTAAAAATCTATTGGAAAATGGGAAGGAGCTGGCAGGGACCTGAAAAGCCAATGGTGATTAATTTTATAAAACATAATTCACGGAAATGATTGTATGAAACACAATGTGAATGAAGGGAAATACAAAGCACTGTGTATATGAACTTAATAAGCACCTCACATTAAAAAAAAGGAGTAAAAATAACCCCCAAACCTATTGGAGTGTCAGTGATGAGTGAGTTCTGACTTCATGATGCATACAACAGAAGCTAGTAAAAATCATGGCCACGTTAATACATATTTATGAGTTAGATAGTTTTATCCATAACTTTCATCAGCAAATACTAATATGGATATTTAACCCACATAATCATTAGCAGATAGAATATAAAAGTTAAACCATAAGAACATAATATAAACTTAGTTGAAACATATGAGAAGAATAGCACATTATAAATTATATTTCTATAAATGTAACTGAAATATTAAGATCTGATTCCCAATACCCTCAGAAATATACAAATAACCTATTTTTTAAAAAAAGGTTTTTTCCTTGTTCTTTAAAGGAGATGCTCAATTCAATATGGGTGAATTCAAGTTTGGACTATATGCTTAAGAATTCACATATAGAAATTTATTTTCCTATTTGAAAAGTCCTACAGTTTTGACTTACAGAAGTCAGGAAATAAACGTAAAGATGTTCGTCAAGGCAGTGAGATGTTCCCTCCTCCCATCATTTTACAATACAGTAAATTTAAAACAAATGACCTTGACCTTTGAACAACGATACTTAGCCAACAATAATTCATAGTTCTTGATTACACCACACAAGAGAAATGAGATGAGCACTGAAGAATTGAATTAATATCAACCTGGTTCACAATTGGTGTAACCTGTAGTTTATATCTCTCCCTAAACCTATGGACTGAACTCTGAACGGACATTCAAAGTAAAGGTAGCTGTCATTGGAATAATTTCAGGGACAACAAAAAGCTTGGTTGGCTCTTATTGTCCATAATTTATTCTTTTAGTAAAAATTATTGATCTCTATTAAAATATTAAAAAACCCAGCTTAGAAATGCAAATGGATGAAAACAATATGATTTCTAAACTTTCACTAAAATAGTAATAATAAAAAGTAGATCCTGGCTAAAGCACAAAAATCTAGTAAGATATGAGCATAATCTTATGTGGAAATGTTTCCAGCTTTAATAAAAACAGGTGTTTCTGGAAATAGAGTGAGAAGAAGAAGAATAAGAATCCCAAACACTTGATTGTGGAAAGGTAAACCTATACTTGGACCAGGACTCAGTCATCAGAACAGAGCAAGGAAACACTGCATAGCTCAAAATCGGGAAGGATGTACACCAGGGATGTGTCCTACCTCTATAACTTTTCAACCTATAGGCAGAACAGATTATCCTGGAGGCTGGGCTATATGAGGAGAAGTGTGACAACAGGATTAGAGGAAGATTCATCAACAATCAGTGTTATGCAGATGACACACATTGGCTTGCTGAAACTGAGGAGGACCTGAAGCTTGCTGCAGAAGGTCAAGGACTGCAACCTTCAATATGGATTGAAGCTAAATACCAAGAAGATAAAGATTCTCACCACTGGGCCAATTGGCAGCATCAGGATGGATGGTGAAGAGATTGTTCATAACTTTAGTCTGCTTGGCTCCAGTAAACACTCTTGGCACCAGCAGCCAGGAAATTAAAAGAAGTATTGCAATGGGAAGGTCTGCTGTTAGGGACCTCTCCAAAGTACTGAAGAGAAATGGTGTCACTCTGGAGACTAAGGTGAAGCTGATACAGGCCATGGTCTTTGCCATCACTTGCTATGCATCGAAGAGCTGGACAATGACTAGTGAGGATAGAAAGAGAATTGAAGCCTTTGAGCTGTGGTGTTGGGGCAGAGTATTGCCTATACCATAGACTGCTAAGAAAACAAATAGTTTCATCCTAGAGAGAGTTAAACCAAGCTGCTTCTTGGAGGTAAGGATTCTGAAACTTTGTATGATAAATTTTGGACATGTTGCAAGGAGGCTGGACCAGTCCCTGGAGAAGAAAGTCATGCTTGGGAGGCTAGATGGTGGGATAGTGCAGGAGAAGAAGACCCTCTATGAGGTGGATTGATTCAGTGACTGGGATAGTTGGGGTGGGTGTGTCAGAGACAGTGAGATTGATACAGGATAGAGCAGGGTTTAGGGCTGTTGTACATAGTGTTGCTATGAGTCGCAAGTGACTTGATGGCACATAACAACAACAACTGAGTGAGAGTGAGCAGAGAAGAAAGGACCAACTTCACATCAGTGGATTTTAGGGCCGTTTTCTTCTTTTCGGACCAGGAATATTTCATTTTCAACATAATAACTCATTTGCTTAATTTTAATTTCTCTGCTATTCTTTGCTACTTAAATCTGCATTACCCTAAAATATTTGAGGTATTTATAGCTATGACCAAGAACCAGTGATACTGAGAGAAGAAATTCAAGCTGTACTGAAGATATTGGAAAAATATAAAGTTCCGAGAATTTGCAATTACTTGTTATGCATCAGAGAGCCGGACAATGACTAGGGAGCATAGAAGGAGAATTGACGCCTTTGAGCTGTGGTGCTGGAGAAGAGTATTGAATGTACTACGGACTGCCAAGAAAACAAGCAGATTCATCCTGGAGAGGGTTAAAGCAGGCTGCTCCTTGGAGGCAAGGATTGTGGGGCTTTGTCTGACATACTTTGGACATGTTGTAAGGAGAGACAGGTCCTTTGAGAGGAACATCATGCTTGGGAGGGTGGAGGGACAGAACAAGAGGGGAAAGCCCTCTATGAGGTGGATTGATTCAGTGACTGGGGTGATCGGAATGGGTGTTTCGGAGGCAATGCGATTGGTACAGGATAGAGCAGGGTTTAGGCCTGTTGTACATTGGGTCACTATGAGTCACAAGCGACTCGACGGCACATAACAACAACCACCAAGAACTGATAGAATATCAATTAAAGCATTTAGCAAACAGATTCAGGCCAGGTCTGGACATGCTCACTAGTCTATTCTAAGAAATTTTGAAGGACGCTACCTAGCCAACTAACTAGAAGAAATTAATATTAGTTCTCATTCAATTAAACACAATAGGAAATTATCAAGAAATTATTACACATGTAATATGCACACATATAATCCAATATTATACACATATAATCTTTCTAAAGATTATTTAAAAAATACTGCAACAGTACCGTGCCAAGGAACTTCCAAAAATCCAAGCCTGGTTCTGAGGAGGCTATGCAATGTGGAATGTCACTGGTGATGTCAGATGGACAGTGGCTGAAAGTAGAAAATAGTAGAAAATTATTTACATGCATTTCATTGACTGTACAATAAGATTTGATTGTGTGGGTCATAAATAATCATGGTAACATTAACAAGAATAATAATGCCAGAATGCTTAATTGTACTCACATGAAATACGCACCAAGAAGCAGTCATATGATCATGAAAGGGAATACAGTATATTTTAAAATATGCAAAGTTGTTTATCAGGGTGTTATCTTTTCTCCATATCTATTCAATGTGTGCACTAAACAAATCATTCAAGAATCTAGAATATATAGAGAAGAATGTCACTTCAGGATTGGAGAACGATGCATCAACAATCTACAATCTGTAAAATACACATTCCTTTTTTTTTAAAAAAAATGTTGGTTTTCTTACAAAGTTTATATACATTGTTTTTCACACTCTTGTTCATTCATATTATGTTTCATACAATCACTTCCATTAATTATGTTTTATAAAATTAATCACCATTGGACTATGCCCACCATTTTTCTGTCTCTTCAGTTGCCTGTCAGATCTTTCCCATTTTTTTTCATCCCTTCCCTCCACCCGTCAAATTGAACAACCATGTAATTTCATCCTTACCCATACCCACTCCTCTGCTCTTTGTTGCCCACCTTGGAAACAGCCCAAATGTCTAAGTTGTGCCTATTTCAGGCCATGGTCTTTTCACTCACTTGCTATGCATCTGAGAGCTGGACAATAAATAAAGATGATGGAAGAAGAATTGATGTCTTTGAATTGTGATGTTGGAGAAGAGTACTAAATATCCCACGCACTGTCAGAAAAACAGATATGGCTTGTGAACAGGCAGTCAGGGTACTCTTTAGAGGCAAGGATGGTAAAGCTTCATCTCACATACCTTGGGCGTGTTGTTACAAAGGGCTCGGTCTTGGGAATAGATGCTTGAAAAAGTGGAGTGGTACTGAAAGAAAAAAAGACCCTCAAGGAGATGGATTGAGACAGTGAGTGCAGCATTGGGTTCAAGTATATCAGAGATGATGAAGATGGCACAGAATAAGACAGAATTCAATTGTACTTGACTCGGAAGCACCTAACAACAAAACTTGCCATTTTGGGGTTTTGTTTCAATTATGATGTAATCTTATATGTCTTTTCTTAAGATTCAATCACTCCATCATACCACTTTAGAACAAAATTCGTTTGATTAGTTATGGCTATACTCTTGGCTGTGAATCATTATTTTACTGTCTATCACAAGAAATTTGTATCCCTTCTGTTCTGTGTTCCTCGCACCAGCGTGTACTTTGGAAATAGTTATTATTAGGAAAGCACATTGTTTTCCATGTTTCTGATGAAATTATACAAGACTGAGCATGTGGACATTTATAACTCTAGTACAAATACTTTGCACTTTTTTCTTCTACTTTATTTCCACAAAAATTAATCATTGACTAAACTTTGTTATATATACCTGTGGGTCAATTTTTAAGTAAAATATCTAAAATTGTCCAATTAACCTGGTTACTTACCCATAAAAATAAAGGACTAAGAAGCTCAACAACTACTCAATTTTATTTTATTTCGGTGGTGTTGGTGTTACTTTGTCATTATTGTTATTATTATTATTTTTACTCATCTGTTTTTTGTTCTTTCCTTTTTTGTTTCTTTGTTTTGTCTTGGTTTTGATGACTAGAGCTACAACTGGGTACCTTCATTTAGGAAATAACCATTTAAAAAAGAAACACTCTTCCTGGATCTTCAAGATTTTGCAGTTATTATTAACTGAAACCTGAACACAATTATTGCAAAGGAAATAGAATATTTTTCTTTTGGAATTATGTTAGAGTTGGAGAATTCTCAATTAAATTGAAATGGCATTACAAGGCAGAATAATAAGGCTTAATTTTCATGTTAAGTTTTAGTTCAAGAATTTTAAGAAATGTGAAGTTCAGTTAAGTTGGAAAAGGGAGAAAAAGGAATAAAATATGATAATGATAAAAAAATAGTAAACCTCCTCCATTTCTTTATTATAGAGCAATTTTTGCACAAATGCTTTTCTATAGATTTGCAATCTGATTTGTGTTATAAAGCAACAACTCTGTATTTGAACTTCAAACCTATGATGTTTTCTTAAGTTCCTGAGGGTGAAGGTTGTGGAGAGCAAGGCTGGAGTATGGTAAATATTGAACAATGAATAGCTAAAGGTTTGGTTTATGAGTAAATGGGAAGTCTTGCTGATATACATTTAGACTGTTAATTATTCTCGTGAATGGAAAACAATTTCTAAATCGTAGTGAATGAGTTTGTTCTGGAACAAATGAACAAGCATAATTTATACTGTGTGCAACCACTTGGCAACTGTTAGGAGAGTTAATCCCTTCTGGCAGTGGAAATAAGAAGAAAATGACAATGTATAAAACTGGACACTTGCCAAGATGCTCATTAATCACGTGACTAATCTGAAAATGAATGCATCATGCAAATTAGAGGTGAAAGTGGCTTCCTGGTTTGGAGAGATACCAGCATGTGAGATTGTGTGTATTCTCAATGCTGCATTAGGCAGGGACATGGGATGTGTCAGTGTCACACTTTAATTGGAATACGGAGGTGGGTGGAACATGTTTTAGAATTAAACATAAATTTCCATAAGAGTTAGTGTGGTTAAAACAGTGTCCAGTGATGCAGAAAAAATATTTCTGAAATTGTCTTCCCAAAGACCATGGTAATATTCATGCTGTTTAGAAAAGTGGAAAGAGATGGAGTTGAGCAGAAAGATAATTTAAAATACTTAACAATATTTCAGCTGCAAATGATTTCTTTGAGTTCTACAATGGCTAGCTTTCTGTTGCTTTACCTCTCCCTTCATACATCATTTGTATGGAAAGTGAGAACATTTGAGCTCCGTAAGGAAGTCTACTTACTAGCCCTGCAAAGATGAAGAGAGATTGTACAGGTACAACTTGTGCCCAGAGACAAGTTCTGTTTGACACATTCTTTCTTAACTGACCGGTCCACTGATTAAGTCAGGTCAATTTATTGAAAACAGAAATGCAACTAACATTTTACTACATATCTTTTCTTTCTTTAAAAACCAATGATGCTATTATAATATTTTTTAAATAAAGTTTATAACTGCACTGTATATAGTCAAGAATCCCTAGTGGTTAGTTATATGTTTCTTTACTAACATCAAGGTTGGCAATTTCAATTACCTGCTTTATGGGAGAAATACAAAGCAGGTTGGTGCTGTATAAATTTACAGCCAAGGAAATTCTATGGGGCAGTTCTACTCTCTTCTACTGAGTGCTGTGAATCAGAACCAATTTGACAGCACAAGAAGGGATATTCATTCTCTCTCTCTCTCTCTCTCTCTCTCTGATATAGAAACAGAACAGATTCTTAGCTCAGGCTCCACTATGTTCAAGAGCCTGTAACATGCCTCGGAGAAATTGCTTATAGTTCTGACTAGGAGCCACTAGTAGATTTGACTCAGCACAAAGATATGGTCAATAGAGTCCCCTATGCTGCCACTTAGGTGCTCTCCAATCAACTCAGATACATAGTGACCTTATGAAAAATAGAGAAATCTTGGTCTTTCATTTCTCATAATGCATATGGAGAATACAAAAATTTTAGACAATATTTAGAGAAATTTGAGCTCCTTTGCTGAAACTCTTATTAATAGTTGTTATTTAAGACTTATTTTAAAATAATACTAATTTTTTGTAAAGTTAGAGCTCATTTAGAATAGTGAGTGTGTGTTACATTTTCCATTATTAGTTTAATGTTTTGAATTATATTTTAGTGTTTCATTTAACATTTTATTTAGCCCCCAATACAACTCTAAATATGCAAGCTTTATTCTTATGTTTGTAGTCAATTAGGAAATTGATCACCACAGAGATTTATAATATATTCTGAATCCTTTGTTTTGAGTACATGTTGCAATAAAAATTACATTGATGAAAAGTGTTCATATAAATTGCTGAGACAGAAAGAGATTTATAGCAATCTCAACTCACTTTCCCAGAGCATGTGGGAATACAAACTATGCTCAGAAGTTTAATAGTGAATGATAAAATAAAGTTTATTTCATAATAAAAACAGGTAATGTGGGAACATGGAATAACCAGTTCTAGTTCTAAAAAAGTTTATTGTAGCCTATATAAAATAGCCTAAGACACTCTTTAGTCAGGCATATAACAACAACAACAACAACGACTTAACAGAAGGTAAGTAACTTTTTACTATCACACACAGAAATCCCTGTATTCAGTTGTTGCTTATGTGTGCTGTTGAAATTACCCACAGCTAACCTTCCAGCGGGTATACAGAGACAGTAATCATACAGGAGGAGACTGCCTGTCCTCTTGCTGAGCAGCTGGTCTAGTTACAACCAAGGGCTCTCCTTATACCTTATGTTCTTTCTGAATAGAGTAATTTCTATCTTAACTTTTAGGAAATTAAAGTTTTCGTTGTGATTTTTTATTCTTTTAGTATTTCTTTAAAATATCATCCCTCAATTCATTATATAGACATAGGTTTATATATTGCCTATATAGACATAGGTTTCTTTTAATCTGTAAATTCTCTGTCTTATAACTCTCCTTTCTTAGTTAGGTTCTATCAAGTTGATTTCTGGCAAGCCTATCACAACAAATCTGGATCTTGCCCTGTCCTGTGCTGTCCTCAGGATCGCTGTTCTATTTAACCTTTAAACTCACATCTTTGTTCTTTAATGCTTTGGGGAGGCCCTTGATAGCAGATTTCTCCCTTGCAACATGTCTTTAAACTCACATCTTTGTTCTTTAATGGTTTGATTGGGTCCTTGATAGAAGATTTTTCCCTTACAGCATATCTTGCTTCCTTGACTAATGCTAGCATGGATGTTGATTATGGATCAAAAGAAACTCAGGGTGAAGTCTCTCTCAGGGAGGAGTGATAGGGAATGGCAAAGGACACACTGACAAAGAAGATTAATCAGAACTGACTTTGACAAGCACTGTGGCATTTGGACAAGAACAAACTGGGAGGAGGGTAGAGAGAATAGTGCAACAATGAATGAATGGAAACCCAAAATCTCTGTAAATGTTTATGAAAATTAATAAAATATAGAAAAAAAAAGAAACTTAAATCATTGATAATGCAATCTTGTCTTCATCAATCATGATGTTATCTATTGGTCTAGTGGTGAGGATTTTTCTTTTCTTGATGTTGAGACGTAATCCACATTGAAGGCTGTAGTTTTTGATCTTCTGTAGCAAATGCTTTAAGTCCTCTTCACTTTCAGTAAAGCAACACTGAACCATTTAAGGAAGTTTAATCTGATTAAGAACCAATAGTACTGAAAGATGAAGTCCAAGCTGCACACAAGGCATTAGAAAGAAACATCACCCCAGAAGTGATACAATAACAATTAAGATATTTCATGAAACATATGCAAACTTGTACATACTCACCGGTTTGTGCCATCGAATAGGAAAAAAAAACCTGGCCAACTAACTAGAAGAGATCTATATTTGTTTCCAATATCAAAAAAGGTTTATCAACAGAATGTGGAAATTGTCACACAATATAGATAATGTTGTTATTGTTGTGTACTGTAATGTCAGTATTGATTCATAGCTGACCCTCTGGTGGGTTTTCAGAGACAGTTAATAACGTAGGAGGAGATAGTCCATCCTTCTCCTGTGGAGCAGTTGGTGGCCTCAAACCATATGCAAATAAGATATTTTAAAGGTTGTTTTGAAATAGCCAGAATTTTACACTGATAGAGAGTTCCCAGAAGTTTGAGCTGATTCATAAGTGATCATGGCACAAGGGATGTTAGGTACATCTTGGCTGAAAGCAGAGAATACCAGAAAGAGGTTTACTTGTGCTTTATTGATTATGTAAAAGCATTTGATTGCATGAATCATAACAAATTATAGTTAATTTTCATAAGAATGGGGATTCCAGACCACTTAATACTTAAAACATCAGATTATGTACACATTATATACAAATATATATGTTGTTGTTGTTGTACCGTATAATCGGAACTGACCTATAGCTGACCCTCCAAAGGGTTTTCAGAGACAGTTAATCACAGGGAAGGATATTGTCCATCCTTCTCCCACAGAAAGGCTGGTGGCCTTGAACTGCATGCTTAGGGACTGCAGAGCATCTTCTTGCCACTATGCCACCAGAGTAGTTGGCTTTATTAGATGATGACAAATTGAGGACACTGAGCAACATATCTGAACCCTGTCCTGTCCTGTGTCACCCTCATCATCTCTGAGCCCATTGCTGTGTCAATCTGTCTCATCAAGAGTCTTCTCTTTCATTGTCTCTCTAGTTTCCTAGCAAGGTGTCCCTCTCTAAGAAACAGCCTCTCTTAGCAGCGTGTCCATAGCTTTAAAGAAGAAGCTTTGCCATCAGTGCCTCCAAGAAAGTCTGCGGTTGCATCTCTTCTAAAACATAACTGTCCATTCTTTTGTCTGTCTTTGTATATTCAAAACTCTTCTCAAATATCAGAACTCAAAGCAATGAATTCTTTTTTGTCATAATATTCATTGTTCATCTCTCAGATGCATAGCAAGTGATTGGAAAGACATTGCCTGAATCAGGCACACCTTCATTTTCAACCTGACATCACTGTTCTTCAGTTTTAGAGATGTTCCTGACAGCAGACTTGCCCAAAACAAGATGTCTCTGATTTCCTGACTGATGGTACCAAGAGTATTGATTGGGGATCCAAGTAAGATGAAATCATTGATACTTTCAATCATTTCTCCATCTATCACTATGTTGCCTATTGGCCCAGTGGTAAAGACCTTTGGGGTTTTGTTTTGTTTTTTTAATGTTGAGATGTAGACCACTTTGAAGACTGTAGTACTTGATATTTAGCAGCAAACTCTTCAGATCCTCCTCACTTTCATCAAGCAAAGTTGTGTAATCTGCATAACATAGGTTGTTGATGAGTCTTCTTTAAAGCCTGATGGTACATTCTTCTTCATAAAGTCAGGCTTCGCAAACTATTTGTTCAGCATACAAACTGAATAAATAAAGAGAAAGGATGCAATCCTGATGCACACCTTCTCCAATTTTAAACCACACAACATTCTCTTTTTCTGTTCAGATAACAGCTTATAAATCTCATTGTTGTTGTGTACCACTGAGTCAAAACAGACCCATAACTGACCCTCTGGTAGATTTTCGGAGGCAATCAATCATACAGAAGGAGATCACTCATTCTTTTCCTGTGAAACAGCTCATAGTTTTGAACCATGTGCCTTCAGGATTGTGACACAGCCTCTTGCCACTAGGCCCCCAGAGCTCCGTGCTTCTTGGTCTAGATATAGATTTTATAGGAGTACCATTAAGTTTTCTGAAATTTCTGTTCTTCTCAATGTTAGCCAGAGTTAGTTGCGATCCACACAAAGTCTCTGCATAGTCAATAAAAGACACATATTCTTCTGGACATCCTTCTGGTGTTCTCTGCTTTTAGCTTGGATCTATCTGACATCAACAGTGATATCCGTGATGTCATAGGCTCTTCTAAACCTGGCTCTTCTAAACATAGGCTTGAGTTACTGGAAGTTACCGGTCAATGTACTGTTCTCACCATTTTTGGTAAACTTCAGCAATATTTTCTTTTCATCTGATATTAATTATACTGTTTCATAATTTCTACATTCTATTAGGTAACTTTTCTTGAGAAGGAAAACAAATATGTATCTCTTCCAGTCATTCAGTCAGGCAGCTTTCTGGCATAAACTGGTGAGCACATACAGGGTTACATCCATTAAATGAAACATGTCAACTGGTGTCTCATCTTCTTGGGTCTTATTTTTGCCAGTGTCTTCAGTGCACCTTGAATTTTTTCCTTTGCTACCATTGATTCTTGTTCATATGATACATTCTGAAAATTTTCGGTTTCTAACAATTCTTTTTGGACAGTTTTTCGGCACATGCTTCCTTTTTCTTTCAATGATTCCTGCATCATTCAAGATTGTCCCCATGGCATCTCAGCATTGCAGCTTGAGGCTTGAATTTATTTCTCAGTTCTTTCAGTTTGAGAAGTGCAGAGTTCTTGCCTTTCCATTCTCTCATCCCAGCTCTTTGGTCCCATAAGAACCATAATTCGACCTTGAATCTCCCCCTTCTGAATTAAAAATTGTCTTAAGAACATGTTTGAGACACTTACCACTAATGACCTAAACTCAGAGGAGCTGTGGTATGAAATAAAGTATATCATCGATGAAGAGACCAAAAGGTCCTTTACAAAGGAGAAAGCGAAGGCCAAACTGGATATCAGAAGAAGCTATGAAAACTATGTTAGAGTATTGAGAAACTAAAACAAAGGCAAGAGATGCTGAAAAAGAGATGAAAAGAAAATGTCAAAGGACAGCCAAGTGTTATAATGAAATGTACAGAGAAGTGGAGTCAGAGAATTTTTTTAAAAAAGATGTTTTAGTAGAAATTTCTCTGTAAAGAATATGAATACCCAAGAGTTCCAGTTATTTATTTCACAATCTAGTCAAAAGTTTGACTTTAGACATGAAAATATTTTTAGACTCTGACAGAGTCACCTGTCCTTTACCTGACCCCTCATTTCTGGAATTTGGTTCACATTCTGCCAATCAAACAGTGTAGTTGGTACTGGGAAGACACCGAAACATGACGAGACATCATTACTGTGTCTACAGAGCTCACAATCTTCTGAGGAAGATAGTTAACAGCATTAGTGATTCTAAGAAGAAGTATTATGTGCAATATGTTATACTGAGGGGCAATTATTAAGTAAAAGTAAGAAAAGGCAAGTATTGCTTTGATCCACAGAATGATCTCATAGAAGAGGAAAAAAAGGACTTAGTTTGAGCCTTTGAGAACGGGTGTGAGACAGGAAAGGCCATTCCAGAGGGAGGGTAATTATAGGAACAAGTTCCATCATCAGCAAAATGTACTGATTTTACTTCTCAGAAATAAAAGACACATCAGGGGCATTTAAGGTTTCCCAGTAGATTTAAATGTGCTTATTGGAAAGTCCTTCTGTGTGGTTCCTGCTAACTAAATAATAATAAATATATTGAACTCAATGCTCTTGAATTTTTTTAAATGTGTTTACAATACCCCTTGAGATAACTTTAAATACTCTAAAACATTGCGTGCCAAGATTTGTGGGTCACATTTTCACAAAAATTCCTTAATGCAGTTCTGAATGAGCTAAACTTTATTGAAGCAGAACAGAAAAGGCTGAACTGTGGATGTTGCTCCCCTTTGTGACAGTCACGTTAATTTTTTGTTTAGAAACAGTACTGGGAAACTTATGCAATTAGTAGTTTGTCTAACGACTCAAATACCTTATATCCTCCTCCAACCCTCAATGACAAATGTACTGTTGTTGATTCAGCTCTGGCTCAATGGCAACCCCACATAAGATTGTTGAGACCACAAATCTTCATGAAAAGAAACTACCCATCTTTTTTCTATGGAGCTACAAGTAGATTTGAACCTTGAGTCATTCCATTAGCAGATCAATGTGGAAATCACTATGCTATTAGGGCAGGATATCATCCTGTTGTACATGAGATTACTAAGAGTTTCAGAGGACTCAACAGTACCTAACATATTATATTACACTAATTACTCTTCATAGACAAGTTGTTGTTAAGTGCTGTCAAGTCAGAGGTGCCTCATAGCGACCCTATGAATTAAAGTCCTGGACACCTGTATAACTTTATTTATAAATGCCTGAGGGCTGCGGGTTAGAGTCACCCACCTTTGGCTTGGGAGCATGATTTTCTTTCCACTAGGCCACCTGATCTCTCTCTAAGCTGTGGTGGTTGTTAAGTGCCATAGTATTAAATGGTATTAAAATGATGAATTTTAATCCACAGTAGTTTCTCAGCAAGTCAGACAATATCCTTCTGTGAAATTTATAATCTCTAAAAACCTGCTGAAGTGTCACTTATGAGTTGGTTCTGGCTTGATGACAATGGATTGAGTTGAACCAAAATGTTGGCAGTTGGAATCCTCCAACCACTCGAGAGAAAGAAGGCTACTCTTCTACTCTAAATATTTATAACCCTGGAGTCAGAACAAACTCAATGACAGTGATAGTATCCATCATTTATCATTGTGTCTTCAAGCATTTACTAATCTTTCAAATTCTTTGTTCTCTTAGTCTATCCTCTCCACTGAGATATCTTTATCCATTGAGATTCTAAGTCAAATACCTATCAGAAGACACTTTCCTACAGAGTGATTTTTCAAATATAGTTTATGTATTTTCTTAGGAGCCTGAAATATCATTTGTCTGAACCAGGAGTTGATACACCATTAGGGTAGCTACATGTTTTCTCAAAATCAAATCACATATCTTGGTGTTTAGTCTCCATTTACAAATGTTAACTTTACCTTTTGATGGCCAATACTGTACTCCTTAAAAAAGCAAATGAGAACTTAAGGAATTCTGGTTGTTTTGTCACTAATTAGCATTATCTATATAGATGTGTGTGTATATATATATAGTGCTCTGGTGGCCTAGTGGCAAGAAGCTGCACTGCAATCCTGAAAGCCTTGATTCGAGGCCATGAGTTGCTCCGTGGGAGGATAAGCAATCTCCTCTCATTTGATTAACTGCTTCTGAAACCTGCAAGAGGGTCAGCTATGGGTTGGTTCCAACTCTACGATGCACAACAACAACATACACATTTATGTATAGATACATAAACACACACATTTATTACCATCTTTCAAAATAAATTGTCTTATCACTTTGTAACTCTCAATGCCTCTAAATTAAGAAAGAAGTAAAATTAAAACATCTAAGTCTATTGCCAAGGAAAAAATAGTATAATGGGCCAAGTATTTTGTTTGATTCAGTATCTATTTTCAAATAATTTTATTATTATCTGGTCTCGCAGGAGTGACATCCACTTCCTAAACAACATGCCTCTGGAAACTTTATGAACTTTGATAAATGATGATAGTTATAGAAATGCTTCAGGCCTTTTGTTCAGAGTCTCTATGAGTTGTGCAACAATATCTCTGTCTTTGGAATTTCTCTCTAATTTACCAAGTTGGAATACTTGAGTCCATTTTTGTGGTAGAAGCGTTCTCTCTTCCTGTGCCATGCTTCCTTCCTCCATCTGCAAGGGTATAAGGCTTGCATAATTACATCTGATGCACACTGTCTACACTTTCTGTCCTTAGTTAAGTGAGTTGACCTTCATAAAGAACATAATATTTGGGTTAGGCTTTGAAATATGAATAGCATTTTACATGCACACAAGTAAAGGAAGGGCACTCCTAGCATAAACATGGCATGGAAGTCTGCCATTCTATGATTTATTAAAGAAAAAGAATCAGTATCCTTGGAAGGTAGCATGCCTTGGGTTCTGTGGTTGAATATAAGTTTTAAAACATCATTGTAGTGAGACTGTCAGGCAGTTTGGTTGTGACCTGTTTTACCGTCCTTTTGAAGATTAAGGATGAGGGTAATTAAAAGTTATAATTTCTTCTTATTCCATCTATCTATCTATCTATCTATCTATCTATCTATCTATCTATCTTACACAGAGATACACACACATTCATTAGAATGCTTTTTCAAGACAGTAAAGAGATACATAGAGAAACAAATTACATATCAATAAGACTTAAACCCCCAAATATTCCATATCATATGCAAAAACCAACTCAAGATGCACCAGAGACTTATCAGAAAAACCCAAAACTATAAAGATCATCAGAGGAATAAATAATAACAAATCTAGACGCCATAATTCAGGGCATGAATAGAGTGCCAAACATAACTCTGACTCTTGGCAACTTTATGTACAGGGCAGAATTGTGCTCCAGAGTCCACAGCAATTTCAAAGTGCGGCCTTTTGGAAGCAGATCACCAGACCTTTCTTCCGAGGTGTCTCTGAATTACAATTAGCCCAGCTAAGTGACAACACTGGTTTACCTCACTTCATCCAAGTGCTTTTTAATGAACTTCAGACGTGTAAATTCTAACTGCTGAAACCATCTCCTCCTCATAGTTAGATACACTTACTGGTTATTTCCCACAAATTGAGGGAACCTCGAGTTAATAAATCCCACTTCTCAAATGACTGTATTTAAATACTTGTCACCATTTATTACTTTACGTGATCTTGCTTTAGGGGTGATTTAGGTGGTGATCATTATGTGGTGACTTATGTGGTGATGGTTTGTCCATGTTATGTCTGAGAGCAAACCATATAGAAATCATTCAAAATATTTTATGAAGGAGTAAACAGAATCTACAATGAATCCAATATGAGCACTAATTGTATTAATTCAATATTAAGTTATAAGAAAAAGCGAATTTGGAATCAGGAAATAACTCCAGAGTTGTTTCTTCTTTCATTTCTCAAAAGGCTCCTTTTATCCTAGATGCAAACAAAACTTAACAAAATATAGAAAGTAAGATGGAACATAGGAGAGAAAGCAGGAGAAAGAGAAATACATCTCTCAGTGCCTGCTGATACTAGGACATTCAAGGTGCCATCCCCAGATTTGGCACACACCTTCTACATTTGGTTTCTCAGAAGGGAGCAAAAAAATTAAGCAGTAAATAATACTACATTATAAATATCAATCAGGCTCTGTCAGTAACTGTGTGTCCTTCTCTTCTGTGTGATGTGTACCTCTAAAATATCAGGCACACCCCCTGAGTGGTGGAAAGTAAATGAAGACCAGATGTTTGAGGGTAACAGATAAGCTATAAATGAGCACTGCTGCTGTGAGAGAAAGAAGAGAAAACTTAGTGTTGCCTGATTGTAAGACCCTTTCTGCAAAAAGAAAAGTGGTGGTGTCAGAATTAGACCTACGAAAAATTTTTATCACGAAAAAAGGCAGGGAGATGGGTATCAAATTCAAGTCCCTTTTGAAGAAGAGGGCCAATCTCCCCTTGAGAATTTTTTTAAAGCATTTTAAATTACTTTTTTCTTTTCTTTTTTTAAATTAATCTTAATGAAAGTTTACAGGCACTTCGGATTTTCATTCATTGTTGTACTTTTCTCCCTGCCCAACCTCCCCTTCAGTTCACTCTTCTCTTTGAAAAGTAAAAGAAAAATTCTTTCATTGTTATACAATCCCTCACCCCAAGTACACTCCACTATGCAACCTTCATTTTGAAAAGTAAAAGAAAAATTCTTTCATTTTAAATTATAACTAAATTTATGACCAATAACATCAGGCTGTTGGCATTTGTTATAATGAGAAAGAGCTTTGTTAGGACACTAATAAACATAAAAAACTTTACATGAACTATTTCTCAAGACACTTGGAAAGAATTTTCAGAGGAAGATATTCTCTTGCCCAAAAGATACATGAAGTAATGCTCCAAATCACTGGCAATAAGAGAGGTGCAAATCAAAACCACAATGCGGTCCCATCTCTCTCCAGTAACAATGGCAAAATTTAACAGGTCACCTTCAGAATTTGTTTTTTTTAAGGTTTCTACAATTGAGAATTTAAACATAGATTGGAATCCTTGGATGGTTAAATTCAAGTAGTTAAGATTTGAATCTGCCTCAGTGAAAAGATCTGCATTTCTACTTTGGTAATATCAGAAAATTCTCAGCAGCACATCTGTAATCTATCATATGTGAAGCCACTTTGAGTTGAGACTGAATTTATGGTAACCAAGGCACACAATTAAGATTGGCTCAGCCGAATTAAAGAAGAGCAATCTCTTCCGGTGTGATTTACTGCCTCTGAAAATGACTGGACAGTTAGCTAGGAGTCAGTTTTGACTCGACAGTACATAACATTAACAACAATAGTTTAGGCACAAGTCACTCACATAACCATCCATTTCAATAGCGAGAAGGACTCAGAAATTTTATGTTATGAACAAAGTGTACATTACTCTCTGGTTGTAATGAGGTAGTATTAAAACTATAACAACTGCTATTGGGCAAGGGATTGGTGCTTGTCAAGCTTCAAAGACAAGCTTCATAGACGTTCATTAAATCAAGGACTTAGTGACTTTATCTCATTTGTAGATCTAGATCATATGTGCAACCTAGTTGCAATGAATTCTGGGAATATGAGCCAGATTTTGGTCTATTTTATACAGGACTGTTAGGAATGGGAGTCAATCAACAGCACCTAGCCATCACTTCTTGCTCTTTCTATGAACTATACAAAGCTTAGTAGTTCTCCTTTTTTTAAAGCAAAACAATTAAGATGCAAGTGTACATATTTATAATCGTAATACATTGAAAGACTTACTAAGTTAGGTCATCTAAAAGAATATGACAGAGTTTTCCATTAAGCACAGCATGAAAAGAAGGCAAGTTAAATTTATTTGACCTTTACTATGTGCCCATATGAATGGTAAAAAAAGGAATATATAAAGATAAATTTGGCATGGTGTCTGTTTTCAGAGATTTAAGGCTACTTCAAATAATTGGTAAAGAACAGTGAGGGTACTTTACTAGAGGTCTTGATGGATGTTACGCTGTTCTTGTTAAGTTCTGTGGAGTGAGAATGACTCATAGAGACCCTATGAGCAACAGGTTTAAGCATTGTCCTATCCCATCCCATGTTATTTGAATTTACTTAAAAAACTTAAAAAAAATAGTTTACTAATCTCTGATGGCAAATGAAAGATTGCTTCATAGCGAAATAAATTATGGAAAATCACCTGAAGATAAATAGAAATTTGCAAAACATTATTTTAGTGTCATTCACTTGCATTTCAAATGCATATCCAGTCTCATTTTATCAGAAAGACTGCAAATGACTATGAAATAATATTTTCTATATTTCCATTTTGAGCCCATGGGGGTATATGCTCTGCAACAACCTATCTTGACCTAGTCCTTTCCTGCCCCGTATAATAACCCTGAGTGCATGGGTTCATATGTAAATTACATATGACTAGAAAAAAAATTGTGCTGTACTGTAAGTACAAAATACATACTGGCTTTGGAAACTCCATACATAAAAAGAATGTAAATATCCTATTACTACTTTTCTAAAGATGGTCACCCTTCTCTGAAGATTTACAGCTTTGGATAGCCATGGAACATTATGATGGGATGGGATATACTTTAAAGCTGTAGGGCTTGGGTTTGGTTTGGTTTGGTTTTGTTGTTGCTGTTATTTTGATTACATATTCAAATGATATCTTTGATAAATCAGACTAAATAAAGTTCATTGAATTTAAGTTTGTTGATTTGTATGTAAGTGATTACTAGAAAACCTGCAGTCCTTGGGTGGTGAGAACAGTTAACAGTTTGAACTGTTCAACTGTGTATTTCTCATGTATGTAAAACTAATGACTTTGATAGACAAAATTATATATTCTCTTGGATAAGGTGTCATTTAGTAACTTATTAAAGATGTGGAATCAAAATCCTGCATAACCGTCAGCAAAACTGAAAACTCATGGCTGTCAAGGCAGAACTGACTCATAGCTTAACCTCCATTCAGTTTCCAAGGCTTTAAATTTCATGTGAGGAGGTTTCACGTCTTTCCTTCTCAGAGCTGCTGGCAGATGGAGACTGCTAGAGAGGTGTCCCTTTGGGTTAACAGTGCAATTCCCTATGGAATATGGAACTTCCTACTATAACCAATAACAAATATTAATCTATAGGCAGCCCACACTCATGTTTATAGGTTTGAGAGATGATATGTCTGCCTTCATAAATACTATAAATATGTCCATGTATTTACTGGAGACAACAAGGCCAAAATTATGTAAACTTCTTAAGCAAAACCAAACACCTTGAAGGGATGCGGTTCTAGTCCTAGTATCTCAGTGTCATAGTTCTGGGACATCAAGTTCATTGGCATTGCATTGTCCATTAAGACAATGTTCCACATCCTACTTCGGTGAGTAGGAATTGTTATTTTTAAAGTGTCACAGCAACCATTTAAAATGCAAATATTGGTCTCTACCTGTCTACAAAAAGAGAAGGAAAGAATCACAAAGATGCATAGTAAGAGTAGACCAAAGAATTAATGTGCCCCACAAACCTCAGCTTTCACAATCCTGAGAATGGAAGAATTCAGTGATTCTTGGCTACTGCTATTCACAGCTCTAAGAAGGATCACAGCAGAAGGTTCTAGACCCAGTGGGTGAAAAAATATGGACCATGATTTTAAATGGCTGGTTTACGATGAGTAGAGATTGATTGAACTTTCAAGACTATGACATTTTGTTACCTCGAACAAAGTAAACTCTGTGGCTCAGTGCTCAAACAACAAACAAGCCTATAAGGTGAACAATAAGAGTGATACACTCCTCAGGGAAATCAACATTACAAAATTAAAAATGTAACAATTGTGAAGGGATAAAACTCAGAAGGCTGGGGGAGGTAGACTGTAAACATTAATGGACCCAGCAATTGCAGGGAAGGCATGAGAAGAACATGTGGTTACATTGTGGTTATTGTAATTAATATCTTAAAACAAAATGTACGTATGAATGGTTATATAGAAATATGCTTTGTAAATCTGAACTCAAGTCACAAAACTCTAGTCTCCAATTCTCTTCAAGACTTACAGAATCAGAATCTGCATTTTAACAGTATTTTCAGGTGATTTGCATGTAAGAGAATGCTCATAAGACGTTTGAGGATTGCACAAGATAGAGTAGGGTTCGGATCTGTTCACAGAATTGTTACATAACAACAATTGCTAACAAATGCCAGCTTCTTCCATCTGTAGAAGAAATTTTATTTCTGCAGCCTTGAGAGACTGACAAAGTAATTATTGCCTCAATTCATAAAAGACAACCTTGGGATTTTTATTATCATATTTCTCTCTACCGTTTTTCTTTCTTTTTTTCAGAGATAGCCATATTTAATCGTTTTCCTTTCCTCTTCACAGAATTCCGTTTATAAAACTCCAGATTCATGAAACCTGAAGCACAAAACACGTTCACTGAGCCTTTCTCGTTCATCTAAAGCACTTCAGCGGAATGATGTACGCATATAGATTCCTTTCTGGTTCTCAGGTGTACTTCCGCCTCCTGCCATTCTCTGTCCACAGGACCCTTCCTCAGTGTCTGCACCTCCAGTGTGGGAGTGTTTTCCCTTCCTTTCCACCGCCCTTTATCATTCCTGCTGATCATCCCCTGGGGCCCTGCTTTCTGCTTTCTCTTGTGACAGCTAATTTTGTGCAAAAGTAATCTCAGGGTAAGGTGTTTGCGGTAGATAATAGCTTAATATTTTACCTCTCTTGTAGTTTTATTGCATTTTAATAGGAGATTCCTAGAAATAAAATGGCTAATCTTAAGCAGAGGGAATGAAGCAGAAAGGGTGGAATTGCGGGCATCTTGCCAGGGCAATGAGAAAGATGTTTTGGACAGTGGTTTCTTACATCGTTTTGCTATCTACCCCAAAGTCCAAATTTATCAGCATTGTCAGCCACATATTAATTCAATATGGATGATAAACATCTACAAGCTGCCTTTATATGACATGAAATCAAGACTATTAATTTCATGCTAATAGTGTGCTGTCATAAAGAATTTAAACAATTAGAAAACTAAGAGAGGACATTTTCTCCTTAAAGTTAAATCACACAAAATGGTCCCTTTTAAATTCTTAGAATTAAGCTAGAAAACAAATATAGAAAAAGTGACAAAATATGAATTATAATTATCCCCAAGGAATGTCCATGTAATCACCCTGAGTAAAAAAACTATTTCACAATAAATATTCCTTAGTTTGGATTTTCTATAAAAATTATATTTTGCAAAGCCCCCAAAATGTGTATTACTTTATATCTAGATTATTTCGTGCGAACTTATGTTTCAAGAATTTAATGTATTGTATATTGTTGTTGGTAGGTGCTACCTAGTTAAGTACAACATATGGTGATCCTATGAACAACACATCTGACCTTGTAATATTATCCTGTATCATTCGCATCATCTCTGACATACTCAAATCCATTGCTGCAATCACTATGTCAGTCTGTCTCATTGAGAGTCTTCCTCTCTCTACTGACCTTCCACTCTTCTAAGCATGATATCCTTTCAAAGGAATAGCCTTTGCTGAAACATGCCCAAAGTATATGACATGGAATTTCTTCATTCTTGTCTCCAAGAAACACTCTGGCTTCATTTCTCTAAGACAAATGTGTTAAATCATTTTTTCAGTCCATGAAATAATTAGTATTCTTTTTTAGCACCATAACGGAATTGCATCTATTCTTCTATCATCTTTATTAATTGTCCAGCTTTCAGACCCATAACAAGTGGTAAAAAGACTGTGACTGAGTCAGGTGCACCGTAGGATTTAAATGGATATCATTGCTTCTTATAACAGCCAACTTAACCAATGTAACATCTTTTGATTTCTTGACTGCTAGTTTCAAGGATAGTCATTGTGGATCCAAGTAAGATGAAATCATGATAATTTCAATCTTTTCTCCATCTATCATGATGCTGCCTGCAAGCCCTGCTCTCTTTTATTGGCCGTTGTTGTTTTTGTGTACCTTCAAATTGGAATCCACCCACAGGTGTCCCTCTGGCAGCTTTTCTGATGTCTACTGTTGAGGACTTTTGTCTTCTTATTGTTGAGATATAATACATATTGAAGACTGTAGACTTTAATCTCCTGAAGCAAACATTTCAAGTCCTCATTTTCAGCAAGTACGGTTCTATCATCTGCATAAAATATGTTGCTAATGAGTCTTCCTCCAGTACTGATGTCACATTACTCTTCAGAAAGTCCAGCTTCTCAAATCATCCTGTTTGTTTTTTGGGTTTTTTGTGTGTGCTTTCAAGACAGAATTGACTCACAGCTGATTATCCAGAAGATTTCCATAGGCAGTAAATTGCACAGAGATTTCCTGCCCTTCTCCCATAAAACAGCTGATGGATTTGATTTACATGCCTTTGGAACTGCTGTGTAGCTTCTTACCATTAGGCCACCAGAAATCTCAAATAGTATTACAGCTTGTAAAATTAATTAAATGATGCATGAATATACTACTGCTTACTATTGATAAGTACAGGCTTGTTTCTAGTTTAAGGAAACTGTGGAAAATGCCAATGTAAATATTCTTGTTTGTGATTTTTTTCATGCACATATGTGTCTGCATATGTTCATATATTTGTGATTGGTGAAGTTACTTGCTATAAGATGTTGTAGTAGATTTTACTATGCAACAAACTGTCAAAAAGTACCAGTGGTTGACAACAATATTTGTTCCTCATCAGGGATCTCCCTGCTTTAGAGTAGTATTTAACTTTCTTGTGAAACTAAGGGTAATTCCAGAGCACAGTCTTATTTTTATGCATGGCAGAATTAAAAAAAAAAGGAAAAGAAAAGAAAAGAATGACCCTACTGAATAGGGAGAGGCAAAATATCTCCTCATGGATCTTTTTCATCATCCATTGGCCAAAGCTAATTGCATTCTTTAGTTGTAGCATTAGCTTAAAAGTTGACTTTTCTAGCCATTTTGTTAGTTTCTTCCCTCTGGGCTTCAGCTACCTTAACTGTAGAAACATGGTCTTGCAAATAATCATGGGACTAGGGTAAGAGAGAGAGTGCTTCCCACACTGAGCAGCAAGATCCTGGTGAAAGAAAGGTGCTGGTGAGAGTGAGACCCTCCCTGGTGAAAGAAAGACACTGGTGAGAGTGAGGCTCTCCCTGGTGCTGATGCTGGTAAGGAGAAATGGTGGCAAGGTGTAACCAGAGGAGCCCTGAGATAAAAGGCACACAGTTAAAAATTTTGCTATTCTTACCAGAAGATGGAAGGGAAAACTGACAGCTGTACTGAAACTGGAGCCTGGACTATTTAAGGAATCGTGCCTTGGTATTGCTGGGCTAAGACTTGGAATTACACTGGGTGATATTCTCTACCAACCCAACTCAACAACCTGCTGACCTAATAAAGCCCACTCTCTGTACCACAACTGTGAGTAAAGTTTGTGAGTTAATGAGTAAATGAACCTCTTGCTGCTGGTGGGACTCTTGAGGCACCATGGGGCTGGGCTATGGACTCTTAACTTTCTGCTCTGGGGCAGTGAGGGGCTGTGCTGTTCTCATTCCCTCTGACCCTTTCTGAGATACATTCACAGCTCTGTACCCCTATGTCCCATATTCTGCTTTCAGGACACTAGCTTAAGAAAAAAAAGTTAAGAAATATGTTGCACCTGACTTTAGCCTATGACAGGTGTATCAGTCACTCAAAAATCACTCATTGTCATACTTTAGACCAATCATAGCTGACCTTCCATCTGCTGAGACAGTAAATTGCATGAGATGAGATTGCCCCATTCTTAGGTGAAATTGGCCCCCATAAAGAGGAAGTCTTTAAATGCAAGGCACTTTTAGTTGCTTTGGAGTGGGTGTCTGTAACATCAGAATAGACTCATCGCTAACCCTCCTTAGGGTTTTTTTTGGGCTGTAAATTGCATGAAAGGAGCTTGCTTATATTTCTCCACATAAAGTCACTTGTAGAGTTAAATCACAAAAGATGTCCCACCTTTAGATTAGAAACCAAATTACCTGTAGGCTATACCACCAGAACTTAGTATAGACACATTGGGTATGTTGATGTTGTTATTGGCTATACAGTTGACTACAACTCATAGTGACACTGTGAACAGATCAAAATCTAGCTCTATCCTGCCTCCTCCTCATGACCACTGAAATGCTCAAGACCACTGCTGCATTCACTGTGCCACTCCATCTTGTTGAGGGGTTTCCTCTTCTTTTTTACTGACTTTCCACTTGCTCAGTATAATTTCTTTTTCTGATCATTGGCTTCTCCTGACGACATTCCCAAAGTATATGAGACTTAGTTTCATCATTCTTGCCTTTAAGTAGTCCATTGGTAGCACTTCTTCCAACACAGATCTGTCTGTGCTTTTGATAGCCTATGAGATATTTAATTCTCTTTGCCAATACTATATTTCAATGGCATCCATCAATTTAGTTTAGTATTTAGCCTCAAATAATTTTGTAAATTGGTTTAGAATGTTATAATTCATCTATAGTATATAAACATTCTTGTAACACCACTATTATTTATTGTCTTTTTAATTTGAGGGATTATTATAGCATATATTTTTAATTTGCATTATACATAGATGCATGTTGATTTTAAAACCAATTGTTTTGAGCTTTTATTTGGACATACTCATGGATGTACTAGTAATTTAAAAATCAAATGGCGTGTTGACTGATATACCTGGTGGCCTAGTGGTAAGAATCCAGATTGGAAGCTCATGTGTGAAACAGCTAAATTCTGTAAATTTTCTTGATTTTGTTGAAAGTCAGGTGTACACTCTTGGATTTTGTTTTTTGTTTGTTTCATTAACAACTGTGTAAAAGCTGTTTGGTCATCTAGATTTAATCAACAATCAGCTGTGGGCTGGAAGCCATGAGTTTACGTCAATCAGGACCTGATGGATGGGCCTTTGTATTTAAGAGTTGATTGGTCCCTCTGGCCTGCTGTTGATTGTGTTTGGGAAGAGCATTGTTCTAAGTGATATAGCAATTGTCTATAGATTTACTGTTCTGAGCTAACTTGGGATTGCTGTGATCCTGAATATTGCGTGCCACTGGTGTGTCAAATGATGGTTACCCATGATGGGCAGGGTTTGGTAGAGATCCCAGATTGAGACAGGCTTGGAATCAGGATTGACATACATTTCCTAAACAAAAGGTCTTTGGACACTCCATGAACATAAGAGAAACAACCATTGTTATAGAACAGGATTCAGATCTTTTGTTCATAGGTCACTATAAGTCATACTCAACTCAAAAGCACTTAACAACAACAACAATGGTAAGGAATTGTGCTGCAATCCTGAAAGAGCAAAGTTCAAATCCACCAGCTGTTTCATAGGAAAAATATGGGCAATCTTCTCCTGTGCTATAAACATTGTCTCTGAAAGATTCCTGGAAAGTCAGATGGTTTCAACTCCATGGCACATAAGAACAGCATCTGCTGTAAAAACCATCTTTAAAGTTCTAAAGAGCAAATATATAACTTTGAGACCCGTCCTGTGCCGACACAAGTTATGATATTTAATTGGCTTCTTCTTGTTGTTGTTAAGTGACACTGAGTTGACTATGACCCATAGTGACCCTATGAACAACAGATCTGAATTCTGTCCTGTTCTGTGCCATTCTCACACTTCCTGACCCATTAAAACTCATCGTGGCAGTCATTGTGTCAGTCCACTTGGTTGAGAGTCTTCTCCTTTGCTGATTCTCTACCTTTCTGGGCATCATGTCTTTCTCCAAGAAATAGCCCCTCCTAGCAACATGCCCAAAGCATGTAAGGGGAAGCCTCAACATCTTTGCCTCCAAAGGACACTCTGGCTGCATCCTCTTCAAGACATGTTTGTTTTTTGGCAGTCCATGGGATGTTCAGCATTCTTTTCCAACAGCTCAAAAACATTCATACTTTTTTTATCATCCCTATTCATTGTCCAATTCTCAGATGCATAGCAAATGATCAGAAAGACCATAGCCTGCATCAGATGCACCTTAGTCCTCAAACTGACATCATTACTCCTCAATAATTTGGAGAGGTCCCTAACTGCAGACTTTCCCAGTGCAATAAGTATCCTAATTTCCTGAAGGCTGGTGCCAAGGATGTTAGTTGTGAATCCAAATAAGATGAAGTTGTTGACAGTTTTTTTAGCTCTTCTGAGACAAGTGCTTCAAGTCCTCCTCACTTTTAGCAAGCAGGTTTGTGTCATCTGCATAACACAGGTTACTTAAGAGTCTCTCTCCAATCTTAATGCCACATTCTTCCTCAGGGTCTAACTTCTAAAATCATTTGCTCAGCATACAAGTTGAATAGGTATGGAAAGTTCTGCAGGAGAGAGGAGTATGAGGAGGACATATCCTAACAAAGCAATAAACCAAATGCAGATCCACTGGTATCGTTGGTTCCAACACATGTTATTATTGTTGTTGTATACCATCAATTAGAAATAAACCTACTTCTGACCCACAAGAAGGTTTTTGGAGGCCACACATTAAATGGGGAAAGACAGCCCATCTTTTCCACTGAGCACAGGTTGATTTAAACTTCTTAATTTTGGGTTGACACCACAATCCTTACTATAACTGAGCTTCCAAGTCTACATATTTACAGGAAGAAGTCACTCATTTTTCTCTTGTAGTATAGGCACTTTTCCTCCTTATAATTTTTTTAATT
Organism: Elephantulus edwardii; assembly: GCF_000299155.1. Classification (NCBI taxonomy): domain Eukaryota; kingdom Metazoa; phylum Chordata; class Mammalia; order Macroscelidea; family Macroscelididae; genus Elephantulus; species Elephantulus edwardii. The sequence goes on along the minus strand of NW_006399826.1, from coordinate 12,114,052 downwards.
TTTCTACTAGTTTATTTACAAAATTCAAAAACAAATTTGAACAAATTCTTTCAATTTCCCTTAACCCCTCACCCCCATCAAATTGTACAACCCAATGATTAATCCCCACTTGCCCCTGCACATCCACATCCCTCTGCTTCCAGCCTCTCCCACCCCTCCTGGATCCTTACACTCATTCTACATTAATGGTTTTGTACAATATTTATCCTTATGTGACTGAATTAATTCATTCAGCATAATGTTTTCCAGTCCCTCCCAAGTTGGGTAATAATTTACAGAGTTATTGCTCCTGCATGCTGCATAGTATTCCATTGTGTAAATGCACCATAATTTCTCAATCTATTCATTTGTGATTGGACATTTGTGCTGTTTCCAGGTTCTTGCAATGGTGAATAATGCTACTATGAACACTGATGTACAAATCTCTGTTTGTGCCTCAGATATCATATTCTCAGAGTATATTCCAAGTAGTGGAATAGCTGGGTCATATGGAATTTCTATGTTCATCTTTTTGAAGAAGCGCCAAACTGCCTTCCAGAATGGTGGCACCATTTTACAATCCCACCAACAATGTATAAGTGTTCTTTCTCGCTACATCCTCTCCAGCATCTGTTATTTGCTGCGCTATTAAACTTTGCCACTCTTCCTGAAATGAGATAGTACCTCACTGTGGTTTTGATTTGGCAGTATAGCCACTTTTGACCTTTTGTTTAGCAATATGACACAACATGGATTATACTACCAGAGCTCCTTAAGAGACAAAATAGACCCTCAAGTAAACAAAAATTTAGACATTCCTTTTAAGGTGGTAGCACTGCTTTTTAAAATGATAACTAAACTCTAAGAATATAGATCTGCTTTACTTTTTGGTGAAAACTATATATAGCCAACCACTGCCATAATTTCTGTTGGATATGACTTTTACGTACGTAGTTTCTTGTTTGGGAAGGAATATTACCTCACTTTAGGTATGAATATCCTTACCCATGATTGAAATTCTGGGAGAGGAAAGAAAAAAAAAAACAACCCTAAGCATTTCTGTCAGTTCATTTCTGCATGGTGAGGCTCAAAGGGGGTGGATGAGTGGCAAAAGAAGAGATGATTATTTATTGCAAGGAAATAAAAGGAATTGGTTTCTATGGAGGCCAGGAAAGTGACCTAGATTCTCAACACTACAATGTGTATTCTGAGGGACATTTTTTAAAAGAGAAAAAAAATAAACCTTGGAGAGAGTGCCTGGCTTTAGTTTCTAGACAATTCACATCAGCTGTCTTTGAAGTGGTTTTATTATCCCAAGAGAAGCCTTTGTTTGATATATGTTTCATGTGCCAGACTTATCTAGGGCTCAGATAATCATCCAGAGCTGTTCTCGTCTAGATTAATCAGTGGACTCCTGGCCTCAGCAGGCTCTTCTTTGGTCCTTTGAGCTTAAATAAACAAATGTGAAATTTAAAAGACTCACAATGTGATCTTGAAACACGGAGCCTCTCAGCATCACTAGTTTTATTTCCCTATGAAATTGAAGATGACAAAAAGGGAAAAAAATACACAATACCCAGCTACACTATCTTCAGAGAAATCACAACTGATTCTGTAAGAGTCATATTTTATGGCAAGGAAGATCAGTAAGAATGCAAAGGACGGTGTAATGGAAAATGGAAAAATTCTTCGGTTGGTCTTATGCAGAACAGATTTAAAATGACGAGTTAGTAAATTCACTTCAGACGGATTACTCCACAATGATATGACCCATAATTTCAGCTTCTGAAATCCTGTAGCTAGAGTCTATGCCCTATTAAGGTGTGGCATTTCACATAACATTGCATATCTGTGTATATATATTTGTTTTCAATCCATGAGTGTGCAAGGTTCTTGAAAGTACATACCATGATTGTATGTGTATATACATAAGTGTTTTTATGTGTATATGTGTTTACCCAGCATCTTTCAAAAATATGAATCATGAAAGTTACTCAGCAATATGCATTAACACTTTGCCTTTATGGGGATTTTCATTGTTATTATCAATTCATTGTTATTATTGTGTGTGCTGTTGAGTCAATCCAACAGGGTAATGTGTAACTTGACAAAAAGGGTTTCCTAAAATGTAATCCTCATGAATGTAAATTACCAGTCTTTTCTCCCACCAAGTAGGTGGTGAGTTGGTTCCTCTTTAACACTCCGGAGAGGTCTTTTACAGCAGACTTTCCCAATGTAACACATCTTTTTTGATGTCTTGATTACCACCGTCATGGATTTGGATTGTGGACCCAAGTAAAATGAAGTCATTAATGACTTCTGGTTTTTTCTCCACTAATCCTGATCCTTCCTCATGTGGTACAGTTTCTGAAATCATTTGGTCAGCCTACAAATTGAATAAGTATAGAGAAATAATACGTTGACACACACCTTTCCTGATTTTAAACCATGCAGTATTCCATTGGACTTTTTTATTTTAGCAGTGACTGTGATGTAATTTGTCTTCGATTTGTTATTCCTGGCGTACTAGCTCTTATGTTAGTCTGATTCTTATGCCTTACATTTAATTGTTATCTCTAAATGTCTCTAAATCTGTGATTCATACAGCCCGTGTTCAAGCTAGTAATGGGTATTTGAAGATGATTCTTTTCATTTTAAGTTAAGCTACATGAGCCAATGAAGGTCTTCAATACTTTAATCAGTCAACAAGAGTAAGGTTGAAAAAAAGAAAAAGAGTATGGTTGACTCTATTTTTAATAGCAAGCTAAACCCCAAACCACATCTCTCTTGAAGTTCAAACACCCCACTCATTCAGCAGTGGAAAGCTGGCCAATCTTCTCTCTGATTTACAGCCTTAGTTCCAAATCAACATCAATGAGTTTGAGTTTTTGGTTTTAATATCTTCTAGTTTAGTTTCTTTTAAAAAATATTATCATAAGCTTGATTTACTATAGCTTATTATAACACTTCTGTTATTAACAAATGGTGCAACTTCAAGTGCATAATTTAGAAGATATTTTACATTTATCCCATGAAAAGAGCTAGACTATTTGACCAAGTACTTCTGAAAATGAATGTTTCTAATAAAAGATCTGTCCGGTAGTGAAATCTACCTCACTCAATATTAACTCAACTTCAGGGAGAGTTGTTTTTTCTCTATCTTCTTCTAATTTTTGTTATTTTTGTTGAGTCACTTTCAACTCATAGTGATCCTATATACAACAGCTCTGACTCTGTTCTATCCTAAACCAATCTTATCATCTCTGACACATCTACTCTCATTACCCTGATCACTAAGTCAACCCATCTTATCAAGTGTCTCCCTCTCTTGCGCTGTCCCTCCACTCTCCCAAGCATGATGTCCCTCTCCAAGGATGGGCTTCTCCTTGTAACATGCCCAAAGTATGTCATGCAAAGCTTCAGAATCTTTGACCTCAAGGAGAAACATGGTTTTACACTCTCCAAGAAGAACCTTTTTGTTTTCCTAGCAGTCTATGGTATATTTAATACTCTTTTCCAACACCACACCTCAAAGGCATCAATTTTCCTTCTATCATACTTAGTCATTATCCAGTGTTCTGATACATAGCAAGTAATTGTGAAGACCATGGCCTGGATCAGGTGCACCTTAGTCTCCAGACTGACATCATTACTCTTCAGTACTCTGGAAAGGTCCCTGAAAGCAGATATTCCAAAAGCAATTTGTCTTTTGATTTTCTGGTTCCCAGTACCAAGAGAGAGATTAGTTGGCCTAGTGGAGAGAAAGTGATATTACCAAGCAAAAGGTGGGTGACTCTAATCCATGGCCCTCAGGCCTGTTTTTAATTGTTTTTGGTCAAGCATTCTTCTGGGTCGTATAGCCCTGGTGTGTCCACTTGCTGTACAGAGGTAATTTGTGGTGGCTGTGAAGCTGAATACTGTGACACTGATGTGTCAAATGTGATAATGGCTACCCATGGTGGACAGTGTTTGGTGGACCTCCCCAATTAAAACAAGCTTGGAAGCAGGAGTGACATCCACTTCCATAATAGTTTTTCCTTCAGAAATGCTGTGAACCTGGAGAAAGGATGAAATCATTCAAGTGTTGAGGACTTTGTTCATAATATCACTGTGAGTCGCCTGTGACTCGATGGCAGTTAACAGTAACAACAACAACAACAGTACCAAGAGTGTTAATTGGGGAGCAATGCAAACTGAAGGTGTTAACAATCTCAATCTCTTTACCTACCTTCTTTTAGTTTTTCTGTTAGCTATCTAAAGAAATGATTTTTTTTCCTTATAAAATATGAAACAACCATTTTTATTTCTATATATTTATATTAAAATTTTGTATTTTGTTTTTCAGAAGATGCTTATAAAACTCAAGTTAGGATTGACAATGAGCCAGCTTATTTGGACATCTTGGACACTGCTGGTCAGGTAAGGGAATTTGCTTAGATTTCTCCACTGCTGAACAGAGTTTACTCTGAATTCTCAACCATGTTTACCACAATGTAGAAGGGAAATTTCACTCTACACAGAAAAAGAACAAGTTTTCTAATAAGTAAAAAATATGTTAACACTGCTCATACGTCATCAGTTTGAATCATTGCGAACCAGCGTATTTCATTATATCCTTAATTTTTAAAATATATATCTAAGTATAGATGTGCTAATTTTGTTGTGGTTAGTCTTTCTCAAATGAGTCTTAAAGTCTATCAAGACCCTAACGTGTATATATAGTCAGTGTCATTTAAATTAATCCACTTCAATGTATTAAATCAATAGACCTAGAGATTGCTGCTGGTAAAGTGTATTAAGAGGCTACAAGCTGAAAGGTCAACAGTTCAACCTGACTAGTCGCTCCAAGGGAGAGATATTTTCTTCTGTAAGATTTTACAGCCATGGTACCCTCATAAAGGAAGAGTTCTATTCTGTCCTTCCCAAGGGAGTTCTGGTGGCTTAGTGGTAACGAGTGGCACTGCCAACCCAAAAGCAGGAAGTTTGATTTTACTCATCACTCTACGTGAGAAAGACAGGCAGTCTTTTTAATTGCCTCTCAAAACTCACTAGAACATCAGCTATGAGTTGGTTTCGACTTGATGGTACACAGTAGTAACAGGCCTTAAAGAGACTGTAAGTTTCACTAGAGGATTTCAGTAGAATAAAAAAAATGTGCATGAAGTCAGCGATAAAGAGAAAGGTTGATGGAATGTTGTTGTTATGTACCATTAAATCAGAACCAACTCAAACCTGAGCCTCCAATGGGTTTTCAGAGGCAGTAAATAGTATAGGAGAAGATTGTCTATCTTCTTTTCCCCTCAGAGAAACTGGTAAAATAAAACTATGGATCGTTAAGTTGGCAATGCAGCTCCTTACCAAGAGGTTAACAGATGTCAAAATTATCATGATTTGATAATCTGGCATTTTGGGGAATAGAGATACTTTTTTAATATCTGTGGCATAAATCTACAATTTTATGTGTAGATACAAATAAAAGGTAATTGAAAATGTTGTT
>NW_006399826.1:12058463-12107289 GCF_000299155.1 Elephantulus edwardii | reverse complement strand
TAAAAGAAAATAAAAAAAACAACAATGACAGACAGGCCTGAGGGCTGCGGATTAAAAGTCACCCCCCTTTGTCTTGGTAGAATCACTTTCTGTCCGCTGGGCTTGAAGCCCTCTGCTGCTTTAAACCCTAGGCCAAGCCTGGATTGCCTGGATTCTGGAGGCAGAGTAGTCCTTTGCGTCCGAAAAATGCCACAACACCCTACAGACTTGTAATCTAGAAAATCTTAAATTAGCTTATTTAAGTCTTATATGGAGGGTGTTTTATAATGCAGTAGGATTGCTGGTAATGTTTTTTGTAGTCATATATGAGTTATAGTGATTCTAAGAACAAAAAATCTGAAACTTGTCATGCTCAATACAGTTCTCATTATCTCCCATAGGCTCAAGCCCTTTCTTAAAATCAAAATGTGAATCCATCTTCTTGAACATTATCCTTTCTATTGACCCTCTACCTTTCACAACATAATCTCTTTCCAAGGATAACAGCCCAAAATATGTGAAATGAAGTTTCACCATCCTTGCCTCTAAGGAGCATTCTGGTTGCACTTCCTCAGGTTTGTTTCTTGGCTTGTTATTTTTAGGTACTGTGGAGTAAGAAGCAACTCACAAATGACCCTCCAGTGGATTTTTCAGAGACATTAGATTGCACAGGAGGAGATTGCCCATATTTCTCCCACAGAGCAGCTAGTGGATTCAAACTGTGCTGTCAAGTTGGCAGTGCAACTCCTTTCCACTAAGCCGCCATAACTGCTTTCTTGGTCTGTGTAAAAGTTTCAAATGAGTACAGCTAAGTATTCTGAAATTTCCTTTTTTCCCTAATTTTATCCATAATTTTCTGTGATCCACACAGTCAAATGTCTTTGAATGGTCTGAAAGACACAAGTAAGCACCTTACTAGTATTCTCTGCTTGCAGCCAAGATCCATATGACCTCAGCAATGCATCCCTCATTCTATGGTTTCTTTAGAATCCAACTTTAATTTCTGGAAGTCCTCTGTCAATGTGTTCTTCCTGTCAATTTTATCAATTTTCAGCAAGATTTTACTTCTATGTGATAACAATTATATTGTTTAATATCTTTCACACTCTTTCGGGTTGCTTTTTGTTGAAATGGGGACAAATATGGATCCCTTCCAGTGATTTGTCCTGGTAGCTGTCTTCCAATTTTTTTAGCACAGGCTAGTAAGCATGTATGCCACCGGAAATTTTATGAACTTTGATAAATATCAAAAGGCTTCAGGCCTTTTGTTCTTAGCATTGCTATGAGTCGTGCTCAAATTGAAGGCAATTGTCGACAACAACAACTTTAACAACAAGAAAGCATGTGAAAGGCTATACACTTTACTTGTTTGACTGTAGCAGTAGCTAACTTATATAGTCTACTAATGAAACATTTAGTAGGTTACTATTGTTGTAGATGAAAAGCGCAACTCATTTATACCTATACTAAGGGTAGCTCTGGGGGCTTAGTGGTACGAAGCTGTGCTGCAGTCCCGAAGGCACACCATTAACGGTTCAAGGCTACCAGTTGCTCTGTGGAGGAAGGATGAGCAGTCTCCTCCTGTGCAATCAACTGTATCTGAAAACCTGCTAAAAGGTCAGCTATGGGTCCATTCCGACCCTGTGGTACACAACAATGCACCTATACCAAAAGGTGTGAGTGATTATTATGTAAAATAAACCTACATAAATTCACTCCAGAAACAATGAAGAATTTGCAAATATATAATAAAACACAAATAAAATATGAATATTATTAAATATTTTTTCTATGCTAGTTTCAACTGCAGCCAAACAGAGTCAGGAGTACATCAGGCTAAACAGATGGTAGCTTGCTGGTTTCCAAGCTACAATTAAACCCTTACATGCAGAATATGGTGTACACAACTAATTTCACAGATCTTAGTGTCTGTAGGGCACAGGGAAGGATTTCACTGAAATAACTCCTAAATGTCTTGTTTTCTTTGGGCATTATTGTATTTAAACACATGTTAATTTTATAATCCTTACAACAAATCCAAGAGGTAAATTGAAAAGATGCTATCATTAGTGTTATGATGTAAAAACTGAAATGTTATAAGAAATGATGAAGTAGCAATACACCCAGGGCAAGTCCTAAAGAATTTCAGTGTTGATGTGTACCCAAGAATTTACAGTCCAACAATAACTTCATGGAAAAAATATTGATCGTCACTGAGTATCTAGTTGCAAAGGACACATTAGGCTTGTTTGACCACTGGTGTTGCTCAGAAACACTGCTTCTGAGCACGTTCTTAGAAAGTTGATTTTCTTTGCATTGTACTGAGATATTTTTTAGTACTTTGCACAGAAAAGAGCTATCATTAAATCTATTTTGAAAAGTATTATGTATGAAAAATATAAAGTTGTCAGTTTTAGTTTATCAAGGACAACTTGGAAAATTACTGATTTAATTGTGACTATATCTGCATGTCCACACTTGTTTTTGTTGAATTTTATGTCGCTAATGAAATTTATAGTGTATGTAAATAGATGTATATAACATAAAATGTGATAGCCTTCAGTACAGATGGTTGTTGTTGTTACATGCCATTGAGTCACCTGCGATTTATGGTGACCCTATGTACAATAGCCCTAAACCCTGGTCTATCCTGTGCCAATCATATTGCCTCTGATACACCCACTGCTTTTACCCCAGCCACTGAATCAATCCATCTCATAGAGGGTTTTCCTTTCTTGCACTGCCCCTCCACCCTTCCAAGGATGATGTCCCTCTCCAAGAACTGGTTTTCCTTGCAACATGTCCAAAGTATATCAGATGGAGCTTCAGAATCTGTGCCTCCTAGGAGCAGCCTGATTGAATCCTTTCTAGATTGAACCTGTTTGTTCTTGCAGTCCATGGTATACTCAATACTCTTCTCCAACACCACAACTCAAAGGCATCAACTCTCCTTCTATCACTCCTAGTCATTGTCTAGCTCTATGAGGCACAGCAAGTAATTGAAAAGACCATGGCCTGTATCAGGCACATCTTAGTCTCCAGACTGACATCATAGTTTTCTTCAGTATGGATTACATTTCAAAAGAAATAAGAAGTCCTTACAACAGAACCAAAAAGCAAGTTTATGATACACAGAGAAAATATTGAAGTTGTTGAGGATTTCTTCTTACTTAAATAAAAAAAATAACTCAATGCCCAGGGATGTGGCAGTTGAGAAATAAAATGACATTTTATATTCGTTAAATCTGCTTCAATGCATCTCATTAGAGTGATAAAGAACAAGAATCTCACCTTGAGAACTAAGGTACAATTAACCTTACCCACAGCCTTTCAATAGCTTCATATCCAAGTGAAATTTGATAACGAGCAAGAAATATCAATGAAGAATAGGTAGCGCTGTAAAAGATGTTGAAGAAGAATATTTAACATTTCTCGTGGTTCTAATCCACAATCAAACCCACAAGTGAACTACGAAAAGTCTCCTCTCATTAATGTTTATAGCCTCAGAAACCCAACAGAGGGTTAGTATGAGTTGGAGACATTTTAATGGTAATTAATGAGTAATGATTACAACTCAATGCTTGGGATTATTTTCCTCATGAATTTGAAGTTTGATTAATTTAAAACTTATTCTTCCATCTTGAGTTTATAACATCATTAGTTTCCACATTTCATTATAGTATTTTACTTTATTTTCTCAAGAAGGCTTTTGAAATCTGTTCAGTTCATATCACTACTTCTTCCATTCATTTCAGCCTTTCCTAATTGGGGTCATGGTCTACAGCATGTTGAACTACTAACTCAAAAACCATTTTCCTTCAAATCCACAAGTGCAAAAAAGATAGAATTTGTTTTATTTTTTTTTCAACTTGCATATGTGCAACTGAATGTCTATTCTCCAGACAATGCTTGACCTTCTTCTAAGGGATGACATTGAACAGTTTTACTGTCCCTTTTCAAAAACACAATCAGTTTGATCCTTGTATAGTCTATCCTGTGAGGTTCACAGCTGATGGGAAAAAAAGAAGATATTTCTAATGAATGAATAGTGAGATTGGCTCAGGATAGAGAAGGGTTTGGAGCTATTATACAAAGGGCCACTATGAGGAGGAGTCAACTCGATAGTACATAATAACAATAGCAAAATTCCTTCTGGTTTGTCATGCAGTCTCGACTATTATCCTTTTCAGCAAGATTATGTTTACCAAATATTTATCCTCATTTTTTGCTCATAACTTTTACATACCCACCACTGGTAATTGTAAATGCATCATTAGTCCAATGTTTGAACAATTTAGGACTACAGTAGCTGATAAAATGTACAACATTTTTTGTCATTGACATTAGTAGTTACTGTGGAAATTTAACTTATACTCATATTAAGCTGGCTTCCCTAGAATTGTGTATATATATCTATATATATCTCCATATCACAGAGAGTGATGTAGTTATTGACAGACCATGAAATAGTCATTTTGATGATGAACACAAATTTTCATTCCTAGCATCCTACATCATATAATTGCTTCAGGATGACCAATACTAGCCCATTTCATCTCACCAATGCCTGTGATATATGTATTTATACTTTTCATTAAACTTTTTATGACTCTCAATTTTTCTAGATTAGTATTTAGGATTTTCCATATTTTGGTTCTTAATGACTACTTACAGTTGTTTGTTTTAATGTAATTAATGCTTCATCAGCAAATGATTATTTCAAAAGATTTATTCTAGCAAAATGTAAGAGAACAGCAAGCAACAAATGCTGGCGAGGTTGTGGAGAAACTGGAACTCTTATTCACTGTTGGTGGGAGTGTAAGACGGTGCAACCATTGTGGAAGGCAGTGTGGCGCTTTCTCAAAAAATTGCAAATAGAGATATCATTTGACCCAGCAATCCCATTACTGGGAATATACCCCAGAGAGACCATGTCTACCATCCAAGCAGATATATGCACACCCATGTTTATTGCAGCTTTGTTTACAATAGCAAAGAGTTGGAAGCAGCCTAGGGGCCCATCAACAAACGAATGGATAGAGAAGCTGTGGTATATCCACACAATGGAATACCATGCAGCATTGAAAAACAAGGAACTCATGCAATATTATTCAAAGTGGGTGACCCCGGAGGACATCATGCTGACTGAAATATCTCAGTCACAAAGGGACAAATACTGCATGGTGCCAGTGTTGTAGAATGGGTCTGACCTCAGGGTGGGGGTATGACAGAAAAAACTGGATAAATTATGTATATTGTATTGAAACAGATGAGGGAAAGAACAGATTAGAAGTGATATATGATTGAGTATTATGGTTAGCACAGGAATCCAGAATTAAGGTTGCATTGAGAAGCGTACTCGGGGTGGGGGGTGGGGGGAAGGGACGTGGGAATTGTATACTAATGAAGGAATTTTTTTTCTTTTTCTTTTTTTTTTCTCTCTTTGGAGGGGGAAGCGAGCTGGTGGGGAGGGGTGGGAAGGGAGAAAATTGCGGCAATGAATGAATGGAAATCCAAAACCTCTGTAAAAAAAATAAAAAATAAAAAATTATAAAAACAAAAATTTATTCTATTTACCTTATTAAGGCCAACTCTATTTTGTGGAGTGAGCTCTTTCTTAGTCATATTTTGAGTGACTTTTAACCCGAGAGATTCATCTTCTGGCACCGTATCAATCAGTATTAATTAAGCCTTTCTTAGTCTGGAAGCTCCAATGAAATCTGTTCATTGAATAGTATATAAAAACTTGAGTGGTTCCTCAACTATTTTATGTATTATTGGCATAATTTTCAGAATTATAGCAACACACAGCCATCACAATATGGCAAAATAATAAATGAGTGACATCCTTAGAAGTTATTGAATTGTGATCCTTTCCTTGATAATTTTATAGAAAAATAAAATGTCAACAAAGTTTTCTGTAATAAAAAGTATTTTTATTGTGTTACATAAAATTCAGAAGGTAATTCATAAACTAGGATTAATGTGAATACAAATAACCCAAAAGCAAAAGAAATACAATTTATTGATAAGTTTATATAATTTTAACAAGCATTGGTTCATTCTGAATTATAATATTTAATGTGCCCTTATAATCATTGGAACAAATACTCATGAACATATTACATATTTTAATTGATTAAAATTAACAAAAAATATAAAGTTAACAGAAACTATAATCTATGACTAAGTCATATATTTGATATCTTTAAATTGTGTTGGAGAAGAGTACTGAATGTTTCATGGACAGTGAAAAGAATAAATGTATCTTGTCGATGTCCTTAGAGGCAGAGTTAGTGACATTTTGGCTCAGAAACTCTGAGCATGTTTTATAGAAGTGGCCAGTCCTTGGAAGAAGATAGCATGCTTGAAAAAATGAAGGATCGGTGAAAGAGAGGAAGAATCCCAATAAGATGAATCAATACAGTGGTAGTAGCAATGGGCTTGAATATATCAGGGATGGTGAGAATGATGCTGACTAGGGCAGGGACCAGATTTGTCTTTCATAAAGTCACTGTGAGTCATCATCAACTTGACTGTATCTAACAACAACAATTAGGTAACTTTTTTTTTTTATAAACTGTGATTTCTTGGCTCCCAGGTCCAAGCTTTACCATATATTTATTGTTTTAATTATGTAGGTTGTTGGTAGGTCCTTCATGTCCATACTTATTTATTTATTTTGGGGATGCATAGTGTGTCCATTGTCTATTGTCAACAGTTTATTGTACTGTTTAGAGCACTCTATTCAGTGTTCCAGTACAACCTCTTCTAGAATTTGAAAGAATTCACAAATACTGTTAGATCAGTTTTTCTTTTGACCTACTTTGATTTTGTTAACTGTTCCGTAAGTTCTGAGTGAATCAGATATCATATTAGGGTGGTGTTTATATAAGTTGTTAATGTTGTATTCTCTGGTTGAGGCACATTTTCTACTTGTCAACTTTTACTAAATTTTGAGAATGTATATTATTAGCTTCTGCTAATTGATTTATAAAAAGCCCTGATAATTTAGTATATACCATGTGGAGCTGCTAACCGCATGGTCAGCAGTTTGAGTCATCAGCCACTCTGTGGATGTGGTATCAGAAACCTTGAAAATTGTCTTTTCTAGCCATTGTCCCTGTTGCTGGGGCATGGTTTCCATCTATCTTAACTACAAAAATATGCTCTTAAAAATTATCAACAGCTGTGGGGCCAATATAAGAGAAAGTGCTTTCCACACAGTGGTGGGACTGTGAAAACACTGTGAAAGACTATGGTTGAGAGAGGGTAAAAAGACTGTAAAACTGCTGTGAAGTAACTATGGCAAGATGTAACCAAAGAAATTTTGGAGATGGATTCACCGTTAAAGTTTGCTTGTTGTATGATTACAAGAAAAACTGACTTGTAACTGCTCTGAGATAAAGTTTTCTGGACAACTGAGGAAATCAGTTCGTTGTTCTGCTGAACTGAATCTAGGCTTTACTTGTTGACTGAGAATCTATCTGAACTAATTGACAAATTGTTCCTTGTTAACTGGGCTTGGGGAATCTTAGACTAACCCTGGAATTGCATTGTGTGATATTCTTTGCTTAATCAACCACGACCCAATCTAGTTCCCTAATAAAGCCCACAACTGTGAGTAAAGTCTGTGAGTCAATTTATAATGAACATTGGAACTAATGATTTATAAAATAGGTGCAGAAGCATGTGGGGTGGCATGTCTGACCATGTAGTTTTTTGTTTTCATACTATGTATATTATTGATGGCGACAGTTCTCCTTTATAAAGTGAGAAGTCAGACTTGACCACCCCATCTTACATCTATCTGCTCCTTGTGTAATGAAGGGGGCGAAAGAAAAAAAAAGACAGTTCCCTCCTGTAAAGATTTGTCTTAGAAGTCAAATATAGAGTTGTATTTGAATAAATTCAGTGACAGTGGGTTTGGTTTACTTGACTATTGATAGTCAGTGCAAGCAAGGTGAAATAAAAACTGGAAAACATGAGGAAGTTTTCAGATTATAAGAAGATCTCTAATGCTATGTTTGAGAGCATCTCTAATCTTCAATTTGATGAAAAAAGAAAAAGAAGTTAAAAGACACACCCCCCATTGATTCATAATGCCTTTAAAAGTCAGAGCAGAATTGCTTTATCTGGTTTATAAACCTATAATCTTTGTGGAGGCAGACTTCCAAGAACTTAGTTCTTTAATTTAATGAGAAAAGTCTTCAATTATCAAAGTTATGAATGGAACATCGAAGAAGTAAATATAAAGCTTTCCAATCTCATCTTCCACTCATAGCCTTGGGGAAAAGACAGCAATTTCCTGTAGTGTGATTTACAACTTCCTGACAACTCACCAGGGAGGTAAATGTGAGTCAGTCTGACTTGACAGTAATGCATTTTCTTGAACCTTTTATCTTCACTAGCAGTTTCATGGTCACTTATCCACTATTGAGCTCTATGTTCTATATTCATCTTTGATAACCGTAGTCTTAACATTTTAGGTTTTTTTAATACCTTTCGAATTATACCTTGCAGATACCTATTAGACCACAATATATAAGATACATTTTAAGAAACTAGACTTTTTTTTTAAATTTACCTTTAAGTCAGAAATACATAAGGAAAAAAATAAAACAATTAAAAGCATAAAAAATACAAAAAACATTGAAGTAAGAACAAATTCTATACACGTGATGTCCACTAAGCTCTGAATATGTGAAAACAAATAATATGCACAGACTTATACTCTAAACTGATCCAATTAGATCATAGTTTTTGTTCTTGAGTAATAGGCCAATGATGTGATAGTACATTGTACTAGGCCTAATATGCTTGAAAAATCATTCATTGTTAACACTTATTATATAGGGAAGTCTGAGAGCATATTATAGGTAGTTGCTTTGTGAACCCAAAGCATCCTCCTCTCATGCAATTTATAGGTCAAGAAAAACCTCTGCGTGGTAAAGTTTAAATTATTTCTGACAAAAAAAAAAACCAACCAAAAACCCAAAAAAGAAAAAAAAAAACATAAAAACAGAGAGAGAGAACAACAATTATGGGTAGAATGGCCAGGAATCTGATTTTTTTTGTGGTAAGTTCCAGTTTGTACATGTTGTTGTTGTTATGTGCCGTCTTGTCACTTGCGACTCATAGCGACCGTATATACAACAGCTCTAAACTCTGCTCTGTCCTTTGCCAATCTCACTGTCTCTGACTCATCTCACTCATCCCGATTACCCCAGTCACTGAATCAGTCCATCTCCCAGAGGGCCTTCCCCTTCTGCGGCTGTCCTCTTTCTCCAAGCACCGGTCTCTCCTTACAACATGACCAAAGTATGTCAGATGAAGTCTCAGAATCCTTGCCTCCAAGGGGCAGCCAGATTTAACCCTCTCCAGGATGAATCTGTTTGTTTTCGTAGCAGTCCATGGCACCCTCAGCACTCTTCTCCAACACCAAAGCTCAAAAGCATCAATTCTCCTTCTGTCCTCCCTGGTCATTGTCCAACTCTCTGAGGCATAACAAGTGATTGCAAAGACCATGGCCTGTACCAGACGCACTTTAGTCTCCAGAGACACACCATTGCTCTTGAGTACTTTAGAGAGATCCCTAGCATCAGACTTTCCCATCGCAATGTGTCTTTTAATTTCCTGGCTGCTGGTGCCAAGAGTGTTGATTGTGGAGCCAAGCAGACTAAAGCTGTGAACAATCTCAGTCTCTTCACCATCCATCCTGATGCTGCCAATTGGTCCAGTGGTGAGAATCTTTGTCTTCTTGACATTGAGCCTCAATCCATATTGAAAGCCGTAGTCCTTGACCCTCTGCAGCAAGAGCTTCAGGTCTTCCTCAGTTTCAGCAAGCAGGGTTGTGTCATCTGCATATCAGAGATTGTTGATAGATCTTCCACCAATCCTGATGCCATGTTTCTCCTCATAGAGCCCAGCCTCCCGGATGATCTGTTCTGCATACAGGTTGAAAAGGTATGGAGACAGGACACATCCCTGGCAAACGCCCTTCCCAAGTTTGAAAAAAAAAAACACAAAAACCCACCACACAGTTTGTACATAGTATCAATAAATTGCTTGTTACTTCTTGTTTGTTTTTTTTTTAAATAAGCAATACTTTTCACTCTCAAAAATGACTCTGTTTAAATGATTATTTGCGTAATTATCTTAACTACAAACACTATTTCTTTTTCTTCATTAAGTCAAACAGACTAAAACTTATTACTGTTGTGTCCAAACTGACTCATAACTGTCCCTCCAGCAAGTTTCTGAGACTGTGAATCACAGGAGATACTTGTCTTTCTTCTTTGGAACCAGCAGTGGATTTAGCGGCGAGAAAAGAACAGTCACTGGGTTAGCAGCCCAACTCGTTACGGACCACACCACCAGAGCTACCTGTTCTTCCAAATGTGACTCTAAAAAGGATTATCAAATGGCTTCGAACTCAAATGCGTAAACCAAGAAAACAATACCATTCTCTCTGACAAGATAATAAGCAGGAAGGAAAACAAAAGTGATTCTGAGTAACCAAAATATATGTTAATTACAATGTACAAGAAAAAAAATAAGAATTAATTAGGAACAACCTGAAGTTCTCATCCTGAATTTATTTAATGCTGGATCAGATAGAACATGTATACTACCTGGTTTTTTGGTTGGGTGGTTTTTTTGGGGGGCAGAGGGGGTTTCAGTTTAATATTTCTACTCAATGTTTCAAAAAGAAGTGTTGTTGTTGTTGTTAAGTGCCATCAAGTCATATATAGATGACTCATAGCGACCCTATTGTTTCTTCAAGTTCATAGACTTTTCAGAGGCAAGCTATTGCAGAAGTGGATGCCACTCCTTCTTCCAAGCTTGTTTTAATCGGGGAGCTCCATCAAACACTGTCCATCATGGGTAACCATTATCACATTTGACACATTAATGTCACAGTGTTCAGCATCACAGCAATCACAAGTTACCTCTCTGTACAGCAAATGGACAGACCACTGCTATTATCACTTAGAAGAATGTTTGACCAAAAACAATTAAAATGAGGCCTGAGGTCCACAGATTAAAATCATCCACCTTTGATTTGGTAGCATAACTTTCTATTGACCAGGCCCACAGAGCTCTCTCTATGTTGGTGGTGTCGTTATGAAGTGCTGTCAAGGCATAGACGGCTCATAATGACCCTATGAATGAAAGAACTGAACAATGGTATAAATTTTATTTCTCCAAGTTTATAGAGGGCCCAAATTCCTTTTTATAGGGAGCCAAACACAATCCATTCACTCCCAATGGCTGATAAACATCGCACCTATATCTCACCTGAAAACAAGATCCAACCTCGGTAGGGTCAGGCTTCTCCAAACCATTTCTTCACTTGGAATTGCATAGTAAAATAAAATAACTACATATTTTATAAAACAAAATGTATTGCTATCACATACAAATAATTTAAAACATAACATAAAGCACAAAATTACTATTCGAGAATTTATAAATGAGAAAATGTAATCTAATGACAGACATTTTCACAGTTTAGTTCAATTTTAGATATTCTGAAATTTGCATTATTAAACTATCAAAAATTATAGATCACATTTTAGATTTTCTGCTAAAGCACACAAAAAGTGTGCAATTAGAATGCATTTCTCCAAGATCATCATTTCATAAGGGACTTTTACGATGAATTTCCATTGACCCAGAGAAAAAAGAAATATAACTATGAGTATGTTGTTGCTGTTATTGTTGTTGTTGTGTACCATTGAGTCAAAACCAACCCATAGCTGAACTTCTGGTGGGTTTTCAGAGACAGTTAATTACGTGGGAGGAGATTGCCCATCTTTCTCACAAGCAGCAGCTTCTGGGATTGGAACCATGTGCCTTTGAGATTGCAGCACAGCTTCTTGCCATTAGGCTACCACAGCTCCCTATATTATGAGTATAAATCTATAAAATTTTAGGAATCCAATCATGACATCTTTAGTAATTTTGTGTCTGTGAGATTCAACTATATGAGATTATTTTTGGATATATACGTGAATGTGTGACTCAGAAACACATTTATGCATGTGTGTGTTTTGGTTTTTTTAACATGTAAACTCAGAACTGAGGATAGAGAGGTCAAATTTTATTATTTTACGTTAATCATATTGCCTTTTAACTTTCCTTTACAATGAACATTACTTATTAAACCATGACTTTAAATATCTAATTACTCACCAGTATGATATGGAAAGAGTAAGATTTATATTTATGATTTATATTTTTATCAGAAACTTGGAAACCACAAGCCTGAATCTGCCACATTAAAACCAAAATTTTGATTTATACTTGGCATGAATGCACTGAGCAAAATTATTGTAAAGATTCTCCAAGGCATATATGTAATAGAAATATATGAAAATCAGAATGTTACTCAAAGATGTCATTATTGATTTTTCAGTTGCCATCAATTAAAAGTATTTTCTTCAAAATTCCATTCTTGTGGTTGACAATAACAGACTTTTGCACCTTTATTTGCTACTTGGCCACCGTGCTAAAAAAATTTTGCAGAAACTCTGCAGTCAAGTTCATAATGATTTCCACATAAAATCCAGTTTAATTACTCTATGTATGAATATTAAGAATCACAATTATAACAATTCATTACCATCAAGTCTCATAGCCAACCCTCAAGAAGGTTTTATAAAGCTTCAAATCTCATGGGAGGAGATTGTCCATCTTTCTCCCTCAGAGAAGTTGTGGGGTCAAGTGTCAGTCCTAACTCATTGGCCACCTCACTTTCCTTTATTAAAGACTGTTGTTTAATGTTTAAATGTCCAACTACTCTAGACTACTGATTCCTTCTATCATTTTTATTAGCAGCTACATTTCCTGTCTTCATTTCTCTCCTTTCCTGTCTTTGCCTTTTGGTTTTGTCTGCAATATCTCACAGAAGTTTCTCGCAATCAAGGAAATAACTCCTGTGGTGATACAGTCTGGGGAAATCTTAAATCTGTGGGTCAAGTGTCAGTCTGGAGTCCTTTCTCAAGTCATGTAGTTGCTGGAGCCGATGAATCCAGATGGTAGACTACTAACTATTGAAGGAAGATTGGGAATCCTGTCATATGATAGGTCACTGGCTCAAGTTTGAAGAACTAGACATAAGTCAGGTGAAGGTGAGGGCAACATGGGCTTTAGAGCATGAGGATTCCTTTATGCTGGTGCATAAACTAAGAGTGAAGATTGAGTCACACTCTCTGATAAGACGAAGCTTCAATCTACATTCTGTTCAGTCCTGCCTCATTTACATAAGGGACAACACTCTCCAAAAGAGGACTGCAACCACAGTCACAGACACAAGGATTTATAACACATCACAAAGTGGAGAGTAAGACTAGAACAGGGACTTCTGTTCATTAAGTCATTCACTGCACTGCAATGACATAAATGAATGTGAATATTACATATTCTATGACATCTATAGCATACAGCTAACAAAAACAACCACTTCAAAAGTAATTATCAATTGTATCAAGTGTTTGGAATGTAAATCAACTATATTTAAAGAAATGATAGATAGGTAACTTGGAGGCAGGAAGTCAAACTCCAGGGAGCTACTAGTAGTTGTTGTACATCATTGAGTCAGAACTTACCCACAGCTGACCCTCTGGTGGGTTTTCAGAGGCAGTTAATTGCAAGGGAGAGATGGCCCATGCATTTAAACACAGAATTCCCAATGTTCTCTATCTGTTAAAAAAAAAAAGAAGTGGTAATCATTAAAATTGTATTTGTATGTGACATCTGTACTATGCTGTATTGATTTCCTTCGTCATACCTTTCTTGTATTCTGGAATGGGCATGTATGTGAATCTCTTCCTGTTGGTTGGCAAGTTAGTAAATTTCATCTGCTTGTTGAAGTATCTCAGTTATTATTCAATCAATTCCTATGATCTTGTTTTTCTCCAAGGCCTTCAATGAAGTTTGATATTTTTCCCTCAGTGTGATTGATTTCTGTTAATATACTATTTCCTGAAACAGCTGAAAGCTCACCAATGCTTTTGACACACTAACTCTATGTGTTCCTTCCTCAATATTGTAATGCTTCATTCAATATTCCAACACAAGTAAAATTTTGCTAAATCTATACCAAAAATTGTTTCAGTAGTACATTGACAAAAAACTTCCAGGTGTTCAAACCAGATTCAGTAGAGAGTGCAGATGCAGGACATAATTTATGTAAAATAGATCTTGACTGAAAATGGAGAATACCATTAAGTTTCTTGCCTTATTGACTATGCAAAGGCACTTGACTTTCTGAATCATAACAGATTATGAATAACATGGTGTTGAATAGAATTTCAAACGGTTAGGCTCATGCAGAATCTAGACCAAGAGGACCATCTTTGAAACACAACAAGAGGACACTGTATGTTTTAAAATCAGAAAAGCTGTGCATCAGGTTTGTAACCTCTAAACTGCTGCAATTAATCTAAGAGTCTGGATGACATGAAAAAGAATTTGGAATCAGGAATGAGAAAGACTAATTAAAAATCTACAATGTACAGATGGCCCAACTTTCATTGATGCAAGTGAAGAGAACTTGATGTACTCACCATGAGGTTCAAAGATTACAGCTTTCACTATAAATGATAACCCAACATAAAGAAAACAAAAATCTTCACAAGTGGACCAGTAAAGAACATAATGATAAAGGAGAGAAAATATTGACTATGTCAATGATTTTAACTTATGTCGATCTATAATCAACATGAATGGAAGTAGCAGTCAAGAAATTGAACAATTTAGTGCAAGAATAAATCTGCTTCTAATGATCTCTTTGAAGTGTTAAGAAGCAAAGGTGTCACCATGAGGCCTAAATGACCCAAGTTATAGTCTTGCTAACAAATTCACGTGCATGTGAAAACTAGATAATAAATTAAGAAGATAAAAAAAAATTAAGAAGATTAAAGAATTTTAAAAAGGAGATGCAATTATATTGCTAAAGAACAATTTGAATCTACTAGGTACTGCCAAAACCCAAAAAATTTGTCTTGGAGTGAGTACAATCAGAATATAAGGTAAGGTTCTTTGGAAACTGCTCTTTGGACATGTTACAAGAAGAGACCATTCTCAGAAGAAGCATATCACACTTAGTAAAGCAGAGGGTCATTGAAAAAGAGGAAGACTCACAAGGAGATGAACTGACACAGTGGCTGCAATTGTTGTTATGTTGTTATCAAGTCACCTGTGACTCATAACAATCCTATGTACAAAAGCTCTGAACTCTGCCCAGTCGTGAGCCAGTCTCACTGATTCCGACGCACCTACCTTCATTGTCCTACTTACTGTTATCATTCCATCACTTCTGGGGTTTTTGTCTCCTGTCTCCTGCCCTGTCCCTCCACCCTTCTGAGCATGATGTCTTTTTCCAAGGTCTGGTCCTGCCTGGCCATGTGCCCAAACTATGTGAGAGGGAGCTTCAAAATCCTAACCTCCAAGGAGAAATTTGGTTTCACTGGGCTCAAATATAACAATGATTGTGAGTTGTTGCAGGACTAGGTAGCATTTTAATCTACTGTAAAAAGAGTTGATATGAGTCAGAATTGATTAAATGGTATCTACCAACAACTACAATAATGATTACCATCACTGATAATCTAGAAAAAAATTTTATATAAAAATGAAAAAAGTATTATAAGTCTTGTCTTTGGATTTATCTTTATCTCAGGAATACAGTGATGCTAGTATTTTAAATTTTTATTTTGTATTCTTTTTGGGGCCATGCTAGGAATGTGAGTTTGAATTATTTTCTTTATTTAGTAAAAAGAACTCAAGAAAAGATTCAGAAGAAAACAGATGAAATACTGTGTTCCTGAAAATAATTCTAGTCTAAATGAAGGATGTCATGTTATTCCTATATCATTCTGCATGTTTTAGTCCAGGTCAACACAAAAGAAACATACAAGGGAATAGAGAAGGAAAGCTGTGGCCATCAATATGGACATTAATATATCTGCAGTTGCTAGATACACCTGAGCATAATAGATAAGATGCAGAAGAAAATGACTTATTAATAGCCTTTATGAAACGTGCTTGGCAGCTAATATGCCAACAATTTTAATGAATCAAATAATCTAATTTAAAAGGATTATATCATTGCCTTTGATTTCATTCTCCATGTCTGCCATTTTGTTAGAGATGTTGTGCTTGTTGCTTTATCAAATAGATTTATCTAGCAAATGGAAAGGAAAATAATATATCCAGTTTGTATTCCTGGTGAATTTGCTTCTATTCAACCTATTCTTACCCCAATCAATCTCCAACTAAAAACAAACCAAGCTCACTATTTTAGGTGAGTGCACAGACTTTTAACAACCTCCTGTAAATCTTCATGGAAAGAGACTTCTCATCTTTCTTCTATAGAACAACAGGTAGATTCACACTGCTGACCTTTTGATTAGCAACCAGACCTGTGATGTGCAGGATTATTTTATGAATCTTCAAAAATCGTAGAAAAGAAACGTGCTTCATTTCATTTCAAATTCACAAACAGATGGAGTTAAAATAAGCAAAGTTCTCCATTAGAAATCAATTTTGCAATAAGGCAGCAGAGCTGCTAAAATACTCTTATTCTAAGGTACTGGATTATTCACTGGACCAACTACCAGTAAACAGCTCACTGATTTTTTCTTCAATGAGCAACGAGGGACAAACTGTGACCAAAAGATTTGGCAAATGTTTTGCCCCAGAGCCATCAAGTACCTTCAAAGTAACAAACTTCTAATCAATTATTTGACAAAGAACCACTTTATATAAGATTATAGTAGAGAATGTTTGTTAAGCTTATTTTCAGACTAGCATTCTCTGAGTTCTTTTTTAACGCAGATGAAATGACAATGAAGATCTCATTCAGATTCTGCTGGAAGTAATAGAGAGTCTCTGTTAGACTGACAGCTTGAAACTAAATGATGAATCCCACCACTAGGCTAACAAGTGTCTTTGATGTCACTAAGAAATCAGAAAGACATGTTTTTCTTGCCAGAATCCTAAGCCAAAAAATGTTGCACCCTGCTTTTTGCTTTGAAGAAAAGCTGTTTGACTCCCAAAGGCTCTTCAGAAAGACACACTTTCAGACTCTGAGCTTAATATTTCTGTGGGTTTTTCTGACAGTTGTCTGGGATCTTCCAGTTTATTATCCAAGCATGCTGTTCTCTCATCCTGAATCCATTCATGATTCAAATGAAAGTAAAATAAATATCTAATGGAAATTCAGGATGCTGTTTTATTTAACAGCAATACTTTTAATGGTCTCATAAGCTGAGGCTACCAAAGGATAAAAACCATTTTAAATGAGTTTCTCCTCCCCCATTTCTTTCTCCTTCCTGACTAGAGTACAAGCAGGGTGGGGAACAAGCATAAAAACATTTACAATAAAATGCAGAGTTGCAAAGTACTATGGCTTTTCTCTGTAGATACTCAACTTTGATTTCACAATCAAGATGCATTCAGGGAAAGACCAAAGTGCTTCCTGGTAGAATGATTGACTATTTCATTTAGTTAAGTGTTCGTGCAGAAGTAGAGAGAGCTCTGACTGTATAGCTATCAATGATCTCACCCTGAACACTTTCTCTTTTACTTTCACACCTGGAATTTTAGAGAAAAATAAAATATTGCTTTACAGAGCAATTTTAAAAAATAGGCAAATCAAAAGGGAAATAGACATTTTGGATTGGAATATTACAATGAACTAAATTCTGGCAAACACAATTTTAGGATGTTACAGAAAGATAGTAAGGACACATTAATGTACAGAAAATATACTACTATTGCTGTTTAATATACCTACTAGCTATGGCACACACACTCTCTCCCCTTCTCTCTCTGAGGACACCATGTTTTAGTGAGAATCTTCTACTCTTATAAAAACGCCAGATGATTCCTTTATATTAGATGTGGCAGTTAAAGAATTTTTGCTCCTTTCACTTTGTGGCTTGGAAAGTAGGCAGTGTACCTAAAGAGAAAACTACCCTGTGTTTCCACGGAGTGTTTTATGAAAGTCCAATAGCGCTGTCAGGCCATTCGGAATGGTCACACATCTTCTCAACTGACCAGTGCAATAATTCCACACAACAGATCCCATGTCTGCTTCTTCCTTGAATTAACACTCCAGTTATAGACAAGAGATTTTGTGGTTTAAATTAAGACTCAGCAGAGGATAGTACAGAAAAGAGATGTGGCAGAGTCTTGGATGTTCTTTACTAAATCTTGATAGAAGTTTTCATGATGAATGCAATTACACTGGAGATTTGGCACTTCTGTTGTTAAATATGGGGTGATCCACCCAGCGATTGGTTACTGGCTTTACCATTCAGCCGCTTGCCAGCCCCACTTCTGTATGCCCTCAGTTGTCTGCAATGATGGCCATACTATCCCCTGAAGGATAGTTAAACATCCTGATGAGAACCCAAAAATATTTATAATAAGATATTTACTACATTTAGAAAGAAAATGGAAAGAAGAATGATAATTCAGAATTTGAGCCAATCCTGGGGTGGGGGGGATCTTAAATTCTTGATCTGCTTGTACAGTATATGAGTAGGGTAAAATCAAACTAGATATAGAGAGTAACTATAACATTTATGGCATTTCTTTTTCCCCTTTATATATACTGGTTTTGTTTTTTTAATGTACCTTCAAGTGAGAACCGATTCACAATTTATAACTCACCCTCCAGCAGGTTTTCAGAGGCTGCAAGTTTCATGGTAGGAGATTGCCTGTTTTTCTTCCACGGAGCAGGTGGTGGATTGGAACCATGTCCTTCTGGGTTGACAGCACAAATCCTTATCATTAGGCTACTAGAGCTTCCTACTACAAATTAGAATAATATTTAAAATAATACTTAGAATAATATTCAATGATCACTTAATACAAATATAGTACTATATTTGGAATCCTTTTAATCAGACTCTCCAAGTCATACTGAGAGACTTCAGGAATAGAAAATACAAAAATAAAAATAAGCAATTTAAAAAATATTTTTAGAATGAGATTCAACTAATATACCAAAGCCATTGCTGTCAAATCAATTCTAACTCCTAAGAACCATACAGAACAAAACAGGATTGTTGTTTTTGTTGTTGTTATGTGTCTTCAAGTCACTTGCGACCCATAGCAACACTATGTACAAGAGCCTTAAACCCTGCTCTATCCTGTGCCAACCTCATTGTATCCGACACACCTACTCTCACCACCCCAATCACTGAATCTATCCATCTCATTGAGGGTCTTCCTCTCCTGTGCTGTCTCTCCAAACTCCCAAACTCTACAAGGACTGGTCTCTACCAGAATGCCCAAAGTATGTCAGATGAAGCTCCAGAATCCTTAACCTGGAACATTCCCAAATATAGAATCTATAAAAAGACCAACTGTCATCTTTTTTCCGAAGAGGAGCTGGTGGTTTTGAACCATCAATTATTTGATTTGTAGCTAAATGCGTAACTACTAGTAAACATGTGATCTTTTGAGAAGCAAGTGTAGTAGCAGAAAACTTTTCTTTTTTGCAATTTGTGTCATAACCTAAAAGACTGATAGGGAGCTCTGGTGACCTACTGGGTAGGGAGTTGCTCTGGTAATCCAAAGATAATTTGAATCCACGAGCTGCCCTGAGAGACAAAGTTTTGTAGTCTCCTCCAGTACAATTTACATCTTTGAGTCAATTCCACCTTATCAGCAAGGAGAATTCTGAGAAGAGAGTTAGAGTCAATATGAGAGTGACACGAAAAAGCCATATAAATCAGTATATTTGCTAGTAAGAGCATAGCTGTTACTCGAGGTCCTCATGGTAAAATCTGTGGTGCAATCCCAAAGGCAAGTGATTCAAATCCATCAGCTATTTGGCAGGAGAAAGGAGACTCCTCCTGTGTGATTAATTGCCTCCCGAAACGGTTGACCGTGAGGCCAGGAAGGATCCGTCCTTATAGAAGTACAACATGCTTGGAATGGTGGAGGGACAGTGCAAGAAAGGAAGTCCCTGGATGAGATGGATTGACTCAGTAACTGGGGCAAAGGTGGTAGATGTGTTGGACAAGCTGAAATTGGTTAGGATAGGGCAGAGTTCAGAGCCATTTACATAGTGTCACTCTGAGTCACAGGTGACTTGATGGCACATAACAACAACAACAACTATGCAGGAATCCAAAATAGAGCTTAAAAACCAAACTTTCTTCCTTCAACTCAATACCAACTCACAGAAACCCTTTAAGACAAAGTACAACTGCCCCTGAGAAATTCCAAGACTTCAATCTTTACTGAAGCAGATATCCACATTTTTCTTTAGCTGAGTGGCTAGTGAATTCAAACTAACATACTTTCAGTACAGTGATTTCAGCTTTGCACTTTATTCACTCCCCACATAGAGTTTAAGGTAGCTCAATTAATCTATAAATAGACCTTTCTATTTATTACCAATTTATTTTCCTTTTAAAATATACAACTCCTTCTAGGTTAGTTGTTCTTTTTTTTTATATATATAAATCCTGTTTGAAAAAATACATAGTCTCATTCATCTCTTCTCGGATGAATTCGCTTGTGCAGAGAGGTACCAGCTGATGACATCATCAAGGTCTCTGTGTGCATGGTGATCTCCCTAGTCACCATATCAGAAATTTCTAAAATATATATATATATATATATATATATATATTCACTCTTCTTCCTTTTGCCATTAGTTGTTTTCTCACCAGTCTTTTGATTCCCATTGGAGCAATTAAACCTCTGAGAAATGGTTCATAGTATAAGTGAATCATGACCTTTCATGAGTGCAACTGTTTCATCACATGAATTAATCTTAAATGAAGTGCGGTGACCTAAATCTGACAAATGACTGGGGCCCATGGCGTATTAGGAGAAAACCAGCATTCCAGCCTCGGCTTTCAATTCTGTTTGCTTGAAAATAGCATGAAAGCCTCTTCCCATGTAAATGTCTCTTGGTATATTCATATATGAGAAAATTTTCAACAAGCCACAGTGCTGTCATTTTTAGTTTAATGCTTGTTCAGAATCTAGAGTGAAGGCTATCACTGCTATACCTTGAGGATATGAGAGTAATGATGCAATACTAGTCATACTTAACATTGTATATGTATTATAACCCTTAATATTATAAAAGAATTTTGGTATTACACTGGTTTTTTAAAAAATTAAAATCTTATAAAGATGAAAAGGGTTAGACTTGTTAAAGATTCTGTTTTACTTGGATCTGCAATCAATAATTATGCAAACAACAGTCAAGAAATCAAAGGGTAAAAAAAAAAACCCAACAACAAAAAAAAACCCACATCAAAGGCTGTATTAAATTGAGTAAATCAGTTTCCAAAGATGATTTTAAAGTGATAAAGAGCAAGGATGTCACTTTAAAGACCATGGTGAACCTGGTCGAAGCCATGTTTTTGCCAGTTGCTTCACATCCATGCAGAGTTGGGAAATGAATAGGGAGGATTAAAAGAAAATCGTAGTGTGGGTGAAGAATACGGAAGACACCACATACAGTGATCTAGCAAACAAACAAACCTGTTTACGAAGCAGTGAAGCCAGAATGCTCTATTTAGAAGCAAGGATGCTAAGATTTTATCTCACATACATTGGGCATCTTGTTGAAAGTTCCAGTTTCTGGAAAAAGACATCCTCATCCTGATGGAAAAACAGAAGGTCAACAGAAGAGTGAAGACTCTCAATGAGATGAATTGGCTCAGTGATACTAACAGTGGGCTTAAGCCCACCAGAGGTCATGAGGATGCTTCAAGGTCAGGCAGGGTTTTGTTGTTTCACACAACAACTCTATGAGTCAAAGTAGACTCAAATCATCTAACAACAACAGCATATTTTAAAAAACCAAACTGAATTTGCTTTTGTGAATGATAGAAAGATTTTGGTCAATACATTTTGATTAAGAGGCTATGACGACTCCACAAGAAGCTGAACAGACAGAACCACTGCAGTGACCAAAGTAGAGATGGATTTTTTACATCCTGGAGCTTTATACAGTCCAGAAGACAAGATCTGAAACAAATAATAGTAAGACAACAACCTAAAAGAACAATGTTAAGAATACAAAAGGACTTAGAACAAATACAGAGAGTTAAGCTTAGTGAGGCCTTTTTGCTAATACAGCCATTTGAGTTCATGATGTAAATGTGAAAACAAACTATTGTGAGCATAGTAGACCAGGTGTTAGGCTGCCTGGAGCAGGGATGAGGATGGCAGGTGTGCAGAGAGATGTGCAGTATCGCTTGGACATAAACCTGAGGGGTTCATCTATCTAAATTGAGCTGAAGACACAAATGGAATCAATTTTGTTGTTGTGTGCTATCAAGTTGGAACCAACTCAGAACTTACCCTCTAGAGAGTTTTGAGAGGCTGTATATCACTCAGAAGGAATTGAACCTTCCTTCTCTCATGGAGCAGCTGGTGAATCGAAACCACATACCTTTGGTTTTACAACACTGTCTTAACAGTAGGAAACCAGAATCCCCTTAGATCATATTTAACTAGGTTGCTTTTTTTTTTTAATTTTTTTTTATTTTTGTATGCGTGTACCGTCAAATCAGATCTGACTGGTACAGGAGGAGATTGTCCCTTCTTCCCCGGCAGAGCATCTGGTGGATTCGAACCATGCGCCTCTGGTTAACTAGGTTGCTTTATATTAATTCTAGAAGCAACAAGAAGTTGATAATGAAGGGTAACAAACTCAAGATTGCCCTCCTAAATACTTGTTCTGAAGCAGTTTTAGAAAGAGCTCTAAGGAGACAGAATGAATGTGGGAAAACTACATTAAAATGTGCTTGCAGAATTCAGGCAAATGACAGTGCCTGGTTTTGTGGATGAAAAGAACCAGTATTACTTAATGATGTAGAAATAAGATTTTTGTGAAATATTCTAAAGTTTCAAATTTGGCAATAGTGCCAAAATATAGCCATAGTTTGGTATTTGAGAAATTTTCATGATTAAACTATAAATTGCTAGTCTGATCATTTTGTTTAAAAACCCAACCCTTTTAAAATCATTTTCCTGAAAAACACTCCTAGTTAATTTATATGTCATCATTATGGTTTCTATGACCTTGACGTATTCTTGGCTTGTTGACACATCAATGCTACATAAGAACTGATGTCACTTTATGCCAATACCTAGATTCAGCTAAAAGGTTTTAAACAAAATGTAATTTCTGATACAGATGTAGGGAGCTTTGGATAAAGAGTTGCACTGTCAACCCAAAACAGGTTTCCAAGTCCACCAGCTGCTCCAAAGAAGAAAAATGAACCACCTTTCCTGTGAGCCTTTGGAAATCTGTAAGAGGTTCACCTATAAGTTAGTTGGTTGCAATTCAAAAGGAATTGTTAATAATTTCAGTTTGCTAGGTCCACAGTCAACACTCTTGGCACCAGCAGTCAAAAAAATCAAAAGACAAATTGCCTTAGGAAAATTTGCTGTCAGAGATCTCTCTAGATTGCTGAAGAACAATCATATCAGTCTAGAAAGTAAGGTATACCTGATCTAGGCCATGGTCTTTGCTATTTATTACTGGCTATGCATCAGAGAGCTGGACAATGAAAAAGGATGACAGAAGAAAAATTGATGCTTTGAGTTGTGGTGCTCGAGAAGAGTATTGAACATACCATGGACTGTCAAGAGAACTAACATGTATATCTTGGAGAGAGTGAAACCGAGCTGCTCCTTGGAGGCAAGGATTCTGATGCTCTGTCTTATATGTACTTTGGGCACGTTACAAGGAAGTACCTGGCTTTGGATAAGGATATCATACTTGCAAGGATGGAGGGACAGCGCAGGACAGGAAGAACCAGATGAGATAAATTGACACTGTAACTGGGGTATAGAGAGTAGGTATGTCAGAGGCATTAAGATTGGCTCAGGATAGAGCAAGGTTCAGAGCTACTGTGCATAGGGTCACTACAAGTCATTGTAGACTTGATGGCATATAACAACATAAACAACATTTAGTACCACAGTGATTCAGCATCCTGTGTAGGACAATAGCTAAGAATTACTGTAGAAATATGATTTAAATATGGCTTTTAAAAACATAAATACGAACTTACCAGATATTTCTTTTGTAATAAAAATATGACAATTTTTTTTACCTACTTTGTTATGCTTTCTGAAGTACTTTTAGATTCACGATATCATGGAGATCTTTACCAGTTTTAGGATTAGAGATCATATGTTTTTGGTACTATTATTACATGTTGTTGAGTCAAAACTGACTTGTGGCTGGCCCATTAAAGTGTTGTCAGACACTGTAGATTGCAAGGGAGGAAAGAGTCCATTTTTCTTCTATGGAGCAGTTGATAGATTCAAACCTTGTGCCTTTGAGTTGATAGCGTGCCCTCTTACCTTCTATGACACTTTATATACCTAACAGTTATCTCTGATCTTCTTTTTGTAGATTAAATAATATAATTTACATAGAAACACAAAAATATCCATCACAGACTAAATACATATGTTGTACTTGTTAGTTAAAATCACATCATTTTAGAATTACAGAAACTTTGTGTATGGCAAAATGAACAATTGCTCAGGCCTGCACCACGTTCATGATCAATGGTATATTTGAGTCAATTGTCTGACTATTGTGTAAATACATCTTCTTAAGGGCTTTCCTCATATTCATTGACTATCTGCCAAACCTGATTGTCATCTCTAGTGATTAATTTCTCCTAATAACATGCTCAACATAAACAAACCAAAGTCGCATGATTCTTGCTAGTAAAGAGCCTTCCTTTTGTATTCCCCTCATGCCAGGTTTGCTCCTTCTCTGAGCAGTTACAGTGGTCTTCAATATTTTTCACTGAAGACATTAATTCTTCTCTATCCTCACTTTTCATTTTCTAGTTTTCACATGCATAAAGTGACTGTATAATTGCAACATGTATTATCTACATATTTACACGTGTTTGATGTGTGGTACTGTTCTCCACCCTCCACACCCCCCACCAAAATGGGTGTCCCTTGAACCTGTGATCAAGCATGGAGGCCTGCGAAAGGGTGTGTCCTTTTTTAGAATGAATATTCTTCAAGTACACAGCAATCATTTGTCTGTTTGCTGTATTAAGCAATTTGGAGTTGCTGCGATGCTGAACACTGTGCCATAGTCGTGTCATATACCATAATGGTTACCCAGCATGGACAATGTTTGGATGAGCTTCCAGACTGATTCAGGTTGGAATGCAGGAGTAGCATCCACTTCCTAAACTAGATGCCTCTGCAAACTCTATAAACTCTGTAAATGTACAGAAACAATGTTAGTTATAGAATAGAACAGAGTTCATGTCTTTTGTGCAAAGGTCAACATGAGTCTTATTTGATGTGATGACACTTAATCACTGCTAAATGAGACTAGTGCTGTTATTTGTAAGACCATTCTTCCACTTTTTTACATCACTGTTTGTCTATGTGCTGTATGAAATAACCTGGGTTTTCTGTGATGCTGAACCTTGTGTCACTGCAATATAAAATTCCATAATGTTTTCCTGGTGTGGACAGTGTTTGATGGGGCTCCCAGTTGTAAAACAGGTTTGGAAGCAGGAGTATCATCCACTTGTCAACAATATGCCTCTGGAAACTCTATGAACTTGGAGAAATGACAATAGTTATAGAAAGGTCTTAGGTCTTTCGTTCGTAGAGTTGCTATGAGTCATGCTTGACTTGACAGCAATCCTCAACAACAACAATATGATATGCACATAACTCTTGATTGTGTTTATGCTAAACCTATATTTGGACCAAGAGGTAGTCATCAGAACAGAGCAAGGAAACACTACTTGGTTCAAAATTGGGAAGGGTGTACATCAAGATGTGTCCTATCTCCATACTTTTTAAAATCTATATACAGAACAGGTTATCTGGGAGGCTGGGCTGTATGAGGAGCAATGTGGCATCAGGACTGGAGGAAGAATTATCAACAATATGCATTATACAGATGACACAAGCTGCTTACTGAAAAGAAAGAGGACCTGAAATATTTGCTGCCCCTTCAATAATGATTGAAGCCCAACATCAAGAAAACAAAGATTCTCACCACTGGACCGATTGACAGCATCATGGAAGATGATGAAAATATTGAGATTGTTAACAGCTTCAGTTTGCTTCACTCCACGCTGAACTCTTGGTCCCAGCAGCCAAAAAATTAAAAGTGTAATTGTATTGGGAAATCATGCTGTCAGAGACTTCTACAAAGTACCAAAGAGCAACTATGTTAGTCTGAAAACAAAGGCACACCTGATCCAGGCCGGAGTCTCTGCAATTACTTGCTATGTGTCAGAAAGCCAGACAATGACTAAGAATGATAGGAGAATTGATGCCTTTGAGCTGTGGTACTAGACAAGATTATTGAATATACCATGGACTGCTAAGAGAACAAACAGTTTATCCTAGATAGGGTGAAACCAGGCTGCTCCTTGGAGGCAAGGATTGTGAAGCTTTATCTCATATATTTTGGACATTTTGCAAGGAGAAACCAGTCCTTGGAGAGGAATGTCATGCATGGTAGGGTGGAGGGATAGCGCAAGACAGGAAGACCCTCGATGAGATGGATTGATTCAGTGACTGGTGTAATGAGGGTATTGTCAGAGACAATAAAATTGGTACAGGATAGAGAGAATATAGGCCTGTTGTATATAGGGTCACTTTGAGTTGAAAGAAATTTGACAGCACATAACAACAACAGCATAGGTATGAATTTTATCTATAATATTTATGTGTGCAAAGGTGAGAAATACTACCTAACTTGGGAGGAACTGGAGAACATTATGCTGAGTGAACTCAGTCCCACAAGGACAAATACTGTATAAAACCATTATTGTAGAATGAATATGAGGGTCCAAGGCTTGGGTGGGGGGTTTGAAATAGAGGAGTGAGGATGTGGGGTAGGGTATTAATCTTGAGGTTGCACAATTCGATGGTGGGTGGGGTGGAGGAAATGGGAAGGATATTTTGTGAAAAACAATGTATTCACTCTTTGTAAATAAGAGTAATAGAAAAAATTAAAAAGTGAGAAAATACATTTCTTGTCATTTTATCAGGCTCTCCTTAACCAAGAGGGGCATGTTTGTTTTTCTCTCAGAAAAAAAAAGGAATGCTGTCACACTCTTCCTGCTCTGGCTGCAAGAGAGACAGTCACTGATGTCCACGGCCTGTGACAGTACACTTTCCGCTATTCTTGCTACGTTGGGTAGTAGGAACTCTCTTGGCTAGCCTCTATTTATCCTAGCAATTAACTAAACTACTACTCACTGCTCCTATTAAAAACCATTGATTCCCAAATGCAGGCATCAAATGAACTCTCTCTATTATAATAGTACATCTGCACTTCTGATATGCTCACCAAGTTCAGTTATGTTTGCTCCAAACCAGTTTATACCAGTTACATTTAATTTAGTTGTTAATATATCATCAGTATATAATTGTTGTCGTTATTATGTGCTTTTGAGTCACCTGCAACCGATAGTGACCCCTCTGTACAATAGCTCTGAGCCCTTCCCTGTCTTGAGCTTGTTGTTGTGTTGTTATGTGCCATCGAGTCGCTTGCGACTCGCAATGATCCTATGTACAAGAGCCTTAAATGCCATTCTGTCCAGTGCCAATCGCACCGTCTCAGACACACTCATTCCCACCACTCCACTCACAGAATCGATCCATCTCATCGAGGGTCTTCCTCTCCTGCACCGTCCCCTCCACTCTTCCACACATGATGTCCCTCCTTGAAACATGTCCAAAGTATGTCAGACGAAGTTTCAGAATCCTTGACTCCAAGGAGAATTCTGGCTTCACCCTCTCTAGGACAAACCTATTTGTTCTCCTAGTCAAAACTCTTCTCCAGCACCACAACTCAAAGGCATCAATTCTCTTTCTATCATCCCTAGTCACTGTCTAACTCTCTGATGCATAGCATGTAATTGCAAAGACTAGAGTCTGGATCAGGAGCACCTTAGTCTCCAGCCTGATGTCATTGCTCTTCAGTACTCTTGAGAGTTCCCTCACAGCTGACTTTCCCAATGCAATTCGTCTCCTGATTTTCTGGCTGCTGTTACCAAGAGCGTTGACTGTGGAACCAAGTAAACTAAAACTGTTAACTATCTCAATCTCTTCACCATTCGTACTGATGCTGCCAATTGGCCCAGTGGTGAGAATCTTTGTTTTCTTGATGTTGAGCTTCAATCCGTATAGGAGGCTGCAATCCTTGACCTTCTGCAGCGAGTGCTTCAGGTCATCTTCAGTTTCAGCAAGCAGGGTTGTGTCATCTGCATAACGCAGGTTGTTGATGATTACTCCACCAATCCTGATGCCACATTCCTCCTCATACAGCCAAGCATCTCAGATGATCTGTTCTGCATACAGATTGAAAAGGTATGGAGACAAAATACATCCCTGATGGACCCCTTTCTTGATTTTGAACCATTTAGTCTCACTAATTCCAACATACTAACCCCCATTGCCAACTGTATCAATCCATCTCATCCAGGATCTTCCTCTCCTGCACTGTCCCTCCACCCTTCCAAGCATGATGTCCTTTTCCAAGGACCATTCTTTGCTGGCCATGTGCCCAAAGTATGTGAGACAAAGTTTCAAAATCCTACCCTCCAAGGAGAAAGTTGGTTTCACTCTCTCCACAACAGATCTATTTGTTTTCTTGGCAGTCTATGGTATGTTTAAGACTCTTCTTCAACACCACAACATAAGGCATCGATTCTTTTTCTGTCATCCCTAGTCATTTTCCAGCTCTGGGAAGCATGACAAGTAATAGCAAAGATCATGGCCTGGATTACGTGCACCTTAGTCTCTAGACTAACATTGTTGCTTTTTAATACTCTGAAAAGGTCTCTGATAGCCGATTTCCAAATACAAGGTGTCTTTTAATTTCCTGACTGCTGATGTTAAGAGCTTTGATTGTGGAGCCAAGCAAGATGAACTTGTTAACAACCTCAATCTCTTCTCCATCTATCATGGTGCTGCCAATTGGCCTAGTGGTGAGAAACTTGGTCTTCTTGAGTTTGAGCTTCAATTCATATTGAAGATCACAGTCCTTGACCTTCTGCAGCAAGCGCTTCAGGGCTTCTTTAGTTTCAGCAAGCAAGGTTGGATATTGTAGGTTGTTGATGAGTCATCCTCCAATCTTGATGACATAATATAATAGCCAATGATAAAATATTGAGAAACGTATACTTCAATTATGTTTGGACATGGTGAGTAAAAGATGAATTTCATATTTCAACCCCCAAATTGTTGTTCAGAGATAAGCAAGGCAGTTTAAAAACTGAAGATTTAAAACTCTAGAATCTGGAGCTTTGATAGCTTCACTTGTATCTTAAACTCTTGTTCTGCTAAAAAATAACCAAATGTTAAAGGATAAAAGATGCATCATGAATATATTGTATAAAAATATGACTCCATTTGGCAGACTTACACTAAAAAGGGGTTCTTGGCTCACCATATAAGATGGGAAAATGAATATACATTTGTATGTTTTAAGTTAATTAAAAATACCTAATGTCTGTGTCATTTAAAACTATTCTGCTTCTTAAATGATGCTGACTTGTCAGCATTCAATGAGAGCAGTTTGGTGTTTTTTATTTTCCTTAAGTGACCCTGGCCATCAAATAGTTCAGACATCAAAGAGCCTTTGTTGAAATCAACAGCAAATATTCTCTCATCTAGATCTTTTCTGACTTTCCCAGTGAGATTCTGACTTTTCTAATTTACAGCAGCTTCCACTTCACCTCCTGTCAGACAAATTTCCTGTCCAACCTGCCCTCATCTCCTCCCTTAGCAACTTTTTGTGACCTTCCTGATCTCATTGCAATTTGTGGCACAGATCAGGATCAAACCTTTGACTTCTGTCGCATGCTACCTGACATAGGCAGTGAGAAATGCAATAAGACAGAGACTCTTGGATGTATTTCTCTACCAGGTACCAAGAGAGTCGTAACCAAGATAGCAAGCACCAGGTGCAAACAGCCCTCATCCAAGAGGCTGCTGCCTGCTGCCTGCTGTTGTGCATGGTGCAGCAACTTGATATAATTAAAACAGGCAATTTGACCACAGATGCATTTCTCTTGTTAATCATCAGGTCATTAGCCTTAATAAGATCAATCTGTGATTAGATTCACTGTATCTCAAACTGGTGAAATGGAGCAGAGAGGAAATCAAATTTCAAGTACATGTTTCATTTATCTCTCACCTTCATCTTATGCCACAAAGCCTGGGTAGTCTGTGGAAGTTACAGCTGTGCGATTTCCAAGCTAAGTGAACAAAGATTCTATTGAATGACAGCAAAAGGGTGGAGGAGGGTGTAAAAGAATTAAATGGACTTATCTAGTGGTCTGTTCCTCTGCCTGAAACACCTGACCAAGGTTGGCTGGATTACTCAGAGTCTGACCTATTTCTTTGAATTAGTCCTGGCCTTCAGTAGAGGTGTGGTTAACAGACAAAAGCAAACCCTGCCTCTCTGGTGCTAAGGGAGGCAGACTTCTCCATCGATGTAAAGGATTGCTTCAAAACTACAACTTAAACCTTCTGACAACCAGTGCTTCAGTCTTTCTTTGTTTGTAGTCTGTGGGAAGACAGGGGGCTTTGTGCAGTACTCCTGACCTTAGCTGCACATTTAGAATCACCTGGGAGTTTAGAAATGTCCTTTCCAGCTAATGAAGCCTGGAAACATTATGCTAAATGAAAGAACCCAGATGCAAAAGACCACCAATTGCCTGATTCTGCTCAATGAAAAGTCTAGAATTGGCAAATCCATCAAGAAGTAAGTCAATGAATGAATGGGACGAGATAGATAGAAAAAGAATGTCTATAAATGAATAAGAGTTCTTTTAGGAGTTATGAAAATATTTTGGATTTGTTGTTAGGAGTCATTGAGTTTAATATGACTCATACTAACCCTATGAACAACAGATCTGAACCCTGTCTTCTCCTGTGCCATCCTCATACTTCCTGAAACGTGTGATTTTGATATTGCAAGAGTAAACTAATGGAAAAAAATAGATTCTAAAATAGTTGTGGTAGGCATATAGTTTATGAATATGTTATTAATAGTAAATTCTCCATAAAAATTGTATTTATGCTTGCTTAGAGAGACACAAGGAAATCAAAAGACAAAGTGGATTAGGAAAGTGGGCTGTCAGGGAGCTCTCCAGAGTGCTGAAGTGCAAAGATGTCAGATGTGCTATGTCCAGGACACGGTCTTCACAAAAACTTGCTGTGTGTGCATCAGAGAGCTGGACAATAAGGATGACAGAAGAAGAATTGATGCCTTTGTTTTGTGGTTCTGGAGAAGAGTATTGAACATACCATGGACTGCTAAGAGAGCATATAGGTCTGTCTATTCTGGAGAAGGTGAAACTAACTTGCTCTCTGGAGGTAAGGATTTTGAAGCTCCATTTCACATACTTTGGACATGTTGCCAGGAAGGACCAGTCCTTGGAGAAGGTCATGATGCTTCGAAAGGTAAAAGGAAAATACAGGAGAGTAAGATCCTGGATGAAATGGATTAACACAGTGGCTAGCGTAATAGAGGTAGGTATATTATAGATACTGAGATTGGCTGAAGATAGGACAGAGTTCAGAGCTATTCAGAGCTACTGTGCATAGGGTCACTATGAGTTGTAGGTGACTCAAGGACACATAACAACAACAACAAAAATAGAGATAGATTTTTTAAAAAAGAAACATCTATTTTCAAAGACCTCTCCAAAGAACTAAAGAGCAATAATATCAGTTTAATGATTGAAGTGTAATAGACCCAAAGCATGGTATTTTCAGGATCACGGTGGATGGGAGGAGATTGAGACTGTCAACAGCTTCATCTTGTGTGGATCCATAAACACCCTTGGTATGAGCAGTCAGGAAATAAAGAGACACATTGCAATGGCAAAATCTGCAGCTAGGGACCTTTCCAAGAGACCCCAAATAAGCAAAACACTTCTGAGAAACAAAAATGAGGTTGGAGGCATAGCAGTCCCTGACCTTAAAATCTACTACACAGCAGTACTAACTAAAACAGCATGGCACTGATACAAAGACAGGCACATAAACCAATGGAATAGAATTGATAACCCAAGAAAATCAAAGCTATCAAATGGAAAAATGATAACCTCTTCAACAAATGGTGCTGGCAAAATTGGACTTCAATCTGCAGAAAACACAAAAAGGATCAACATCTCACACCATACACAAAAATCAAGTCAAGGTGGATCAGAGACCTGGAGTAAAGCCCAAAACCATAACTAATAAGAGACAAACTGGAATCAAGCTTAGAAGCACTAGTCCAAGTTATAAAGAGACTGACAAATACAACCAGAAATACTCTGAAGAAGCTAAAATTGATTCATGGCATCTTCTAAATATTAAATCTATGTGTTCATCAAAACTTTTCCCCAACAGGGTTGAAAGAAAACCTACAGACTGGAAACAAATATTTGATAATACCATCTCAGACAGGAGTCTTATAACAAAAGTTTACACAATATTCCTGGGCCTCCACAAGAAAAAGATTGGTTACCCCATTACAAAAATGGAAAAAAGACATGGAAAGAATTTTCACAGAGGCATATATTGGAACAACAAACACACACATGAAGCAATGCTCCAAACCACTGATAATACGAATGATGCAAATCAAAACCACAATGAGGTACCATTGCACTCCAGTAGCAGTGGCAAAGTTTAACAGGGCAGCAAGTAATAAATGTCGAAGAGGATGTGGCGAGAAAGGAACTCTTATACATTGTTGGCGGGATTGTAAAATGGTACTACCATTTTCGAAGGCAGTTTGGCACTTTGTCAAAAAATTGAGCATAGAAATTCCATATACCCCAGCTATTCAACTACTTGGAATAAACCCTGACAAAATGAGAATTGAGGTACAAACAGAGATTTGTACACCAATATTCATAGCAGCATTATTCACCATCACAAGAATATGAAACAGCCCAAATGTCAAATGGACTGAGAAGTTTTGATACATTCACACAATTAAACATTTCTTAGCATAACTGAAGGGAAAGAAAATATGGAAAGAATGGATGATCAGATATCGTGTGTATTGTAATTGATGCTATGAAACAGAATGTACATGAATTATTGAGTAGTGAAACAATATGCTTTGTAAACGTCCATGCAAGTCAGAATAGAAAACATAGACAAAATCACTAGGATGTCAAGATGTAGTAGTTATGTGTGGGCATGAGAGAGGTAGGTTGTATTTTCTTAAGAATAACTCGATTCAGCAGAAAGTTTATGTACTATCATTGTTGTTATTATGTGCCACCAAGCCGCAATGTGACTTATAGTGACTCGGTACATTAGCTCTGAATCCTGCCCTATCCTAAGCCAATCTCATCATCTCCAACTGACCTAATCTCATTTCACCAATCACTGGGTCTTTCTCTACTTGCTGTCCCTCCACCTTTCAAACTGTGATGTCCTTCTCCAAGGACTGGTCCCTCCTGGCCATATGCCAAAAAGATGTGAAACACAGCTTCAAAATCCTTGCTGTCAGGGAGCAGCTTGGTTTCACTCTCTCTAGGGCTGCCTTGTTTGTTCTTCTGGCAGTCTACGGTATGTTCAACACTTTTCTCCAGCATCATAACTCAAAGACATCGATCCTTCTATCATACTTACTGTTCAGCTCTCTGATGCATAGCAGGTAATTGCAAAGACTATGGCCTGTATCAGGCACATCTAAGTCTCCAGATTGACATCATTGCTCTTTAGAACTCTAGAGAGGTTTTAACAGCAGACGTTTCCAATTTAGTTCGTCTTTTGATTTTCCAACTGCTGGATGCAAGAGTATTGATTGTGGATCCAAGCAAGCTGAAGTTGTTAACAATCTCTATCTCTTTACTATTTATCATGAAGCTGTTGATTATACTAAACAGAAATTTTATTGGTTTATCTAATTTATTTGAAAATTTCTTCTAGAAATCTTGTTTATTCTACCTTTGACATTTATAATGACATTTTTATGGATTTTTCATCTCACTCACTCTTATCTATGAACAAAGAATTCTTATCATGCAAGACATTTCAAGAACATTAGCCCTCCAGAGAATTATTACATCAAACTTGAAATTTTCCTTGTTCAAATATTGAAGAAGAAGCAGTCCCCTTTAGAGAGCCAGCGTAATACAGCGTTTGTTTTCAATCTTCAGCTTTATAGCTACAAGGCAGTATAGACGGCATCAGTCTCTAGTATTGTCCTTTGCTACTTTATTTTTTTTAAATCTCACTCTTTATTTTAAATCTTTATTAATGGAGATGGTAATTTTATCATTTGGTCTAAGGATTACACTGGAAATCACAAATATATCTGGAACAACTAGTATTATAGAAAAAGTGACTTTGAAAAGCCAAGTATTCAAAGTGATTATTTATGAGCATAACAAGGCCTTTCCATGCCAGTCTTGACACTTCGAAAAGAAGAAAATGGTCTTATCAGACATGCAGATTCTGGGACCATTTTAACCCTCTTGTTCCTGACACCTCAAAATTTGAACACTATGGAAGTCAGTTACAAGATGTGTTTACAAATGGCATGCATGCTTTTGTGATACCGCTTTTGTACGCCCAATATTTTTAAAACAAATTCTTGACTCTGGCTTTACATGTGTATCATTCACTTACACACTGGGATAGTGCATTATTCCTCAAAATAACGTTAGCTTCTAAGTACTGATTCTTGAATCTCCTTAACCTGCGTCAGTGTCATGATAAAGGACAAGTCTTTTAGGAGAGGGAACACATTGATCCAAATTTATGTTTAAATGGTCTTAAACAACTTACAGATAAACATGGCAAATAACTAGCATATGTGTATTTTATCTTTCAAATGCCATATTCACGAAGACAAAGTACAATAGATTAGGAATTACAAACATATTTTTTAAAAATCAAAAAGAAGAATGGGATTGTTGTTGCAGGTTGAGGGACTCCGTGTGTCTGTAGAGGAAAAACAATATGATGTATCCTCTCGATTCTCAGAAAAGCGAATTGTGTAAAGGTGCAAATTACTAGGGGGAACAAAACCAAACCAAACAAAAAACCACCCACAATTTAGAACTGTGATGAAAATCAGGAGACAATAAAAAATATGTAGAATAATTTTATTCTTGGAAGGAAGAGTTTTGTTCCCAGGGAGAGGCTTATCGGAAACTTCAATGACAATACTATTAATTTATTTCTTAAAACAAGTAATAAATTTATTCCTTATGTATTTTGCTGTTTTACTCTTCACTTTCCTCCTACTCATGAGTACCTTTTGTATAACACACCAATATATTTGCATTTTCATTGTTACATTTTCCACCCCCCATTGTTGTGATTGTTGTATCAGTCTGTCTCATTTGGAGGGTTTCTTTCATTTACATTGTCCCGTAAGTGCAATGCACTTGGCAGTATTAGTCTTCACTGGTGACATGCCAAAATAAGTAAGCCAAGCACTTACCATCTTTGATACTGGTTATGCTTTTCTATGATTGTTGTTGTTGTTGTTATGTGCCATTGAGTTGCCTATGACTCATAGCGACCCTATGTACAACAACCCTAAACCCTGCTCTATCCTGTGCCAATCTCATTGTCTCTGAAACATCTACCCCTTTTACCCCAGTCACTGAATCAATCCACCTCATAGAGAGTCTTCCTGCCTTGTACTGTCCCTCCACCCTCCCAAGCATGATGTCCTTCTCCAAGGACTGATCTCTCCTTGCAATATGTCCAAAGTATGTCAGGCAAAGCTTCAGAATCCTTGCCTCTAAGGAGCAGCCTGTTTTAACCCTCTCCAGGATGAACCTGTTAGTTTTCTTAGCAGTTGATGGTGTATTCAATACTCTTCCCCAACACCACAGCTCAAAGGAATCAATTCTCTTTTTCTCCTCCCTAGTCATTTTCTAGCTCTCTGATGTGTAACAAGTGATTGCAAAGACCATGGCCTGTATCAGGTGCACCTTAGTCTCCAGAGTGACATCATTACTCTTTAGCACTTTAGAGACTCCCAAACAGCAGACTTTTCCATTGAAATACATCTTTTAATTTTTAGGCTGCTGGTTCAAGAGTGTTGACTGGAGCCAAGCAAACTAAAGCTGCTAACAATCTCAATCTCTTTGCTATCCATGCTGATTCTGCCAATTAGCCCAGTGGTTAAGACTCTTTGTCTTATTGATATTGAGCCTCAATCCATATTGGAGGCTGCAGTCCTTGACCTTCTGCAGCAAGTGCTTCAGGTCCTCCTCAGTTTCAGCAAACAAG
The DNA here is from genome assembly GCF_000299155.1 of Elephantulus edwardii. Classification (NCBI taxonomy): domain Eukaryota; kingdom Metazoa; phylum Chordata; class Mammalia; order Macroscelidea; family Macroscelididae; genus Elephantulus; species Elephantulus edwardii. The sequence continues at coordinate 12,071,028 of NW_006399826.1, read as the reverse complement.
GTTGTGTCATTTGCATAAGGCAGACTGTTGATGGATCTTCCACCAATCCTGATGCCACACTTCTCATAGAGCCCCGTTTCCCGGATAATCTGTTCTGCATATTGGTTGAAAAGGTATGCAGATAGGACACGTCCCTGGCATATAACCTTCCCAATTTTGAACCATGCAGTGTTTCCTTGCTCTGTTCTGATGACTGCCTCCTTGTCCAAGGATAGGTTTTGCATTAGCACGATCATGTGTTCTTGGATTCCCATTCTTCTCAGAGTCAGCCACAGTTTTAATCAATGAAACACAGACAAACATTCCTCTGGTACTCCATGCTTTCAGCCAAGATCCATCATTTAAGGATAGATTTACGTCTACAGCTAACTTTATTTAATCAGCTTTTCATCAAATTATAAGGAACTTTGTTTAAAATTAACTATAAAAGGCTAAAACTTGAGGTTAAATTAAGTGGAATTAGCTTTAAATGCAAAAATAATAAAGTATTGGGTGACATAGAATAAAAGACAGTTGAATAGGCACATCAGTTGTTAACAAGTAAAACAAATTTAGAATTAAGTGTCAGTTCTTCCATTATGTGGATGAGAGATAGTTACAAGTATTAATGATAACTTTCTTTTGTATATGCAGTTCAAATTATAAGAAAGTGCCTTTGGGAATAACTTTTAAGGCTGATTGAGTGGAGTGGTGTTTATTTCTGCTTTTTTTATTGGCTTTGATTGTCTTTCTTTTCAGTATTTTGTCATTTTACATAATGTAAACATGAAATATATATAATACAACAAGCAATAAATATAAACAAAAAACTTCCCCGTACACGTTAGCACTCTCATAACATTTTCTGTACTTTCTATCATCTTCAATCTAGTAGTGATTTTCCTACTTTGAACTCAGCTTCTATTCTAACACCGAGTTCTAGTTAAGACAGATGATAGCTTGCTCACAATTCTCTGTATCTTTTTTTCTTGTTGAAAACATTCACAGCAAAACATATACCTTTTCAACAATCTCTGCATGTACAATTTATTAGCATAGATTACATTCTTAAACACCTCTTTCTAAACTTCCAATATGAACTTCAAGTTACTATTTTCTATTTGTTTTCCTAGGTAAGGAAAAAAGCATTGGTACCATGTTTCCTCTTCTACTAAACCAATTTTATTCTTTAACTATTCTCTCCATCTAAAAGGCAGCTTTCAGGCTATGAAGTCCAAAGCCTCCTGGAGAAATCCCTGTCTCCCAGGAGTTAAAGGGGATGGATTGCAATTTCATCTGGCACATCATCCTCCTTCTGCCCTGACACACAGACTTAGGAGGAGAAGGAATGTGCTTTACAGTTCATTTTGGCCTGAAAACCCCACTCTATGTCACGGGGCATCTAATTAGAGCCTCTCCTTGTGAGCGCTGCAGCAGCAATCTCTATTTTAATTTCTCCCCAACTGTGCGACTGGCTGAAAGCACAGAAAGAAGTAGAGCTGTGGGAAATTAGAAGAATTGAAAAAGTGAGTTGCAAAACCACCGAAGCTTTAACAAGAGCTGAGATACTAAGAGACTTCTAAGCTCCCAGGCTGAGTACGAATCTCTAACTTTTATATTTTGTTTCCTACACTTCAGGGTTTTAGAGTGTGTCTTGTGGTATCATCGGATGAAAATGGATGGCTGGAGAATGACTTGAGGGAAGGATTCTGCAATCAGAGGGGATTGTTTTGGACTTTCTGCAGTTGAGAGAACAATCCTCAAATTAAAATCTTTTGGTTTTATTTTCTTCTGATTAAGGTGATCACCTTATGGATGGAAGATTCCCTTACTTCCTTGGCTGTATTTTGTCCAGGCTCATTAATGTTCACTTTCTGATACTGTGTTTTTCACTCCTAACTTCTATCTTCGTCCTTCTCTCTGAGATAGAAGACAGAAAAGCTCAATGGAAAATTTCCTCCTTGACCTGAATTCAGATCCTACTGCACTTGTATTTACCTTAGTTAACAGTCTCTCCCATTTTCTAGCAGAGTTTAGATGGTCATTGAGAAAGATCCAATATCAAAGATCAGGTTCCAGAGCAAATTGTAACAGTCAACTTCAACCCTCCTCTAACTTTTGCCAGCACCTTTGAGCTTTTGAACAATGTGTCAGGTCACGGCATTATTGAAGCAATGTTTTCTTAACCTTTCCCTACTAATAAATACATGTACTACATACATTGTATTCTGCCATTGTTTTCAGCATATGTTGCATACAACTATTTCAAACACTGAACATTGAAATATTCTGTATCAATTTTCATTTTCCCATAGTTATTTTGTCCTATTCCAGTTTGGTTTACACTTCAGCCATGCGCTTTTGAGTCTCTTGTTTGTATCCGAATTTTCTCCTAAGATTTCTGTGCTGGAATTGTGGCATTAATGAATCACAGCTTCACTTTTTGCACAGAAAATCTTTCATTATTATGTAACTTTAAAAATTACTGTTAAATGTTATCTTTATAAAGTGATTTCTAAATATATTGCTTTCTTTAATATGCCTGGCAATATCAGAACCATGAAATGACACAGAAAGTAACAAAGGTTAATACCGGAAACCCAAAACATAACATTGTTGAAACTCAATTCCACTTTCATAATGTACCCAGTCATGGGCAACATAAGATCTGCCCATTGAATTGTAAAGAATCAACCTCTCAGAACAATCACAAACAATCTGATCCGGACTCCACAAATGAATGAATCAATCTAGCTGTCAACCTTGCTCTACAGACACAAGAATTTAGATTACTGTCATTTAATCCTTCTCTTCAAATGCCACCCTAGTCACTCACTCTTTACCGCTATTTCTAAACTCTCCACCTTTGGTAAAACCATTTTGTACTTCCAAAAGATCCGTTTTCCCTTCCATATGTCTTAGTTTTATCTTTGAATCATTTACTAATATAAGTCTGTTTTTTCCATGAACCATTTTGTGATTGACTTAGATTGAAATTCTTTAGTGGATCAATAGTTATACTTTTAATATTGAAATATACGAGAGGAATAAGATTTCTTTTTTTTGAGCTATCTCCCTTCTGATTCTGATTTGTCAGGCAAACAAAATGGGAATATGTCTTCTTTTGAGCTTAGTCTTCTGAAGGAACAAGGTCATGCAATTTAAAGCTAATTGAGAACTATAAAAGTTGTTTTTAATTATATATGTTATATATAATTATATATATCCCATTACTATATTTACTTCTTAAGTTACTGATTCAATTTTGATCTAAAAAAGAATATCTAAAATCCTCTGTAGTATAAAGGATAATTTCAAGATTTTATACCAATATATTTTTATCTCTGGACTTGTGTTTAGATTTTTCACATCTTTCTTAACAAGAACCAAGCCAGAAAAATTTAGATTATAGAGATTGCTAAACAGTTTAAGAAAAAAGAAAAAAAAATATTACATTTAGGCTACCAGAGCTCCTTTATTTCTAAAAATAATACCCTTAAATAACAAACAATAAAACAGAAAACAAAACTTTGGGTTTCCACTTGAAATTCTTTGTGTTGAAAGATAGTGTATATAATGAAATACTTTAAAAATTACTTTAACTATGATATAAATTGATAGAAAACAGTATTCACTAAGATTTTAAAGACATTTATTGTTTTTAGGTGTCTTTAGATCAAGTTCTGAACTACTCAGAGAAATTCTATGCACAATAGACCTGAGCCCTGTCCTATATCCTGTTATCCTTATCACCTCTGACATACTGAGCCCACTGTTGCTGTCATAGTGTCAGTCCATCTCATTGGAAGTTTCCTCTTTTCTGCTAACTCTCAACCCTTCCTAACATGATGTCCATTTCTAAGGAATTGTTATGATTAGATGCTGTCAAATTGAGTACATGTAGCACCCCTATGAATGTAACAGCCAACCTGAACCCTACTCTAAGCTGTCCTCATGAACTCTGACACACTAGAGCTCAGTGCTAAAGTCACCATCTCAATTCATCTTGTTGAGAGCCTTCCTCTTCTTCTCTGATCCTCCATCTTTCCGTTCCTTTCCAACATGCCCAAAATACATGAGACAAAGCTTCACCATCCTTGCCTCTAAGGACCACTCTGACTGCACTCTCTCTGAGATGTATCTGTTCTGTTTTGTTTGCACTCCATACTCATTACTCTTCTCAAAGCAATCAATTGTTCTTCTGTCATCCTTATCAACTGTCCAGCTCTCAGATGCATAGCAAGTTATTGAAAAAGACCATCGCCTGAATCTGATAAAACTTGGTCTTCAAACTGACACTGTTCTTCAGTAGTTTGGAGGGAAGAATTTTTGACAGCAGATTTGCCTAGTGCAATATGTCTTTTGATTTCTTAACTGCTAGTACCAACGATGTTTAAGCAAGATGAAATCATTGACAACTTCAGTCAATTATTTCTGCATCATCACACATTGCTTATTGGCCCAGTGCTGAAGGTGTTTGCTTTCATGATGTTGAGATGAAATCCATACTGAACACTGTAGTGCTTGATCTTCTGCAGCAAGCATCTGAAGTCTTCCTCACTTTCAGCAAACAGGTTGTGTCACATGCAAAATGTAGGTGTTGATGAGCCTTCCTGATGCTACATACATCTTCATAGAATCCAGTTTCATGAATAACTTGCTCAGTGTATAGAATGAAATGCCTTTGCATAGTCATTAAAAATAGACATTTTGGGGGTATTCTTTGCTTTCAGCTGGGTGACATCAGTAATGATATCCTTGGTGCCATGGCCTCTTCTAAATCCAGCTTGATATTCTGACATTTCTAAGTTAATGTACTGTTCTAGTGCAGTGTTAGCCTAAAGTTAGTCATTACCTTAGCCCACGCTGGTTCTCCAAATACCTTAACTGCAGACACGTAGTCTTGCAAATCATCAGCAGCTATGAGACTAGGATAAGAGAAAACATGCTTTCCACACTGAACAGCAAGACTTGAGGGAGACTGGAGCAAGACCCTGGTGAGAGTGAGACCCTGGTGGCAAGATTCTGGTGATGGTGTTGGAGAGACTGTGCCATTGTTGTGGAGAAACTGTGGCAAAGTGTAACGAAAGAAGCCCCGAGATAAAGACCACAGTTAAAGATTTTGCCGTTCTTGCTGGATGCTTGAAGAAGAATCTGACTTATAACTCCTCCAAGGCAAATCTTGAAGAAAGCAGAGACTATTAAAATGTGTTTTGCTTAACTGAAACTGGAAGGTTTGCTAATTTATATATATATATATATATATACATATATATATATATTTAAATTTAATTCTATTTTGCCAGCTTAACAAGCTTAACTAAACCTGGACCTGTATTGGGTGATATCCTTTGCCTCCCCTCCCCTTCAGCTTACTTCCCTAGTAAACTCCACTTTCGGTACCACAACTGTAAGTCAAGTCTGTGAGGCAACACAAATAAAGGAACTTCTTGCTGCTGGTGTGGCCTACAGGCACTATGGGGTTGGGCTAAGTGCTTTTGATCTGTTTTCTCCTTTTGGGAGGTGAGGGGCTGTGTTAGTTTCACTCGCTCTGGGACTTTCAAAAAGTTGCTCACAGCCCTGTGCTGTATGTTCCATTTTTTCCCTATGTCCCATTTTTTGCTCTCTAGATATCTAGTCATTTTGGGATGGTTTTCATCAATGTTTTGCTTGGATTTCATATCAATGATGTTGTTGAGTACCATAGAATCAGAACTGCCCCACAGCTGACCCTATGACAGGTTTTTAGAGGCAGTCAACGGCACAGGAGGAGATTGTCCATCCTTCTCCCACAGAGCAGCTGGTGACCTCAAACCATGTGCCTTCATGATTACAGTACAGCTTCTCGCCAGTAGGCCACTTGTATTCTGTAAAATCACCTTTCTTGGAAATGGGAATCAATACGTTAACTCTTCTAATCAGTCAAACAGGCTGCTAGCCTCCAAATTTCCCGGCATAGACCGGTGAGCACGTTCAGGGCTGCATCTGTTACTTGAATTATAATAGTTCATATCTCATTGCTTCTTGGGGCTTTATTTTTTCTTTCTTCATTACCATTGGCATTTGTTCATATGGTACTTCCTGAAATTTCTCAATGTCGACTAATTCTTTTTTACAATGATCTGCATATTCCTCCCATCATCTAATGTTTGCTGGACCATTCAGTGTTCTACCTATAGCACTTCTCAGTATTGCAACTTGAGGCTTTTCCCCTTTTTATTATCTGACTCCAGCTCTTTCCACACTTCATTATAATATTTTGTTTTGCCTTCTTGCACTGTCCTTTAAATCGTCTGTTCATCTCCTTTCCTTTGGCATCTTTTTTCTTCTTTTCTGGCTTCTCAACATTCTAATGCAATTTCTATAGTCTCTTCTGACATCTATTATGGTTTTTCTTTCTCCTCTATCTTTATAATCACCTTTTGCTCTCTTCATGGATGATGTCTTGATGCTATTCCACAGCTTATCTATTCTTTGATTATTGGTGCTCAATGCCTCAAATTGAGATGATTCTCAAATTCATGTGGGATAGACTTAAGGTGGTATTTTGGTTCTTGTGAGAGAGTTTTAATTTTTCTTTAGCTTCAATTTGAACTTGCCCATGAGTAACTGGTAATCTATTCAAGTTTATTGGGGAAAATGAGGATGACATAGATTCTTTTTGATAATTTTTAATATTATTTTTAGTTTAATAGCCTGCACAATGTGTAAGCACAGTTAACAGTTATGATTAAATTGGTCAACGTACAAGTTTAATAAGTAAATAAAAACATGCATGGTATTTTTTAAAGTTGTACCTAATAAAAAGTAATTATATTAGTTACCAAATCAAAAAACTATAATTTTGTCACTGCCTAATTTAAGTAAACTTGTCTTTATTTTGCTATAGGGAAATACTTAAAATCCCTTTAAAATATATTATATATGTTCATATAAATTTCCAGTATTAAACTCACAATCAAATACTACACAACACTGAAAAACAAGGACCTAGTGAAATATTACACAACATGGGTGACCCTGGAAGACATTATGCTGAGTGAGATACCTTAATCATAAATACTACTTAAAACCAGTTGTTATAAACGAGATTGACATGGAAGTTGGGAGGACTCTCAGAAAAAATGGGATAAATAATGAATACTGCATTGTAACAGATGAAGGAAAGAACTGTTTAAAGGAATATATGATTAGCTATATCTATATAACAACAGTCCATCCAGAATAAGAGGTGCATAGCAAAGTAGACTGGGAGAGGTGAGGTAGGACGAAATTATGCAACAAATAATGAATATTTTATTTTAGAGTGGAGTAGGGGTAAGGAGGAAAATGTGTAATAATGAATGAACGAAAATCCAACTTTCCTGTAAACTTTTGTTAAAATTTCAATAAAGAAAAAACAATAAAAACCCACCCTATTTTGTCCTTATAATGTTGCCCAAATTCTTATAGACATTTTTAACCATGATAGATTAATAGAGTTAATAAATCACTTCTAAACCCCAGAAGATATAGTAATAAAGAGCTCTGAGGCCTAGTGGCAAGAAGCAGAGCTGCAATTATGAAGGCACACAGTTCAAGTCCACCAGCTGTTCTGTAGGAGAAGGATGGGCATTATCCTTCCATGTGATTAACTTGTCTCTTGAAAACTCACCAGAAGGTCAGATATAGATTAGTTCCAAATCAATGGTACACAACACCACACTGCATTTAACTGTAGAATATAGATGTTCTTTGCAGAAAACCAGGAGACCTGGTGGCAGTGCCTTATAGCTGCTACCTGGAAAGTTGGTGGTATAAATTCAAAAGCCACTCCTTGGGAGAAAAATGGGCCATCTTCTCCAGTAAAGACTTGTGGCCTCAGAAATCTATCTGTTGGAAGGGTGCTTTGAGTCAGAATCGAATATATGCAGTGGGTTGAAGGAAATAAGATTCTTATTTACAGAATAAGCATTAATGAGTAGCTTAATTAAGTGTATGTTAAATGGATAGTGACATAACTGCACTTGCTTAATATAAAGTAGAAACGCTAATGCTATTATATGAAAGAAAATTGCATTTCAGATAAATATAATTAGAAATCTACTACCTTCATTAATTGGTTATTGAGAAAATATTTTAAAGTGTTATTATATAATGAAACAAAACAAATACATGAATTTTTTTTCTCTTTTTTTTTGTATGCAATAAAAGCGGTTTCCAGGTTACAAACATCTGATTGTAGACAACTTATACTTGCCCTTTAATGTTATGTAAATTGGCCTTCCTTTTGAATAGATTAAATTAGCCCCTGCCCATAACAAATCCTTCATCAAAATTACCTTCATTTGCTCTACATTAAGCTTTGAGTTGATTGAAAATACTTTATTAGTGCTTTATTATTCCAAGTTTAAAAAATTCAAACTCACTGCTATCAAGTCACTTCTGACTTATGCTTTTGTTAGATTCCCCCATGTCAACTACAACTCACATAACCTCATGGACTGTGGGTCTATCTCGGCGCCATCTTCATCATCTCTGATACACTTGAACCCATTGTTGAAGTCACTGTGTCAATCTGTCTCATTGAATGCCTTCCTCTCTTTTGTTCACTCTCTACATTTCCAAGCAAGATGTCCTTTTCCAAGGACTAGACCCTCTTTATATCATTACCAGCATATAATTGATAAAATTTTGCTGTCTTTGCTTCCAAAGAGCATGCTGGCTACATCTTCTTCAAGATGGAGAATAATCGTTAGTTTTTCTGGCAGTCCATGGGACGTCCAGTACACTTCTCTAAAACCACAACTTAGAGACATCAATTCATCTTTCATCTTTTTTTATTGTCCTACGTTCAGATGCATAGTACGATGCATTGCAAAGACTATGGTTTGGATCAGGTGCACCTCAGTCTTTATGCTCATGTCATTGTTCTCCAGAAGGTCCCTAACAGTAGATTCTCCCAATGATATATGCTTTTTGGTTTCCTGGTTGCTGGTACCAAGGGTGCTGGTTGTGGCTCCAAGTGAGATTAAATCATTGATAATTTTAAACTTTTCTCCATCTGTCATAATGTTATTAGTCCAATGATAAGATTTTTTCCCCTTAATGTTGATATATAATCCATATTGAAGGCTATAGCCCTTGATCTGCAGCACGCATTTCAAACCCTCCTCACTTTTAGCAAGCAAGGTTGTGTCATCTGCATAATGCAGATTATTAATGAGTCTTCATCTAATCCTCATTTCATATTCTTTTTCATAAAGTCCAGCAAGCTTCCTGACTGGTATGTCCAGTGTATTGTTTGAATAAGAATGGAGAAACAGTCCTGATGAAACACCTTCCTTGATTTCAAACCAGGTAATGTTCCCTTGCTCTGTTCAAACGACAACTTCTTCTTGGTATAGGTTTTGCATGGGTATAATGAAGTTGTGACCCTGTATTGGCTTTTTAAGGCTATAAATCTTAAAGGAAGGAGACTGTTCGTCTTTCTCCCACAGAGAAGCTTGCGGATTTGAACTATTGGTGGCATGCAGACTTTGGGTGAGCAGTGAATCTCCCTACGCACCACACTGAAAGATCCCTGAAATGCACTCATTGTTATTGAAGCAGAACCAATCATAGCTTACAAACCAATGGAGATTTAGAGCCTGTAAATGATATGAGAAGAGATGGTCCATTTTTCTCCCTAGTAGACAGTGGATTCGAATCACACCTATGAATTAGCAGCACAACACAATTTGGACTATGCAGCCAGCCTTCTCTCTTTGGATATTTGTATTATAAGAAGATTAGGTTAGTTTAAAAAGACAACATAAGTAGAAATGTTCACTAGGAAGGTAACATACTGGGAAAGCCTCGAAAGAACTGAGCGAGTGTGTCTGGTGGACAAAAAGTGAAAGAGCAAGGATGACCTATTTTGAGCAGAAGTGGAACATGGGATGGATGGTAACTAAGAAGAAGACAGAAATGAAACTTAGTTGAACAATGAGAAAGTAGGAGATAAGCCAATGGACTCCTGAGTGGAGAGAGAGCTCAGATACAGAGTTCACTATGATTCCAGAGAAAATACGCAAGTCTTCTGTTGATTCAAGAATCATGGGAATTGGGAACAATGCCTGGCAAAAGCAACCACTCAGTGTGTTGAAGAAAAACAGACCGTATGCACAATCAATTGCTTTTTCTAGGCCTTAAGGAACATTTCCACTCAGAAAAGGCAAACGCTAATTTATACACGTATCTGGCATTCTCATTATTAAACAGTTCAGATAACAACAGAAAAACAACTTGTCTGAAGAGTTTTAAGTGAATGGTACCTTAGTGCTATGGATTTCAAAAAGAAAATGGCATATTCTTCTATAAACAAGTAAATTACAATGAGAGAAGTAAAATTAAAAAAAATATATATTGTAACAATATCAATTCTAATGCTAACTATCTGTGCAACCTTGGAAAAGTTAACAAACATCTCTTTTGTTTAAAGGTTTTCTTCTTCCAAAGGTCCAAAATCCTAATCCACCAGTTGCTCCATGGGAGAAAGATGGATAATCAATTCTCATGCAATTCACTGCCTTGAAAACCTGCCAAAGGATTCTGACTCAAGCATACATAACAATGCAATGCTACTGCAAAGAAACAAACTGGATACAGAACAAACAGTTTCTCTATATATGGTCTTTCTGGCCTTGGGTTTGCAATTCTGCTAACACAAGTAGCTAGATAAGAATCTTGCAAAAAAAGGTTGACTAGTCTACTATGGAAATGCAATATGTTAAAAACTCCTTTAAGAATTTGTTAGTAACTCTGCAAAAGTGTCTGTGACCTATGAGGAAGATAGGCCTGCTTCCTGCACAGTTGGATTTGAAAGAACCAATCCCAAAGAGATTGAATGGAGGATTTGGGGTAATCTTAATCCTTCATGCCTCCCTGAATTCAACATGCCTCTAGAAACTCTATGAACTTTGAGAAACGACAATAGTTATAGAAAGGCGTCAGGTCTTTGGTTCATGGAGTCACTATGAGTTGTGCTCAACTCGAAGGCAACAACAACAACAACAAAAACAACCCCCTGAATTTACAGAATTTCTGAGACTATCACATTGCAATGGCCATTCACAGACTATTTTGTACTTAAGACTGCAAAGTCACTTCTTGTTGTGTTTGGTTGATTATTTTTTTTTTTTTACCCTCAAGGAGACCCTATTTTCAGCACTAGCCAAGTGTTGGTCAGAAAATGATTCTGACTTCTGACAATCTCTGTGTGTTGGAGTACTACAGTTCTCCATAAGGTTTTCAAGAGCTGATTTTGTTAAGAAATTGTTAATTAGGTCTTTCTCTGCATTCTTGCAGAGCCATGACATCCTGAGATCCTTTTATAAGTAATATTAACTTTTTTTTAATTAAGAAAAGGCAAGTGAATAAGAGAAACTACATCATAGAAGGTACTGTCAGAAGTATCTGTCTGGATGTCTTATGTTGAATTTACTTGAATTTGGGCTGAAAAAATACACAAACTCCCTGCTTAATTCCTCAGCCCACTCCACATTATGCCAATGGGTAACAAACTAAAAAATTTCAGTGCTGCAAGAAAAGAGACTTGCTTCTAATCAGAAACTTTAAGGTCTCTAGCTCAGAAAAATAGCTAATATTGGGGAAGAGGGTATTTTTAAGCGAGGAAATGACTTTCAGTGCCCCTCAAATCGTGAAATTTTGGCAGGTTCCTCTCCAGATTATATGTACAGTCTATTTTTCTCCCTGACAGCAGCTCTTGGCTCCAGTCATGCAAATCTGCTCAAAATGATATACACGACTGGCTCATTTCTCTCTTGTTTCTGTAAAGTTTCAGCCCAGATATCATTCTCCCACACTCAAAATCAAACTAGTCTGTCTCGCCTCTTACACGTGGTGTACAGTCTCCCTTCTCTTGAATAACTTTAGTAGGTAGATATTTGTGTTAGAAGTCTGAGTGTCAAGCCTGACAGAACGAATATAATTTTCTGGTAGAAACTAGAAACAAATGAAATCAAGTTTATGCAATCAGAGTGGTGGAAGTTAAATTTTAGACCATGGCAATTTTGTTCAGTAGAGGAAAAGTTGGAAAATAATGTATTATGAGAAATGCATCAAAATTAGAGCCAAAAATGGAAAACAAACAAGCAAAACTGTTACCATAAAAACAATTTTGCCTCATGTCAAGTCCACGTCTTATGGAGGGGAGAAGATCTGTTCTGTGAGACCTTAGGTTGTTGTGATCTTTAAGAAAGGAAATTGCCTGGCTTTTTTTTTTTTACAGGCTCAAATAGGTGTATGTTAACCTTTAATTTTTAAAAGAGGATTAATATTATCTTTCCCTTAACATTTTCTTCCTGTAGTTTCAGTGTTAAAAGAAGGACTGAGGATACATTTAATGGCAAACTATAGCCTGGGCCAAATCTATCCTAATGCTTGTTTTTTTAAATTATGCTGTCAGTGTCTTTCTGCTGTAATAGCAGAATCATGTAGTTGGAAGAGAGGCTATGGCTCATATCTTTACTATCTGACTCTTTTCAGAGAAAGTTTGCCAACTCATGATTAAGAGCTGTTGGGACCTTTATCAAGTCTTCTTTGT
>NW_006399826.1:12038487-12057733 GCF_000299155.1 Elephantulus edwardii | reverse complement strand
CTCCTCAGTTTCAGCGAGCAAGGTTGTGTCATCTGCATAACGCAGATTGTTGATAGATCTTCCACCAATCCTAACGCCACGTGTCTCCTCATAGAGCCCAGCCTCTCGGATAATCTGCTCTGCATACAGGTTGAAAAGGTATGGAGACAGGACACAACTTTGGAGTACACCCTTCCCAATTTTAAACCATGCAATGTTACCCTGCTCTGTTCTGACAACTGCCTCTTGGTCCAAGTAAAGACTTAAAATATTGTCTCTAATAGAATTGTTTCCACTGTATTATAGTAGAAAATACTAAAGAGAGCTAGTAGGGTAAAGTGACTGACTTTTGATTACCTACAGTTTCTCAAAATAAAAAGCTTGAATAAAAGATAAATTACCTTTAACTTTTAAATTAGTTACAAACAAAAAATAACAGTTAGTGTCATCATGTTGGAGCCTCCATCAAGTTTCTGTAAATCACAAGGAGATGTAGCACCTGCTGGATTCGAACTCTGGATGCAGCTCAGCCTTTGGGTTAGCAGCACAACTCACCATATCAAGGTGAAATGCAAATCCTTTGTGTGAGATGACGTTAATTCCTTCCCCCAACATTTCCTTCATTTTCCCAGTCTATGAATTCCTGATATCAGTGTGACATTCTTGCTAGTCATATTGTAATACCACCATACCAAAGAAACAAAGATTGTAAAAATAGAGGTATTTGCGAAAATTCACTTTACAAGGCAAGGAGAGTTGTGGAGGTCCTAGGACATCTACAGTGCTTTGCTAATGCTGTTGCTATTCATGTTTATTATACAAACCTTGGCCCAGCAGCTTGCCAAGCAATTCATTAAACAACAAGGATAATGCAATGCGTGTGTGAAAAGTGGGTGTATAATAACAGAGAAGAGATTGAGCTTATTAGCAATTACAGGTTGCTTGAAGCCACAATCAACACTCTTAATACCAGCAGTCAGGAAATCAAAAGACAAATTGCATTGGGAAAAATCTGCTGTCATGGACCTCTCCAGCGTGCTGAAGAGCAATGATTTCAGTCTAGATACAAAGGTGTGTTTAATGCAGGTCATGGTTTTCTCAATTACTTGTTATGTTTCAGAAAGTTGGACAGTAACTATGAATGACTGAAGAAGAATAGATGCCTTCAAGTTGTGGTGCTGGAGAAGATTCTTGAACATATCGTGGACTGCCAAGAAAACAAATAGGTCTGTCTTGGAGAGAGGGAAGCCAAGTGTTTCCTTGGAGGCTAGAATTTTGTAGCTCTACCTCACTTACTTTGGGCATGTGGCCAGGAGAGATCAGTACTTAGAGGGCATCCTGCTCAGAAGGGTGGACAGATAGCGCAGGAGAGGGAAGACCCCACATGAGATGGACTGATATAGTAACTGGGGCGATGGGAGTTGGTGTGTCAGAATTAATGAGACTGGTTCAGGACAGAGAAGGTTTCAGAGCTGCTGTACATAAGGTCGCTATGCATCGTAGGTGACTTAACCAATAACATTCTATGACAGGTTTGGAAGCAGGAGTGACATTCACACCTAAACAATGTGCCTCCGGAAATTCTATGACCTTTGATAAATGTTGATGGTTGTAGAGGGGCTTCAGGCCCTTTTGTTCATAGGGTGGATATGAGTTGTGCTCAACTCAAAGGTAAACAACAGCAACATCATACCATGGTCTATAACATAATGTTGGGGTTTCAGAGATCTTTAGAATTAAAAGGTAATTTAAGGTATAGGGAATCACAAACAAATAACATGAACATTAATTTGTTCCTCTTTGGTCCATTCCTGTTCAACTTTGGCCACAATTGTAAAAATGCATTAAGACACCTGTGTTCCCTTCTTCAAGTGTGAACTTCGTGGTCTGTACCTATATGACTTCCACTGAGGTTGACAAACACGGTATCAGATTACTGCAAATTGTCATTAACTTATTTTTTCACCTCTGAGCATTTTTTAAAATTTCTTCCTTTTTTATTATTTTGTTTTCTACTGCTCACAAAGTATATTGTGTTTCTTCATTTATGTTGTGTTGCATAGTCATCCCCATGTATTTATGTTTTACAAATTTAATCATCCTTGAACCTTGCCCCTCGTTACCCAATCTTTTCAAGTCCCTGCTGGATGTTTCTCATTTCCTTCGCCCCATCCCTCCATTCACCAAATTGTGCAACCCTGAGGTTTTGTCCCTATCCATCCCCACCTGTCTACTCTTAACCCTTCACCCCTTGAGTTCCCATACATGATTTACTAGTTATCCTTCTAGTTTTACAATAGTGGTCTTATGCAGTATTTCTCATTAATTCCCTTTAAATTGTCTCAAGCAAAACTTTCTTTTGTCATTATTTTCAAGTCATCATATTTCAGGAAGATTTAAAAAATACAAATATTGTTTTATTTACTGTATTAGTGAGTCACTGAAAGTTATATTTTTCCCCAGCATAATATTGGAGGAGAGAATTGTATTTAGAACCAGACATGCACAATCAGTTTCTGGAAAGAAATAATCACTCTTCCTCAGTATGTCAAGGGGATAAATTGCAAAGAGGTCTATGGCCTCTTCAAGTAAGAACTAGAAAGTTCTGATATGGATAAAAGACTTTAAAAGTACATTGCTACAAGAAAGACACCAACACCAGGTAAAAGCAAACAAAGAAAGATTTATTAGATGTTCATAACAAGCTATGAATGGGTCAGGAAAGTCTCACTTTATCTTTAGCTTATATACGAGTATATATATGTTTTTTAGTGGGAGTTGAGTTTACATAGCTTTATGGTGGTGTGTAGCTACTGATGGATTTATGGTAGTCTCGGAAGTCTACACTTCCACTATCCTCTTTTTTTGAGATGAGTCTATTTTTCTTGTGTTGTTTTGCCACCATTTCACACCACTGTCCAGAACAGTTTCTGATTCATTTACCTTATTATCACATCCTTTGCCAGTCCCTATCAAGTGTATTCCACAAAACAAGTTTATAAGGTATTTTTATGTGCAGTGAAAAGAAAAAGCAACAACGACAACAACAAAGAAGACCAACGGCAATCAATATGAAATGGAAACAAACTTTTGAACTCTTTGAAACAAATATTTCTCTGAATAGTATTACTGTATTAAACCTTAGTAAACCTTTTGTAGAATAAATAAATTATCCTCCAGTAAGCAGTTATCTGTGGCTTTAGGTCATTTGTAATTCTGTCAGTCTAACAATAGGTGATTAAAAGGAGCAAATTTCCATACCTCATTCTTGACCATCTATGCCAAATAGAGCTGTTAGTCATATTTTGCACTAAACAAAAGTAGCAGATTTAGCAGGACAAGCAATTTTAATAATAGCTAGAGTATGTTAGGTCTTACTTTATACTCCATATATCCTGCGCAGTGTTGTTGTAGCTGCTTTATTTAAAATACGGATATATATTTATAACATTTAAAAATATCAATTCACATAATCCTTGCACCAATCTTATGAGGTAGATATTATTACCAACCACACTTAACAGATAAAGAAACAGGTTTTTTTTAGGGGGGGGAATCAAAAGGTTATAATCCAGTTTAGTAACAGAATACAGTCAAGGAAGCTCCTGAAATGTGCATGTAGGCATCCCAGCCTCAAGCATCCTGGCTTTAGGCCGGTGTTCCCAAGTTCTCAGTCCTACCAATATTGGCTTCCCACCTCTAGCCTCTATTTGTCCAACAAAGTTATCATTCTTGCCAAAAATGGCTCTCTCCACCAAGGTCCCATCTCACATCAGATCTCCAGTTCGGCCAGGGCTGTTGCTGCTGTGGGTGTAGCTGCAGCAAGAAGGGTGTCTATGATTCTCTTGCTTCTTTAATGATGGGGAAAGATTAGTCTGTCTCTCACTGTTGGCACAATTCTATAGTGAGACTAGCCAATCGCCTTGTAGACTGTTGAAACTGGCCAATCCCGCTGTGGAATGGTAGATAGTCAATCCCCTTATGAATAGGCTAATATTTACATTTGCATATTCCTGCCCATCTACATAGCAAAGTCAAACAATAGCTAGAAGTCATATTGAAAGATAAACTCCATAACATCCTTGTTTTTTGGCATTTCCCCCTTTATTATTATTACTATTATTACTAATTATAATTGTGCGGCCCTTGGGCCTGCCCTTAATTGTTTTGGTGAAACATTCTTTTAGGTCGTGTAACCCTGGTATGCCCACTTGTTGTACAGAGGTAACTCGTGGTTGCTGTGAAGCTGAACACTGGAACACTGATGAGTCAAATGCGAGAATGATTACCCATGGTGGACAGTGCTTGGTGGAGCTCCCCAATTAAAACAAGCTCAGAAGCAGGAGTGGCATCTACTTCCTTTGGAAACCCTAAGAACCGGGAGAAAGGACAAAAGTTATAAAGGTGTCCAGGACTTTTGTTCATAGAGTCAGTATGAGTCAATGGCAATTAACAAGAACAACAATGAAAATTACAGAGACTTTGGATTTCCATTCATTCCTTGTTGCACTTTTCTCCCTGCCCACTCCTCCCCCGATTTGTTCCTCTATTTGAAAAGTAAAAGAAAAATTATTTCCTTGTTATGCAAGCTGAAGGTGGTACAGCACTGGTCTGTGCGTTGCTGTACAGAGGTAACTCGTGGTTGCTGTGATGCTGAAGCCTGTGACAGTGATGTGCCAATCGTGGTAATGGGCACCCATGGTGGACAGTGTTGGCTGGAGCTTCCCGACTAAATCAAGCCTGGAAGCAGGAGCGGCATCCACTTCCAAAATGGCTTGCCTCCAGAAACTCTATGTACGAACAGTGCTCAGGTTGTTCGTTCATAGGGTTGCTATGAGTCGTCTACGACTCGACGGCATTAAACAACAACAACAACATGCAATCCCTCTGCACAAGTCCACTCCACTGTACAGCCTTCTTTCTGGACTCCTGTCGTGACGGTTTTAAAGAATTTTGTAGTCAAGATTGAAACCCAGACTACCTGACTTCAGCAACTCCTGCCCAAACTTTCTTGTCTGGACTCTTGCTTGTTATAATTCTTCCATTTTCAGACTTCCTAATCACCTGTTTCATTATGGTGTGATATCTACATTATAAATATTTCCATTCGTTGATGGAAGTGTTTTATTCAACTCCTTTCAGTCAGATCTGACAAACCTAAGCCTGGGTTAGTAATAGCTGTTTGAGTTTTCTCTCTCTCTCTCTCTCTCTCTCTCTCTCTCTCTTTTTAAATTGGTTTGCTTACAAAATTTATGTACGTTGTGTTTCATTATTCTTCATTCACATAATGTTTCATTCGTATTCATTATGTTTTATAAAATCACTCACCATTGGACCTTGCCTGTCATTACCCTGTCTTTTTGCCTGGATCCTTCCTATTTGCTTCTCCCTCTCCCTCCATCCACCAAACTGCAGCCCTGTGGTTTCACCAGTACCTATCCTTACCCCTTTGAACCCTCTCACCCTCCTTGAGTTCCTGTACATTTTACTAGCTATCCTTCAGTAATAGTCTTTTTATCATTACACGTACTCTATGCAGATTTTTTTTCCACACTATCAAGAAAACTTTTACATATTTGTATCCTCTGTTAATGTTAAATCTTAACACTGTGGTTGCCAGTTAATTTTGTGGGAAAACAAGGTAATCTCTTAATGAATTCTTTTTTTTTAACTGAAACTTGTTATCAGCAATTTTGTAGTGTTTTTAGGGGATGAGAAGAAAAGACTAGCAAACCTTGTGAGTATCTCTCAAGTGCGTTATTCTTTGCTGATTTCTGAAAACTGGATGAGAAGAACCTATTTTAGAATGCCATTTTGCTCTTCCTTGCCCATGGTAAAAATCTCATGGAATGTATTTGTTAGAACCTTTCAGTCCCTCCGCAGACATCCCCTGGACTGTCTTTCTACCTTCAGACTCTCTCCCTGTGCTGCTTAAAGGGCCATTATTGTGTCCCTTTAATTTGCTTCAAGGGTTTTCATCTCTTCTGTGTGATCAGCTGTTTCTGAAAGACCACTGGAGTGTCAGTTACGGGTCCATTTGACTTGACAACACACGACAACAACAATCTCTATCCCATTATTTTGCTACTTTCAATATCCTCAGTAGTTTCTCTCATTTCTCCTTTCTAAATATATAGAATTTAAACATCCAATGAATTAAGCGAACTGTACATCAATCATATTCCCTCTGTATTAGATATTTGAATAACTGGGGTAATCGGGATGGGTGTGTCAGAGGCAGTGCGGTTGGCGCAGGATAGAGCAGGGTTTAGGGCTGTTGTGCATAGGGTCGCTATGAGTCGCAAACGACTCAACGGCACATAACAACAACAACAACTATCCTTATCCTTGGAATGATCATATACAATTAGTTATTCTGTGTTTTATTTGTACATTTGTTCTTCAGATTATCTATCTATCGATCAATCGATAGGTATAGATATATAGATAGATATACATATATATTGATAGATATATTGATTGATAGATATATTGATATATATCTTTCAAATCACCCAGCATGTTTCTAGAGGCAATAAATCTCACAAGAAGAGGTTGTCTATCTCTTGTGGAACAGTTGGTAGATTTGAACCATGTGTTTCTCATGGACAGCACAATTCCTTCCCACTAAACCAACAAACAGAGAGAGAGGTAGGTAGGTAGGTAGATAGATGGATGGATAGATAGATAGATAGATCACTCACTCCCCCATGTCTAACGCTTCCCCCGCCTCCCTTAAAACAGAAGCATTTTCTACAGCTGATCTTCAAGCAAGAATAGAAATCTTTGACTTTTTGGCCCCAGTCTACATTTGCCTTTCAAATAACCACAGTCAGATCTTTGTCTCTGGAAGGGTTTTATTTATTCCATTAACTTGCTAAATAGTCACAATTACATTTTATCAGATCCTTTGACTGGATTAGCTTTGATTTCCTCCAATGCATTTTTATCTCTGTTGCTTAAAAATCTTTGTTAACCCCTGAAACCTTCCATTCATGTCTTGTTTAGTTTTTTCCCCTGTCAATCTAGATTTGAGAAGATTTGATTTAACCCTGAGTAAAGTAGAAAAGGAAGTTTTGCAGTGTGTTAATACCTAAACCAGCTTTTTGCAAGTAACTTTGACCTTCTCTAGGGGATGTTTCTTTCTTACTTAACCTTTTGTGCTTGTTTATTTATTTTTTACTTGCCTCTTAATTCAAGCTTTCCAGTCTATTTATCATGCTATTGTCAACAGAGTATAGTTTTTAATATCCTCTTCAATTTCTATTCTAGTCTGAGCTAGTATTAATATTTTAGAACCATTCTGCTAAAATAATATATCTTACATGAGTACTATGTATCTAAATAGATATAATTTAATGGACTTTTATGAACAGCATATGTGAGAAATTTATTCAACAAAGAGTGTAGAATTTCACAAGCCACTATCATTGAGTCAATTTTGACGGATACTGGCCCTCTATCAAGTTTCCAAAGTAGCAAATTTAAAAAGGATCCAGCATAGATGCTCAACGAAACTTGCTACAGACAAGCCACCAGATCCCCCTAACCTGAAAAAATAGAATTGAATACTTAGTGAGTTCTATAAAGGATAAAATGGGGGAAATAGAAGAAGAGTAAAGTTAATATTTTCCAGTGACAAATTATTTTATCACCAAATATACTTGTTGTTGTTGTTATGTGCTGTCTAGTCACTTGTGACTCATAGTGACCCTATGTACAACAGCCCTAAACTCTGCTCTGTCCAATCGCACTGTTTCTGACACTCCCACCCCAATAACCCCAGTCACTGAATCAATCCACCTCATAGAGGGCCTTCCCCTTCTGCGCCATCCCTCCACTCTCCCAAGCATAAACTTTTTCAGCTCCTTTGAAGCAGGGGTGGCTTACTGGTAAGGAGTTTTGATAAAACACAGAGGCGTATCATTTAAATCCACAAGCTGCTCTATAGAAGAAAGAAGAAAGAAAGAAGAAAGGCAATCTCCTCCCATGTGACTTCCTGCCTTTGAAAACCTGCTAGAAGGTCAACTATGTATGAGTCGGTTCATTGGAAATAAGGATAATAACACCCCATCTGATATACTTTGGGCATGTTATCAGGACAGACCAGTCGCTAGAGAAGGATATCATATTTGGAAAAACAGAGGGTCAGAAAAAAAGAGCTGAAGATCCTCAATGAGATGGATTGACACAAAGACCGGAACAATGGATGTTAGTGCAAGAGAGATTGTAAGGAGGCCACAGGATCAGACCGGGTTTTATTCTGTTGTATATAGAGTTAACATAAGTAAGAATCCGCTCCTTGGCACTTAACATATTCAGTCTGCTCGTAGCCATTGTCAACGTGATTATAATATGTGGCGACACCACATAATGTAAAACAGAACTGCTTCATAGAGTATTCAAGGT
The DNA here is from genome assembly GCF_000299155.1 of Elephantulus edwardii. Taxonomy (NCBI): domain Eukaryota; kingdom Metazoa; phylum Chordata; class Mammalia; order Macroscelidea; family Macroscelididae; genus Elephantulus; species Elephantulus edwardii. The sequence continues at coordinate 12,049,345 of NW_006399826.1, read as the reverse complement.
GTGGCCTTTCAGACACCGATCATGATGACTCTTTAAGATGGAGAAGTAGATTCCTGCTGCCTAATTTTAGCTAGTTGTTGAGCACTCAATAATTACATAACCCAAAATCCACCATCCTTAAATTACATCTAAATTGTAACAGCTCTCTATAGGGTTTCTGAAACTGCAAATCTTACGTGGAAGAAACTACATGATTCACCTACACATTAGCTGGTGGATTCAAAATACTGACTTGTCACTTAATAGTGCATTCAGTTTCCCCATTAATGATAGAAATTTCCCAAAATTTCAGGTAAAGAAATAGAGATGTGAAGAGACTTATTGAAGGGATTCAACGTTATATTTGTGGAACTCTCAAGTCCATGCTCCTCTTAACACGTGAACTCTAACCTTGACATACAGTTGAGGTGACCAGACAACTATGTATATAATATAGGAACATATGCGTAAATGTTTAATTGCTGTTCTAAGTGTGGTAGTTCACAAAAGATGAAGATGATAAAGGAGTCAATAAAACACTCTTTGGTACTTAGAAAAATGTGTGTGTCTTTGATTCTGTATATCGATGACTGAATTATCTGAGAATTGTGCATATTATGGGCAGATTATGGAGTCTTTTAAAGAATGAAAGCCTTCTTATTTTTCTAAATCATTTGATAGAAACTGTCTACTACTCTCTTATATGACTATAGATTCTGATTTTTGCTCATTTATGACACAAGACGAGGTGGAAAATTGAAGCCAATTTGTGTCATGAAAGTTAAATGACAATTCACACGATGCTGTGATTAGGAAAGGAGAAGGTGTACAAAATTTAACACACACTTTTTCTGATTTTATTCTACTTATTCAACCTTTGCCCTGCTCCGCTTCCTTGTGGAGCATTTTGGAATCACATCTATTAATTGAAGCCTCAAAACCCATTAGATTTTCTTTCCTTGATTGGTGTTATCAAGGCTTTGAACAGAGGATGAAGGATCTCATTGCCTCAGTTCTTCCTTCATCTCACTACTCAGATCACTGTACCGTGTTTGTATTTGTTCTATTTGTTGGTGACACAGAGTAAAAACGTATTTAGAATGCTAATCACCCTTGATTTTTTTTTTCTCTTCCATCTTTGATTTTCAAGAAATGTGGAGATACTACTGACTACTGTCCTCTGTTGTTTTCCACTGGCTTTATAGAGATAAATAGCTGTAATGATTAAGATATTTCAACTCTCTTCTGAGGGTCAACAGAGAAGAAAGTGTTTATCAGATTGATCTGAGAACTGCCAACTTTGGTTTCAATATTGTCTCATGGAGAAAAGGTGAAAAGAAAAGGAGAAAATAATCATTATGAGCTAAATTGTTACGAAAGAAGTAAGAATTTATAAATTAGGAAAGAATTTAATTCACAATGATGAATATGTGTTACTTATCATGGAAAATAGGACAGGGAATTATCCAGAAAAGGCAAAGGAATTATAAGTTTGTGTTTTCTGGTTTTACTATGTTTTACTTATGAGAAGATAATGTCTTTTTTTTTCAGTTTCCTTATTTATGACGTTAAGTGTTGCATTAAAAATGACCCAATTTTCTACAAACCAGAAACAGTCCAGTTACAGAAAACAAAGTGAATGAAGGTACGATGGTGAGAGGAGACAATGAATATAACCAAGTTATGAGAGAAATGACCCCATTAGAGAGTGTATATTCAAAATTAATCAAAACCAGAGGAGGATCTATACAACACAATATCAGATTGTATAGGATCTTAAAATTAAATACACAAGCATAGATTTGACACAAAAGGAAATGACTAACCACTGGACTTTCTGAAGCAGATGAACTGTATGATGAGCACAGTGCTTAAAGACAGACCTGAAAGGAGTTCACATAATGCATTGATTGGAAAAGAACGAGGCTAGAGTTAGAGTGGCCATCCGTAACACTGTAAATAAACCTTACGGTGAAGTACATCCCGTGTTTTATGTTGCTGCTTCTTGTTGTTAGCATAAGGCAAGTAATTGGCAAAATGATAATAATATAATGATCTCTTGGGCTCTGATCTAAACACCATCTCTGGTGCTTTGAAGAATGCAATGCTGAGTAGTCTTTATTTTAAGTAGTGTACCATTGAGTCGGAACCCACCTATAGCTCTACCCTCTTTGCAATTCGTTATCCTCTGGTAGAGGCAGTTAATTACATGGGAGGAGATTCCCCATCCTTCTCCCACAAAACAGCCAGTGGTTTCGAACATTGCACCTTCTGTCATCTCTTCCGGATTGTCCCTATGAAGGTGTAGAATAGTTTGCACAAATCTTTATCTTCACATCATTTTCTCCTCATTTGTATAGGGTAGAAGTTCAAGCTTCTCAACATAAGTCTAAGATTATATGATTGTCTAGGCATCATACATTCCAAATACTACAAAGTAAGATGGTTTGAGTTTGACGTGGGAGAAACTAAATATCATTTATTTTGCAATTAGCCTATAAAATATTAACTGTTTTGTGTGATAGACTTTTATGAATATATATCTATAGATACATATATTTTATTCTAACTATTTATTGTAGAAACATAGCGTGCGCTGTAATTCAATTATCAAGCACACCTAGTCACGTAGATTTTCTCATTTTCTGTGTTTTGGGGTTGGGGTCATCCTTTCAGTAACATATTGAGAACAACTAAAATGCAATAGACAAAATCCTTTCATAGCACAGTTAGAGTTGCTTCTTCTGAGATGAAATCCCGTAGGTTTGTCAGCAGGAACTCAGCTCCCACTATGAGTGACCTCCAGGATAAGCAGGGAACCAGCTGTGATTAGAAATATCTTTTAATGGATTTGCACCATCAGAGGCAATCATGAAACTCTAAGTCTTTGAAGAAAGTACAAATCAAACAGACGGGGGAATGTCAAGCATACTTCATGGAGAATATTGTTGTTATTATTATATAAATAGATAGAGGGCATTGTATATATCAAATCTATCTACGTAAATGTTTGTAATTTCAAAGTTTTTCATAAATACAATTTAGTGACATTATATGAAAGAAATTTTGTAAATCAAAAGACATTAAGATTCATATTCTTCCCTTGTTTACTTTAGACTAATGGCTAAAGTTAGAAAAGGAAATAAAGAACATTAAATAACATTTTAATTGAGGTGTATTTTATTTAACAGGATATATGTTTACATAGGCCTTAAAGTGCACTGGGTCTTACATGTAAAGAGATGAGTGAATGATGACTAAAATACTGTCCCTTTAGTTCAAGTATTTTATTATCTTTCATTTTTGTCTTCTCCCCTGCTCCAGTCTTTAAAACTCATTCTCTTTAGAATATAAATCACCCTGGAGATTGTAATATACTCTGAAAATACTTAGTTTAAGGTCAGTAATTAACAAAATGATAATAATATAATTATCTGTTGGGCTCTGATCCAAACACCGTATCTGGTGCCTTAAAGGATGCAGCGATAAGTAGTCCATATCTTTTTTTTTCATTGTTGTTGTTGATTACCGTTGAGTTGAGCACAACTCATGGTGACTGTATGTACAAAAGACAGACTCAACACCTTTCCATAGCTATTGTCATTTCTCCAAGTGCATAGAGTTCCCAGAGGTATGTGCTTTAGGAAGTTGATGCCACTCCTGCTTCCAAACCTGCTTTACAACTGGGAGCCCCACCACTCTGAGCAGTCCATATCTTAAGTACTTTGCAGTATAGTAAGGAAAATGAGAGCAAATTGCTTGTACTTAACAAAATGAGATAGAGTTAAAGGATTTTCTTGTCAAGAGGGAATAAAACTCAAAGACAACCATCAAGAAACAGTTCTATAAAATCTCCTTCAAAATTGATGAAAATAATTTCAGTAGTATAAGGCTGCAGATCACAAAGAAATAATGCACATGTACAAACCTCCCATTTTGGCTAATGGATAAACAATCGTTGCATCACTTTTCCAGTGCATCATTGGCGATAAGTAAGATGTCAACTCAACTCACCGAGATTGAATAAAAATTGGCACTTAGCTGACTTTCCAGCAGGTTTTGTCCATCTTTCTCCTGTGAATGTAGGAAACAATGATCCTTAAATAATTCACTTTTTCAACCGTTTTTTCCCATCATTATTACCACTGCGCTCTAGCATTACTATTACTGTGTAGCTCCAGAGCTACAAATATTAAATCTGTATTTAATTTTTTTTCTTTCCTTGGAGACCAGACATGATGGGTTTCTGATATCTTTCTGGGTAGCTCTAGAACTATGTGAAAAATACATGGTACTTTGATATTTGCACAGCTAAAGTGGGATCTGATAATTTAGGCCACAGAAATGGGATGTGTACAAGCCTGTCCTATTGTCTAGTATTATTTAGTGAACCACGAATAATAATTTACAATTTCCTGTGTCTGCCATGCTCATCTGTTATTAAAGTTTTTCTTTGAATTTTTGGCCATCATTTTCTTCTCCTTATTTCTCTACTGTGATCTCTCTTTCAAATGATTTGCCTTTTCTCCCTCCAATAAATATATCAGTTCAAGATTATTTCAGGTCTTCACATTTTTCTCCCTGTCTTTAAAGTTTCTTCCCTCTACTAGCCCTACTATTTGAGCTGTGGTGCTGGAGAAGAGTATTGATTGTACCATGGACTGCTAAGAAAACTAACAGATTCATCCTAGAGAGTGTTAAACCAAGCTGCTCCTTGGAGGCAAGGATTCTGAGGCTTTGTCTGACATACTTTGGACATGTTGCAAGGAGAGACCAGTTCTTGGAGACAGACATCATGCTTGGGAGGGTGGAGGGACAGCACAAGAGGAGAAGACCCTCTATGAGGTGGGTTGATTCAGCTACTGGAGTAGTCAGGGTGGGGGTGTAGAAGATAGTAAGATTGGCACAGGACAGAGCAGGATTTAAGGCTGTTGTACATAGAGTTGCTATGAGTTTCAGGTGACTCAAAGACATATAACAATACTGAAATAGAGACGCATGTAACATCTCTGCAGAAAAACTCTTTGTGCCCTTGGTTCTCCATTTTATCTAATCTAAAACTTGATGTCAAGTGTCTTTATAATCTGACTATACCTGACAATCTAAATATGTCACTCCTTTACAAATTCTTCCTTTTGTTACATTTTATAGTCTTAGAAGCCAAGTGAAGAATATCTATATGTAGGAACTAACTCACAACAGTGAGTCAATGCATTCGAGTTTTAAAACATAAACAATATGCATGCCTTTTGCATGACACCATATAACATCATTTCACAATCTAGTTTTTGTCTTATTCTTCACCTGTTCCCCCTCTGTATTTCCATAACCTCACACTTCACTCCACCATGCCAAGCTATTACAGTCCAGTTTTTCATAACTCACAGAGTTCAAGACACTGAAATAATTTAACTTCCACTTGGAATTGTCATTGTCCTTCCTCCGCTGGAACCGGATTCCCGATTGCCCACCTCCAGTGTTCAATGCCAACATCAAAATAAAGAATCCTTTTTCATTTTTCAGCCATGATAACCTAAAGATTTTAACCACTGTCATTAATCTCAATATATCATTTTGCTGTCTATACAATCTTGCCCTTACTTGAGCCTTGTAAAAGTATCATTAAATCTATGAAAGTGTCTACTAGGGAAGTAGCTGGCGGAATAAGGATGACAGAAGAAGAATTGATACCTTTGAGCTGTGGTTTAAGGGAAGAGCACTGAACATCCCATGGACGGGCTAAGGGAACAGATGTGTCTTGGAGAGAGTGCAGCTTGCTCTTTGGAGGCAAGAATGATGAGGCTTCACTCTCACCTACTTTGGACATATTGCTAGAAGGAGCTATTCTATTGAGAGGGACATGATGCTGGGAAGGGTGAAGTGTCAGCCAAGGAGAGGAAGACCCTCAGTCAGGTGGTCTGACATGGTGACTGCTACAATGGGCCCTTGCATGATAGAAAGTGTGAGGATGGCACAGGATAGGACAGGGTTCAGGTCTTTTGTTTATAAGGTTGTTAAGGGTCATATTCAATTCTATGGAATCCAGCAACAGTAAAAACATATTTAAAAAAATAAAGGTCAAAGAGTGTCTTAGAAAATGTGATACTACAAATCCTGTGAGGCTTGTAATTGAGGACAGTGTCTCTTAACTGAATTTCCAAAAGATTATGTTAACCTGAACTGCTAAGGGAAGCGTTTAGCCTGCTATGGTGTTAATATGTGTTTTTATGGAAAAAAAGTTGCATAATTAATTGGATTCCCATTTGTAAAGCTGGTTATCTAAAAATGGCCGTTATTACAAATTGCAAATCTACCTGTCTTCTGACTTCATCCTGATTTTGCTGTTCTAATTGCTCTTTTCTGTATTCCAAGTCAATCTGTATTTTGTTTTATTATACATATTCTTTTAAGCCATCTCAAATTTTATATGGCTGTCACATAGTAAGTGTTCAATAAATATTTGATGATTGAGTTATACAGAGTCGAGGCAGTACACCATGACATAATGCATTCCTTAAAATTTATGAGTGTTGAGTATTGAAAGACTTATTAGAATGATGGAAAGGATTGTGTTCACTGAAAACCATAAAATAGTATAAACTCTTTATGTCTATGTTGCCTTTTAGATAAAATTTAAGATCAGGCATTACCAGGAGTGTGTGTGTGTGTGTGTGTGTGTGTGTGTGTGTGTGTGTGTGTGTAAGACACACAGAGAGAGGGAGAGAATGAATACTGACATTTCTCCATTTGCAATGCTGTTAATTATGTATGGCTTTTTCTAGCCTTATTTTTTGTAACTCTTGATGCATGGTTAGGTTGCTGTTGTTAAGTGCTTTAGAGTTAACTCTGAATTTTGGGTCCTCTGTGTGCAATAGTTCAGAACAGTCTCTCATTCAGTATTATATTTACAGAATCTTCGCTGCTTAAGTCCTTTGTTGCAGTCACTGTGTCAATCAGTTTTGCTAAGATTCTCCCTCTCTTTTGCTAATCTTCTACTTTTGAAGCATAATGCCTTTTAAAAAGTACTTGTCCTACCTGACAATGTGCCCAAAGTGTGTGACATAAAATTTCACTTTCCTTGCCTTTAACTGGTGACCAATCTGCACTTTTTCCAAGACAATTCTTTGTTCTTTTTACAGTTCGTGACATATGCAAAACTCTTAGCCACTAACACAGTTTGAAGGCTACACATCTTCTATGGTTTTCCTTATTCATTTTTCCACTTTGCCATGCATATGAAGCAATAAATGGGGTCAGTTAACTATAGTCTTTAAACTGATATCCTGACTCTTTTTGTTCTTTAAAGACATCCTTGACAGCAAATTTGCCCGTTGCAATACATGTTTTGGTATATTGGCTCCTACTTCCCTGGGTGTGTATTATGGAGCCTAACAAAATTATGTCATTAAGAAACGGAAGCTCAATATCAAGAAAACAAAGATTCTCACCACTGGGCTGATTGGCAGCATTGTGATGGATGGGAAGAAATTGAGATTGTAAACAGGTTTATTTTGCTTGGCTCCACAATCAACACTCTTGGCACCAGCAGCCAGGAAATTAAAAGACATATTGTGTTGAGAGAGTCTTCTGTCAGAGACCTCTTCAAAGTACTGAAGAACAATAATTTCAGTCTGGAGACTCAGGTGTGCATGATACAGGCCATGGTTTTTGTAATCACTTGCTATGCATCAGAGAGCTGGACAGTAACTAGGGAGGATAAAAGGAGAATTGATGTCTTTGAGCTGTGAAGTTGGAGAAGAATATTGAATATACCATGGACTGCTACGAGAATGAACAGTTTGTCCTGGAGAGGGTAAAACCAGTCTGCTCCATGGACTCAAAAGTTCTGAAGCTTCTTCTGAAATACTTTAGACATGTTGCAAGGAGGGACCAGTCTTTGAAGAGAGACACCATGCTTGGGAGGGTGGAAGGACAGCGCAAGAGAGGAAGCCCTTGGATGAGGTGGGTTGATTCAGTGACTGCAGTAAGTGTGTCAGAGACAATGAGATTGGCGTAGAATAGAGCAGGTTTTAAGGCTGCTGTACATAGTGCTGCACTGAATCACAGGCAATTAGATGGCACATAACAACAACAACAACAACAACAGATCTAACACAGAGACATGATAAAACCTCTCAGCCATATAGGACTACAGGAGAACTTTCTCAAACTTGATGAATAACATCTAGAAAGCATATAGTTAACATTGTAATTAATTATGAAAAACTAGGCACTCTAACTTGGAGAGAGGCATGCTATGCTTATAATTTCTTCTTTTTATATATTTTAATTTGCTCGGCTCCACGGTCAGCACTCTTGGCATCAGTAGCCAGAAAATTAAAAAAACATATTGTGATGGGAAAATCTGTGGTTAGGGACCTCTCCAAAATACTCAAGAGCAACAGTGTCTCTCTGGAGACTAAGGTCCGCCTGATACAGGCCGTGGTTTTTGCAATCACGTGTTATGCATCAGAGAGTTGGACAATGACTAGGGAGGACAGACGGAGAATTGATGCCTTTGAGCTGTGGTGCTGGAGAAGAGTATTGAATGTACCATGGACTGCCAAGAAAACAAACAGATTCATCGTAGAGAGGATTAAACCAGGCTGCTCCTTGGAGGCAAGGATTCTGGGGCTTCGTCTGACATACTTTGGACATGTTGTAAGGAGAGACAGGTCTTTAGAGAGGGACATCATGCTGGGTAGAGTGGAGGGACAGCGCAGGAGGGGAAGACCCTCTATGAGGTGGATTAATTCAGTGACTGGGGTAATCGGGATGGGTGTGTCAGAGGCAATGCGATTGGCACAGGATAGAGCACGGTTTAGGGCTGTTGTACATAGGGTCGCTATGAGTCGCAAACGACTCAACGGCACATAACAACACAACAACAACAACAACAACATGTTGCTGGTTAAATAGTAGATAGTCAATATTTTTTATTTACTTTTTTAATTATAAAACTTGAAGACCCTAGTAGGTTCAGTGGTTAAAGTGCTTCACTGCTAATCAAAAGATAAGCAGATATAATCCACCAGTAGTATAATCTACAGGAGAAAGATGTGACAGTTTGCCTCCAAAAAGATTTACTCTTTGGAAACCCTGTAGATAGTTTAATTTTGTCCTATAGGGTCCCTATAACTCAATTGACTCCAGGTCAGTGGTTACTAGAGACTGTTGCTGTTGTTTTGAAATGGATTCTGACTCATAATGACACTCTATGATAGAGTGAAACTACCTCATAGGGTTTCGTAGATGATAATTATGAGAACAGTGTCAGACCTCTTCATTTCCAGAGCAGCTGGTGGATTTGAACAGGTGATTTTCGGTTAAGAGTAGGAGCTTACCCTCGTCCCACTGGAGAAGTGCATTTGTGGGCAGGATGACAACAAGCTTGTCAAACCAGCAGAGATACTGTTATATGTATGTTTTCAATCTAACTAGAAGGTTTTTTTAAGGCCACCATGTCTTTCAAACAGAATGTACCGCCACCAAACATTCAGTTTGTAGTTAGTATTAAGCATTTATATCTCCCCAAGATATTGTATTGTATGACGGTAAATGAAAGGCTGTTTGGTTTGTTTTTTTTTGGGGGGGGGGAGGGATGTAGGTTTTTTTTGTTTTTGTTTTTGTTTTAATACTAGAGGGTTTTTTAAAATCACACACTCTCACTCAAGTAGGCCTCCACCCTTACCCTTAGTCTAAGGCTCATGGCCACCAACTTTAAGGGGGAAAAAGAACAGCAACATACTACAAAAAGGGCCCCAGAAACTTCCCTTGCCTGACTGCCACCAAGACAAGACTGCCATCGAGACCCCACCCAGCGAGCCAACTTCCAGAGTGGAGGGAGACTCCAAGGCCCCAGGCCCCAGGCCAGTGCACAGACCCATTTCCTCATCTCAATGGCAATCAGCAACAACAACTAGTGAGTAGGTGTGTACACAGAGACAAAAAGGCTGGCACAGGATAGAGCAGGGTTTAGGGCTACTGCACATAGGGTCCCTATTAGTCACAAGCAACTAGACAGCACATAACACTAACAAACAACAAGTGTATTTTATACACAGTGAGGTGTTCATTTTTGCTACTACTCCTAACTAGCTGTATGCAGAGTAGATCTGGTCCCTCTAAATTTCTTAATACCTGCTCAGAATACTTTAGCAATTAAGAAGCTGGGGTGTGAGATTAATTAAAAAAAACTCTATTCATTTTCAGAATTGAAAATATCTTCCATGTGTTTTAATATGAGAAAGGTTATCAAAGTGAACAGATCATATTACAATATTGGATTCAGAGCTCAGTTTTGAAAAGCCCAGGGATGTTTTTCTTCTCAGTAACACTTTATTCCATTTCTTCATACATATCTGTTTCCTAGATACTTTGCTACTTATGGATAGCAAATGGCATCCAGTAATGTCTCTGAATAATTAACCAACAAGCCTCATTTGGAGCAGGAAGCAAATGAGGGAGATATTAGCATTCAGGATACACAGAACACAAAGCTCAGGGATATTTAATTCATGGGTGAACGAAGACGGAAGCAACATGTTGAACATAGCTTTCCCCCCTCATGAAGCGATTACAATATCATATATTATTAAGTTGATACATAGTTGCAGAGCTTCTGCTTGATTCTCTGGGCCACATAGGCCTCCAGTGTCTCTTTAAGAAAACACATATAGATGTTAGGTGGGGAGCTGGTATGGTAAGGTCATTTAAAAGGAGGAAATATATCCCCTATTCATTGCAATAACGTAATACATTTTTCAGTGAAAAAGATTCTCCTGTTAAAAGCAACAAGCTCAAACATCTTTTTAATAAGCATTTTTGAAACTGAAGAGGACCTGAAGCACCTGCTGCAGAGGGTCAAGGACTGCAGCCT
>NW_006399826.1:12024814-12037832 GCF_000299155.1 Elephantulus edwardii | reverse complement strand
TGGAGAAGGACATCATGCTTGGGAGGGTGGAGGGACAGCGCAGGAGGGGAAGGCCCTCTATGAGGTGGATTGATTCAGTGACTGGGATAATTGGGATGGAAGTGTCAGAGACAGTGCGATTGGCACAGGACAGAGCAGAATTTAGGGCTGTTGTACATATGGTCGCTATGAGTTGCAAGCGACTGGACGGCACAAAGCAACAACAACAATAACAACTATCACTTTCATAATTAAAAGCTATTCAAATAGGATTTTACGGATGTTCTTGCAAAGAAAGATCTTTTCTGCTAGATTTGTACCTGAGATGGTAATAGGCTTAATTTAGTATGGTGTTTGCAAAAGTCATTAAAGCATTTTCACTTCTATTCTCTCACTTTATCCTTTCTACTGCCCTGTAAGAAGTTAAGTCTGGGTCCTAATCTCTCCTTGACAAAGGATGAAATTGGGGTGTGATTGCCTTATGTGATTTATTAGAAGACCTGCTCCAAATCAGGGATAGGATTCACACCTTTGAGATGTATTCGTTCAGATCATAAAGACTTCTTTTAAACAGATATTGAAAGGTTACCTAACCCACACAGAGGTACTAAGTAGAATCAACCGAAGAATTATTTTAAAATGAAAATATTAGGGCCTCATACCTTTGAGGCTCCAGTTCAGAATAAACACAAGGGCCAGTACACGACTTTTAAATATGGTTTCTACTTGACTCTGCGCTTAGGTAACAGAACTATCTGGGTATTCATGTATTCATCCAGTATTCATCTCTGATTTTTCCCTTTATGTTCGTTATTTGTCTCCCTAGTAGGTTGTTGGACTTTTTCAAATTCATTGGTCTATTTCCTATGTCTTACATAAGTATCCTCTCCAATCTAAAGAAATAAATTTTTAAAAAGCAATTGCATTCTCTATTTCAGCCTTAAAATAAAATCCACATGGAGAATGATATGAGATGTAAATGACTAATCAGCATAGAAGATGCCCCATTTTATGCATAAAGAGGTGCAGTTAATTTTTTTAACTGAGAATTTTTTTTCAGTTAGTATTTGTAAAGGCAAAAAAAAGTTTCATGACAAGCAACATTGATGAGAATAAAAAAACCCAAACAAACCACACAACTCAAATAAAACCCCCAAACAAATCCAGACACTTTTATCTAATGTCAGAAAGAGCGTTAATGGTACAATGTCCTTGGAGATGAAATTGGTGATTTCACTCATAATTAAATTTTTTATTTTATTTAAAGTTAGAAGAGTCAGAAGAGGTGAAAATGGATTGGCCTATGACTCAACAATCCATATCTTTGTGTATACTTAGTGAAACACACCTCATAATATCATTTAACTGAGTCTGTTATTGTCTATGCTAATAATTTGTTTCACTCACAAAGTGGGGAGCTCTGGTGGCATATTGGTAAGGAGCTGCATGATCAACTCAAAGGCATGTTGTTCGAATCAACCAGCTGCTCTGTGGGAGAAAGAGGGACAATCTTCACTGTAGCTGAAAACCAGCTAAAAGGCCAGCTATAAGTCCATTCCAACTTGATGGTACACAACATGAGTGAAAGCTAACTCTAGGTTATGTTCATATTTTTAAAAGAAAGTCTGTTACCTAACTTAAAATCCTCAGAGAATCTATTGAAAATCACTAGGCATTTTTCCAAGGTGAAACCAACATTTTTATAGCATCCATTTTTTTTATTATTCAGTGGGTTCTAGAAAAGCAAAACAAAACTGTTTGTAAGAGTTGAAAATAAGTGAACGAAGCAGTTTAAAATACCACTAGTTGAAAGTTATTTGCATGCATGAAAATTTAGATTTTTCCCCCCAAAGTAATTGAAAAGAATATCTTACCTGTATCTAATCTCCAGCAATCCATGAGTACTTCTGCTATTTAATATGTTGTTGCTGTTATGTGCAGTCGAGTGGCTTGCGACTCATAGCGACCCTATGTACAACAGCCCTAAACTCTGCTCTGTCCTGTGCCAATTGCACTGTCTCTGATACACCCATCCCGATTACCCCAGTCACTGAATCAATCCACCTCATAGAGGGTCTTCCCCTCTTGCGCCGGTCCCTCCACCCTTCCAAGCATGATGTCCCTCTCCAAGGACCTGTCCCTCCTTGCAACATGTCCAAAATATGTCAGATGGAGCCTCAGAATCCTTGCCTCCAAGGAGCAGCCCAGTTTGACCCTTTCCAGGATAAATCTGTTTGTTTTCCTAGCAGTTTATGGTACCCTCAATACTCTTCTCCAGCACCACAGCTCAAAGGCATCAATTCTCCTTCTATCCTCCTTAGTCATTGTCCAACCGTCTGATGCATAACAAGTGATAGCAAAGACCATAGCCTGTATCAGACGCACCTTAGTCTCCAAAGAGATACCATTGCTCTTAAGTACTTTGGAGAGGTCCCTAACAGCAGACTTTCCCATGGCAATACGTCTTCTAATTTCCTGGCTGCTGGTGCTGAGAGTGTTGACTGTGGAGCCGAGCAAACTGAAGCTGTGAACAATCTCAATCTCTTCACCATCCATCCTGATGCTGCCAATTGGCCCCGTGGTGAGAATCTTTATCTTGAGATTTAGCCTCAATCCATATTGGAGGCTGCAGTCCAAGCTATTTAATGTATCATTTCTTAATTTGAGCCTTCAGAATTAAGGACACTCTGTAAGACATGAAGACGTACGTCATATTTATACTTGCCACTGTTTCTATAAACCTAAAGCCCACAAACATATTTTTGAAAATCTTTACTTCAACTGCTTAGTCTCACCATTTGTCTGCTTTTGACCTTTTGTTTTATTGATGCTGTGTTTTGGCTTTATGGAGTCAAGTTACACAGCAATATTGTTCTTCCCCTGCAGGCGGAATTCACAGCCATGCGGGAGCAGTACATGCGAGGTGGGGAGGGCTTCATCATCTGCTACTCCATCACAGACCGCCCATCGTTCCAGGAGGCTGCCACATTTAAAGAGCTCATTTTTCAAGTCCGGCACACCTACGAAATTCCGCTGGTGCTAGTGGGCAACAAAACAGACCTGGAACACTTCCGCCAGGTGAGTGCCAACTCTCCCTGTTAGCCTCTGTCTTGTTTTCAGAGAATACATAATACCATGGATGGCTGTTTTCCAAGATTCACACTGAAAATGATGAGAGAGAAACCATACACAAAATTCTTGCAGAAATGTTAATCAACCTATGGTAGATTGCATTTTTATAGTTGACTCTCACAAGATCTTCTATATCACAGGGTATTTTGCTATGTCCTCATCAGTTTCTAGTCACAAAATATATATTTTCCCTTCCCTCTTGGATTCTAGGTACTTTGTGGTTGTTTTAATTAGGAAGGTGGGGAAGAAGTGGTGTTTAACTTTGAAGATTGCATTAAGAGAGTTCTGCACTTTTGCCAATCAAATACTTGGTTTGGCGATCCAACGACCATATGAGGAAGTCCAATGTCTCCATGTGGAGAAATGCACAGGCACAAAGCTAAAGGACATTTCAAACCTTCCTTCTGTATCCACCAGGGTATACAGCCATTTTGGAGTCAATTTGCTTGTCCTTGGTGCTTTGGCCCACTGAACTATAAGAAAATAACATAATTCTTATTTTAAACCACCAAGTATTGTAGTAATATATCATAGAGTATACCTTTTATTTAGAATTTATTTGGAATCAGGCGTGGCATCCACTTCCTAAATAACATACCTCCAGAAACTACAGACTTAGATAAATCGATAGTTGTAGAGTGTCTTCAGGCCTTTTGTTCATAGGGTCACTATGAGTTGTGCTTGACTTGAAGGCAATCAACACCAACACCAACACCAACACCAACACATAGTTATTTATAGGGCGCTCTGATTGCTTCTCATGTACCATTGAAATGGAAATAGCCCATAGTTGACCCTCCAATAGTTTTTCAGAGGCAATGAGTCAAATTGGACGAGATTGCCCATCTCTCTCCCACAGAGCAACTGGTTGATTCAAACTGCATACCTTTGTGTTGGCAGTACAATTTCTTACCACCAGCAGTAAAGAAATGTATTGCCAACCTGAAGATAAGTAATTCAAATCCACAAGCTGCTCTGAGAAAGAAAAGGGGACAATCGACTTTCACACATTTACAGGCTCTGAACATTTTCTGAAGGGTTGCTATTAGTGGACTCCGACTCAATTGCACATAACAGCAATTATATATATATATATACCTGTCAACACATCTACATCACAATATCATTACATCTCAATAGCTTTATAATTTAGCCTAACTCTATATATCAATATAGATATAGAGAGCATGGTCTTTCCACTCATTTGTTATGCACCTGAGAGCTGGACAATGGATAAAAGAAAAACTGATATCTTTGACCTGTGGTGTTGAAGAAAAGAACTGAACATCCCATGGACTACCAAAAGAACAAACAAATATATATTGTAGATGATGCCGCCAGAGTGCTCCTTGGAGGCAAGGATGATGAGGCTTTGCCTCACATACCTTTGGCATGTTGCTAGGAGGGGCTGTTCCTTGGAGAGGGACATGCTGCTTGGAAAGGTGGAGGGTCAGTGAAAGAGAGGAAGATCCTTCACCAGGTGGATTGGCTTGGTGAGTCCTGCAGTGGGCTCCAGGGTGTCAGGAAGTAAGAGGATGGCACAGGATAGAGTGGGGTTCCGATCCTCTGTTCATAGGGTCTCTATGAGTAACACTCATCTCAACGGCACTTTCCAACAATGACATATCTGTATCAATAAACATATATCACTGATATCTATATATCTGTGTTATCTATCTATATCTATATTTAGTTCTAGTGTAATAATAGTTCTTTCTGCTTCTGCTGTATCATTGAGATCCTCAAACATTGTGCAATTTCTCCATGCAAAATCAACAAGGCAAAAAACACATTTTATTGAGATTGAGATGGACTTCCAGAAGTCATATAGTTTATATTATTCATTCTCATGTGATCAGGAGTTACTTCTTGGACAGGAGCTAATGGACAAGCATTGATCACTTTGCCCCTGAGGCTTCCGCATGGTAAATATACTTCACTTGACCTTGGTAGACTTGAGATTATAAAAGAAAAAGCCTGGGTCAGAGCCTGGGTAAATCCTCTTAAAATTCTATTGCCTTGACTCATACTGTACAAAGTTACATGGGAAATTTTATGAAAATCAAAGTTTTGTAAACACAATTTTTAAATCCAATGACTTAGAGTTCTAGATGCTTTCTCTTTATTTATGTTGACCTCAAATTCAAACAAGTTTATGTTATAGTTAGTAATTTATCTTTAACCTCTTTAATGTGTAGCATCTGTCCTATAGCAAACTATTCTTTCTTAGTGTTAGTGTTTTTCAAATGTAAATTTTTATTATCTAATGCTCTACACATTTTCTTAAAGTGAAAAAAAATAAGATAAAAGTTTTCAAAACTGGGCTTAAATATCACTTGAAAGCATAATCTTGTCATTTAGTGCAATGGATTTTTGCTGTGTCTTTTGTTACACATTCCACTTGGAAGGCTAAATATCTTAAAAAGTGCAAGTAACTTTTTAAGGAGCTGTAATATATGTTTATCTCCTCACACTTGTTCACTGCCTTTCTTTATGGTCTTCCTCCACAAGAATTTTTAATGTGATGTGTTGCAGTTACTAATGGTTGTGCATTCAAATTTATCTCACCAGTGAACAATTATTATTCTATCCTTTGTCAGAAACAAAGTAGTGGTGTATGAGCAAATCAATAGAATCCTTCTGCTGTTCCTTTCAAGAGTGTGCCCATAAAGAACACAGCTTCGGAAATTTTACGGGGAATTCTGCTCTGTTCAACTTGACTCAACCTAGCAACAATGGGTTCTTATCATCTGTGAGAAGAAAAGGAAGCCTTACCAATATCACTGGAACAAATACTAAAAAGGGATTTAGCAGAGTAATTTTACAGACTCGATAAACTTTCCCTTTTACTTTTTTTATTTAAAAGCAAGTAAACAAGATTGCATTTGAACAGATAAGCACAAGAAACATTTAAAAAAGATCAAACTGCAATCTTTGTAAATAGGATGTGTGTACCAACATCTTCAATAATGAAGTGATGATGGGTAAATTTGGCTTCTGGCTGTGGTGGTTGTGATGGAAATAATTAGTCCTCTAATTGTAGACTTTTTAAAATCCTTTTCAAGATGCTTTCAATTCACACTTTATAGTAATGTGAAAACTACCTCAAATAACATAACTTTAACCTCAGATATGACAACCTTCTGTAGCATAAGGATAACAAAGAAGTTTATATATTGATAGAAATGGACTTTAATAAATTAATAAAGGAAAAATAATGCTAAAATCTAGATTGTGTATTTCCATCACATCAACATGTCAGTTTTATCATTTAAAAATAAAGATATTAGCTTATATATCCTCTATAGTTTGAAATACTTTTGTTAAAGTTCCTAAAGTAATAAAGTGCAGAACTTCAAAGAGTCTGAAGAAATTAATAGTGGTTCTCTTATTCAAAGCTGAGAGACAAAGAAGTTGCATTCTCTCTCAAACAGTTCTTAGTTTGCCTACTTCTTTTTTTTTTTCTTATCTGCTCATCTACTCTAAGCTTTTTGCTCTGTTGTACATAGTGTTTTTAAGGGCATATTATTTGAGGTCTTAATGTTCACTTTGAAGCTTAAAACTGTTTTCCACTAACCACATAATGAATGGAATTCCAAAATCTCTGTAGATGTTCATTGAAATGAAAAATAAACAAACTAAATTAATAATAATAAGAAAAGATTTCCCATTAAAAAGAAAACCTTCACAATTTTATGGGAAAAGGCATGTAGAAGTTTTGGGACTTAAGAATAACAAGATTAAGAAAATAACATCTACATATAGTAATTCCAAGTACCTCTGCTTCTCTTCAGAGACTGGGAGACTGCGGAAGGATCGAGTACATCTTGTTTCTTTCAGAAAGGCTGGTGACCACTAGTGGGTAGGAATTGCACTGCCAACCCCAACGCACATGCTTGGAATCCACCAGCCATTCTGCAGGAGAAAGATGAGTAATCTCCTGTGTGATTTACAGCCTCTGAAACCATTCTGGAGGGCCAGTTGTGGTTTGCTTCTGACTTGACGGCATAAAAACAGCAACAACAGTATACTCGTGATGTAGAAAGAAGGGATATTAAACAATAACATTAAACGTTAAACAACATAACGTTGTCCATAAGTCCAATTGTTGCTCAAAACCTGGAAAACTGATTTGGGCAGCATATTTGAGAAATAACCCACAAATCACAAACTCAGTGCCATTAAGTTGGAACCAACTCATGGGTGACCCTCCAGTGGAACTTTCAGAAGCTGTAAATTGGACAGGAGAAGACTACTCATTTTTTTCCCTCAGAACAGCTGGTGGATTCAAACCACCTGTCTTTGGGTCAGCAACTCAACTCATTATCCACAAGAACTCCCACAGTCCAGTAGAGACACAGAAATAGGCAGAAAGGATCAGGTTACAAACAAGAGTAAATCTAGAGTGGACGGGATGATTCTAGCCAACTGTTGACAAGTGATGGGAGTGGTCAGTGGAGGCCTAAGGAAACCAGCCCATCCCATTCTGCACACACGGTGAGCCTCTTCAGACAGAACTCCTACCTCAAAGACACATTCCAACCAAATGCAAATTTTTAACAAATTCTATTGGATTGTTACCATACAATAATGAATGGCTAATACTACTCAAACTAAAAACAAGACAAATAACAAAAAAAAGAAGTACAAAACAAATAACAAAAAAAAAAAGAAGTAGCTCTTCATGTTCAATCATCAGTATAATACGTAATTCAAGGAAACACATTTTCTAAATTATAAAAAAAATTCTGAAGGACAAAATGTTGATCATTTACCCAGTTGTATGGAAATAATTATGCTGTTAAGTCAGTTCTAATAGTAACTCTAGACTAATAGTAACCCTATAAAGTGGAGAATAATTGTCCCTGTAGGGTTTCTAAGGCTGGACTCTTTATAGAAAGATATTGTAGTATCTTTCCTAAAATTCAAACAATTGATCTTTTGGTTAACAGTCAAACTCTTAATAACTCTTAATATTCTATACCTGTATGACACATTTATGGGGATATCCCTCTGTCATTATTGTCACTTTGGACCTGACTCATAGCTGACACTCCAGAGAACTTTCAGAAGTTGCAAATTCCATGAGAAAAGAGTACCTACCTTTGCCTTGGCAAGTGTAATTCCCAACTGTTTTGGCCACCAGCACAAATAACACTTACTTGGCCTTATTTATCCTTCCCATGATGAAGCTCTTGGTTCCTAAGAGAAAGGTTAGTGCTTGAAATGCCTTCAATGATTCCACAAGAGAAAGACCTAGTGATTTGCATCTACAAAGAATACAGCCAAGAAAACCCTCAGAGGCAGCTGTATTCTGTCACATTAGTTGTTAGGAGTTGAAATGTATACTGCACAGTGCACAGGAACAACAAATATCCTTTCTGACACATTTTTCTGCATGCTATGATTGCCTTTAATTTGAAAAATATGAATATCTCTATTTGAGATGGAAAATAAAACAGGACTTACATCAGTTTGTATAAATTTATATACACCAGTAGGTTGCAAAACAAATATTTAAATCCAAATCCTTTTTTTTTTACTTTATTTTGCCTATCATATTTTTTTTTGTTTACCAGTGAAAGGTCAGCTATGGGTCAGTATCAAATTGATGGCATTGAATTTTACGTTTTTGTTTTTACCAATACTTCAAGCCCTAGGGGTACAGTGTGTTGTGTGCCAAGCTGTCAGCTTAAAAGTCAGTGGTTTGAATCCAACTGTCAGTCTTCTCTCACAAAGATTTACAGTCTTGCAAACTGATGGAGGGTAGACATGAGTCAGAAGTGACTTGAGGGCAATGAGTTTTACCAAATACGTAGCAATCATTGCGTGAGCAGCAAGAACTTTTTTTTTCTTGAACAACTGAATATGCAGAAGTGAAAGTAGCTACTATAAAGATATACATTAAAGTATTAAGTTGAAAGGCAGCTCTGAACCCTACTGGCACAGAGCTGTGCTGCAATTCTGGAGGCATGTGGTTCAAATCCACCAGCTGCTCTGCAGTAGAGATCAATCTCACCCCATGTAATTAAACTGCAGCTGAAAACCCACTAGAGGGTCAGTTATTTGTGGGTTCTGACTCGAAGATTCAGGACAATAACAACATTAGGTTTACAGAAGCCAGAAGAGAGGAGGAAATCAGAAGCCAGAAAAGAGGGAAAAATAAGGAGTGATTTCTTGTGTTACTGAGTATGAAAAATGTTGAATAATCGATAAATATGTATGCATAAACTAACATTAGAGTGGAAGAAATAGATACTGAATGTGTGTGTATATATAGTGTGTGTATTTATTACATATTGTTTATTATATGTTTTAAAGTGTGCACAGCAAAAATCAGTGCTATGGATAAAATTACACACATACACACATACACATATGAATCTAAGTAGAAGCACTAAAGAGAGAAATAACATAGAGTAAGGTGATAAAGTATAAAGCAGGTGACTGAGTGAACTATCTTACATAAGCTAGATATGCAAGGCTTCTGGAAGAAAGTGTCGTTTTGCACAGATTTAGAGGGAATCAGAATATTCAGAAGAACATTACACAATAATTCAATGACATTTGTAAAATACTCCTAGTGGGATATAGCTCAGTGTGTTTACAAGCCAGTGAAGTAACTAAGGAAGCAGTGTTAAATGATAAAGGACTTTTAGTGCCTTGGTATAAACTTTCAGTTTCCTTTTAGGTGTGAAAAGAAAATGCTAAACATATTTGAGTAGAGTTGTGACAAGAACGGACTTTAATTATATTGGGTTAACTGTTGTGGTCAGGTAAGAATGGAATACCTCAGTGGGCAGTTAGGAGGGACTTTTTCAGTAGTCAGGATGAGAAATCATAGTGACTTCGGTGACAGTAATATCATTGTCTATTCATTGATTACATACACATACAGTACACTGACAGGATGACAGGTGAAAGGCTTACAGTGAAGTTTGAAGACCTTTCATGTAGGAACAAATTCTACAACATTCTTCAGTGATACCTGAGGTCACCACTACAGTGAATGTTCATAATGGACTCTTCAAGATAAAATTAAATGATATTCTTAACATATGCATTTTATAAAGTAACCATATATTTAGTAAAAAATAATAAGTAGCCTTCGGTTTGCAAATCTACACAGATAACTGTGTTTTTAGAAAAGTCTGTGACAGATACAAAAATGTGCACACAGACCTCCTCTCTTCTAAGAAGCCAGTCTGTGAGAGGTGGTGGGGATAGTCAATAGAGATCTAATAGCTATCAAGTCCTTTGGTTTTACTCTCAGTTACATAAAGTCTCCTCCCACTCGACATCACCCTTTGAGAGGAAACATATTTTTGGTGATTGGGTGAGATATGATCATAAAAAGACAACTGTTTAAACCCAATATGAATCAACTCTGGCAGGTAGATCTTGCACCACAAACTGCTCTTGTTTGGCCAAGCCTTTGTTAGGATTGCATTGTTCTTCTATTTACCCCTCTGAACAATCTGATTTCCTTTTCTTTCTTCTCACAAATGTTGACTCAAATAACCACTTTATACAATTAACTTTTTCTCAGCCTATGCTTCTATGAAATAACAATATACTTCTTCCATGATAAGGATGGCATGGAGAGGCAAGGTTCAGATTGATTATTCATAGAGTTGTAGTTGACTTGACAGCATCTAATATTAACAAAAACCAACACTGGCTGTATCATAAATTTATAAACTAACATAAATAGACTAGTTGTCAAAGTACTTGACATATTATTGTTATTAGCTACCATCAAGTCAGAACAAACTCATAACTGACCTTCAAGGAGTTTTTTTTCACTTTTGTAATTACTAATTTTAATAAACATCCACAGAGATTTTGGATTTCCATTCATTCATTGCTACACTTTTCTCCCTCCCCACCCCTCCCCACCAGTTCGCTCCCTTCTAAAAAGAAAAAAAAATTCCTTCATTGGTATACAATTCCCCCTTCCCCCCCCCCGCCGAGGACACTTCTCTATGCAAACTTTGCACAGGAGAAGATCTTTCTTCTGTGGAGCAGCTGGTGGATTTGAACTTCAAGGCTCTGGGTTAACAACTTCTTGCAAATAAGCCACCAGAGCATTAGGGACTAAATAAATATTAAACACAACCATCTTCATACTTCACCTTCATTTACTTCAATAGTCATAAGTTTATTGTTTTCCTTGTACTCTATTTTACAGCATTAGAAACAAGTCAGTTAAATGTATTTAAATTATGTGAAAATAAAGCATTACTAAATCTGGATGAAGGCCTAGGGTATTCATGACTAAAGTGCGTGGATTTTGTAAAAGTAAATTACAAAATAGCAAAAGAAATGTTGAAAAAGTTGTCTAAATATTCAGCTGTGAAACATAGAATATCAATTTCTCAAAATATCTGAATGCTGTATGAGAGAGCTTTGGAAAAAATTGCTTCTATCTCTCATTAGTTCATGAACTAATGAAATTGAGCATTAGAGATAAATAATAAACACATTTTAAAAACCACACCCATCATTAGTCCTCCCACCAAAGCTAAGCTATTTTTTAAATGCATAACGTGACTTATCTTATTTCAGAGCAGTGGTTCTCAAAGTATGATCCCCAAACAAGAATGGTAAATATCTGGAGACTGTTAGAAATACACATTTTTAAATGCTATTAGAGTTCTATTAAGACATTTACCTGGGGAAAGGGCACAACAATCTAACAATTTATCTCACACATGTAGGTGATTCTGGGACATGTTAAAGAGACACTGAGCTAGAGTTTATATGAAAGGTCATGAAGAGCCACCTTTTTTCTAGGGTCTAAAAGAGAAGACTGTGGTGCTACTAACCAACATGTCTTGTGACTTTAGTGGTTTTAAAAAAAGGCTATATCTGACTTCTATCAACTTCGCAAAGGGCAACTATCCTCCTCAACAGCATCAACAACATAAAAACAATTTGCAAGATATCAGCCATGTCACCCATGTTCCCATACATCTTTCTACTCATCTCGATACCAATCTTACTGCTTTATTTGGTTCAAAATTTGATATGTTAGCTCACAGACTGCACAGAACAATATTGCGGAAGTCAAAAGGTTATAAACCAGAATAATAACAGAATACAGTTAAGACAGCTCCTGAAATGTGCATGCAGGCGTCTTTGCTTTGAGCCTTACAGCTTGGTGTTCCCAAGTTCTCAGTCCTGCCAATATTGCCCCTCGATTCCCCTCCCCCCAGGTATCATCTCACATCAGGTCTCCATTTTGGCCATGGATGTTCTTTTCCTAGTGGTGAGACTTTTTCACTGGTGGTGGCATGTAGCAGGTGGTGTCTTTCCTCTTCAGTAGGTGATAGGTAGGGGGAGTATTTGTCTATCTCCCATTCTGGCTGACTCAATTCAGTGAGGAAACTAGCCAAATCTTTGTAGAGTGTTGAGAATGGCCAATTCCCTTGTGGAATAGTAGATAGTCTATCCCCTTGTTGATAGGCTAACATGCCCTGTTCGCATATCCCTGCTCATCCAAGTGGTGAAATCAGATTCAGAGAACTTTCAATGTAACTATTAAAGCACATTGGTTCTAAATCACTAGCTACTCTAGAAGAAAGATGGGCAGTCAATTTCCATTGAGGTTTACAACTTCTGGTGGAGAGTCTTTGTGAGTAAAAATATTTCAATACCAGGGAGTTTTGAGTGTTTCACGATTTTAACTCATGTATTAAAAATGTGTTGTTGTTGTTGTACATAGGGTTTTCAGAGGCCTGCTATTTCAGAAGTGGATGGCCAATCCTTCTTCCTAGTCTGTCTTAATCTGAATGTTTAGGAGTATCTGACAGACAGCAATTTGTGGAGCAATGAAAGATAAATCCCTCATTGTAGAGTTAACCATTAGTTACAGTGTAGTCCCAGCCCTTAGCCCTTTGCCTTG
>NW_006399826.1:11962325-12024326 GCF_000299155.1 Elephantulus edwardii | reverse complement strand
GCTGTTGTACATAGGGTCGCTATGAGTCACAAACGACTCGACGGCACATAACAACAACAACAACAACAACATTAAAAATCTAAAGATAATAAACCGTTTCTGTGCTTAAAATTTTGAGAAAATAAAATTTAAAAAAATAAATAAAAAATAAAACAGTGCAATATTAATAGGATAAACTTACATTGCATATATGTCTATATCTCTATCTATCTATCTACACAAAGTTATTGGGGGGGCTTTTGTATGTATGTATGCATATAAAACATAGAATGTTGTTTTTGTAGTTAAATGTCATAGAGTAGATGACAACACATAATGTCATTGTCAAACAAAGGAGCTGAACCCTGCCCTATCTTGTGCCATCACGACCATCTCTGACACACTGGAGCCCACAATTAGAATTCATCTCATTGAGGGCCTTCCCCCCTTTCACTGGTGCTTCTCCTTCCTAGGCATGATGTCCTTTTCTTAGAACATCTCTCTCCTAACAATATGCTTTTAGTATATAAGACAAAGTAATATGTTTATGTGGATAGATTGGTTTGGGACTTCTAGAAACTAATATCTCTTAGAATGTACAAAGGTCAAAAGTTGTCTTAGAACCATGAAACATTTATGTTGAAATAGCCTTCCTTTCCTGATGAAAGTATTACAGATTAAACCCAGTGTTATAGACAATTTGTGATAGAAAACAAATTTTTACTATTATATTTTGCACCTAAAAGAAAGTGGCCTTCCATTTGGTGGTTTCATGATTCATTGGAAAAGAGGTTGTGTCTGCTCAACTTGAACTGACATTGTAACTGCTTGCTTCCCTTCCTTATTCAAATCATGTTACACTGAATTGTTTCGTTTTCATGGATCATCAACTGCATTTGTGAAATTGACGAGTTGGTGAAGGGTTGTGGAAATGATTGTTTTCTTTTTAAGTGAAAGAGGTGAAAAATGTATGGAAATCAAAACAGTTGTGTGAAATAAAATCCAAGATTACAAAATTTCATTCAATTGATCTCTGATTAATTTTGAAACCAATGAGTTAAAAGAGATGCCTGAAACAAACTAAAATTATAACAGATTGTTGAAGTTCAAAAACAGTGAGGATTTTTCTCCTCTCTGTCCCTTTTCTGGCTATGCTTAATAAATAGGTATGTATGTGGAGTTGTATGTGTGTGTGCAATGAATGAGAGAGAGTAGGTATAGTAGATACTCAAACTGTAAATTCAAAGGAATGATCTCAATAGGTTGAATTCCATTTATCTTTGGCATCATCTGGTCTATCGTTGTTGTGTACTGTTGAGTTGGCACCAACCTATAGCTGACCCTTAGGCGAATTTTAGAGCCACAGGATGGGATTATCCACCCTACTGGCTGCAGCTGATGGCTTCAAACCATGTTCCTTCGTGATTGTAGCACAGCTTCTAGGCATTATGGTATATAATCTTTTTTTTCACTTCTAATTTTCAAATAATTGCAAATTCACTAAAAGTTGCAAAATATTTTGGAAATCCTGTCCACGATTTCTCCAATGTTAACATTTTAGACCATAGGATATTATCAGCAATTAAAAAATTAACTTGATATACTCAATAAGCTTATTTAAATTTTACCAGTTATACATGAACTTGTGTATGTGTGTATGTACAATTCTACACAATTTTAGCACACATGGAACTTGATTAACCACTATTAAAAATCAATACATTCACCATACAATTTTCTCATGTTATACCTTACAAGCTGCATAGACTCCTTCTCTGTCTAATCTCTAACTCCTGACAAACACGAAACCACTATTTCTTTTTTGATATCAATAAACAACAAATATTTGTGTGTGTGTGTGTGTGTGTGTGTGTGTGTGTGTATTCACACACACACATTTGTTTATTTTAAACTTTTGCTTTGTCAGTAGTGGCTTATCACGTATACTACCAGCAAAGAGAATAAGAGATTTAAACTCTTTTATCAAATGAATCCTTTTCAGCAGTCAGATGATAGGAAGTTTCTAATTCATCTTTGTTTTGGTTTCTAGGCTCCAAACCATAACGAAAAGTAGAGAGTAATTTCTAGGTAACCACTCCAGAAAAGATCCTGAACTATCCTTTTTGCCTCCAAATCTATAATTCTGTCTGAGACACTGCAGTCTCTCTGTGGAAGGGTACAAGCCTCCCTGAATGAAACAACTCTTGATTTCTGGCTTCTTCACTGGACTTACACTCTTCAGTTACACATTTCCTAACTGTTTTTTATTGTTTTCAGAATTCTTCAGCACCTTTAACCAGTTTCTTCCCCCCCCCATTTTGATTAGTTCTATTAATTATCTTTTTTCTTCTGTGTGTCTAGTAGAATGTCTTTTAAAATCTTTCAAGGCTTTAGAGTCTGTATATACAGCTGTTGTTGTTATTGGACATCACTGAGTTGACAATAACTTACAGAAGCCCTGTGAACAAGAGATGGAAACCTTATCCTATGCTGGCCATCCTCACAATCTCTGCCATGGTTAAGCCCGTATAATTTCATTGAGGGTCTACTTTTTTACACTTATCCGCTTTCCTCGGCACAATGTCTTTTTCCAAGGACTACTTTCTTCTGGCATGTCCAGAGGATGAAAGATAAAGCTTCACTACCCTTGTCTCTAAGGAGCCGCATTCCTATAAGACAAATTTATTTAATTTTTGGTGGTCCGTGGCATAAACCATACTACATACCAAAACCAAATTCAAAGGCATCAGTTCATCTTCAGTATTCCTTATTCATTGCCCAACTTTCACATACGTACAAATCAATGAGATATATAGATACTGATGGGCTACAATCTCTAAGGCATGCAATGCAACTTGGTGTTCTAAGGGAGAAGGTGGGACAATCTCATCCCGAGCAATTTACTGCCTCTGAAGACCCTCTGGGAGATCAGCTATGAATCAGTTCTGACTCAATGGCACACAACAAATTGTTTTTAGTTTTCTTATCAAGTAAGTGTTGTTGTTATTATATGTCCTTGAGCCTCTGTGTTGTGCGTTGGTTTTCTTCCAGATACAAATCTGGTAATATCTCAACCATTCTGATAGTCTAGGATTTCCAATGCCCTATTTCATCTACCTAAGCATTATTCTTTTCATCTCTCAGTTCAAATTCTCACAGCAATCCCCATGTTTAAAGTTCTATGCTGTCACCTTACTCAACTACTTATTGATCTTTGACCAACACTAAATGATTTTCTTTGTCCTTCTTATGGTACTATCTATACACTTTGCCTTGTACACATTTTGCATTGTATTAATTTGCTTATCCATCTAACCACTCTGCTATTCTTGCCATTTGAATTACTAAAAAATAATAAACTAGATTGCTTAAAATCTGAAAAAAATGGTTATGTTTTAAAGGAATTATGTTGTTGGTCGTGTGTGCTGTCGAGTCAGAATCAACCCAAAACTGACACTCCAGTGGATTTTCAGAGGCAGTTAATCACCTAGGAGGAGATTGCTCATTCAATATTTATTCTTCTTTTTTAAAAAGCAACACAAATTGACAGAAATAGGAAAGCAACAGAAACTTGAAACAATGACTGCCTAGCATGTCACCACGCTAAGAAAAGGCAATTCAGAAATAAATAAGCACCTACTCTAAAAGCAGCCAAGATTGAAGATGATGATGAAAATGGTGGGAGAAAGAGACAGATAACTGGCAGGAAGCATGGTCTTGTGCAGACCTCAAGTATAGTGTAAGGAAACTGGAAGTAATTGGTAAAGCTGCATGGCTTTCATTAGTGGAGCTATTAATGGAGGAAACAAAGCATTTTCATGATAATCAGACAAAAATCTGGGGCAAGCAAGTCAGATTTTGAAACAGTGATCTACACAAAGCAATTAATCGTGTATGTCATCTGCTTCCAATCTACCGCTATTGCCACAAAAAGAATAATCTGCAACTAAAATGACCACAAGAAACAGGTAGAGAGAGGAGAGAAAGAAGGTGACTTTTCTCAAGAAAACAATAAGCTCCGAAGCATGGTGGGAGTTTCTGATATGTCATGCTACTCTTTGTTTAAGCTAACATTTATCCTTTCATCATCTTCAAAACTTGCTTTAAATAGAAATAATCAAAGGATAAAGAGCCTGTTCTTGTAATCAAAATAAGCATTTCTTATAAGGAAACACACATCGTTGTAAATACCACTAATACAATGTGATTTTAGCAATTCCATAAATCTACTTCGCTGCTTATCAGCAGTGAATGTATATGTGTGGAGATGAGAAATCATGAAAGACAGATGTGGGTCTTATTTTGAGGCTAACAGGAAACTTGTGTTATTTGTTTTCTGACTGATAGCAGACAGAGTCCAAATAGTGGGCACAGCATATATGTATGTGATTAGAGTTCAGTTTGGCCCTTCTAACCACAGAATACATAAACTTCCTTCTAAATGAATCATGGTATTCAGTATCTGGGGATACATATATCTGTTCAAGGGAGAGATAAGGCATTAAGGGAAAACGTTCCTGGGAGAAGACATGTAGAAGCAGCTTTATATATTGAAATTATTTCAGTTATTTTTAATTTAATAAAAAATAATCTACTACATTTAAGTGTAAGTTCCTTCTTTATCCTAACTATGTAACATTAAAGCAAGCCCTTTGTATCCTTATTTTCCCTTACCATTTGTATTATAGTCCTGGATTCTGCCTCCTTTAAAGTAAAGCTAGTATCATACATATATGATTTTGTACATTTACAAAATATATTAATATATTTTAATATTAATAGCCTGGTAGACCAGAGGGTAAGGAGTTGTGCCACTAACCTAAAGATTGTAAGTTTGACTTCATCCGTTGTTCCTTGGGAGCAAGATGGACAATCTCCTCCTGTGAGATTTACAGCCTCAGAAAATCTGCTGGAGGATCAGCTGTAAGTTGGTTGCAACTTGACATCACACAACAAAAGCAAAAAATTAGTGGCATATATTTTTGTGCCTATTTGTAGACTTCAAATAATGTATCATATGCTGCCGTTGTTAGGCGCCATTGAGTTGGAACCTACCCATAGTTGACCCTCCTGTAGGTTTTCAGAGGGAGCTAATCGCATGGAAGCAAATTGCCCATCCTGTGGCACTGCTGCTGGCCCACATGGCTTGGAGATTGCAGCACAGATCCTAACCACTCAGTCACCAGAATTCCATACCAGTATACATATCTATTTATATATACAAACAGACATGCAAGAATTCTAATTTTAACAGAATGGGTTCACAATAGCATCTTATTATCTTTTTATCCCCATATATCTCATTACTATAATGAATTAGCAGTTATGAATACTATTTGCTATTTGTGTTCTCTTTCAAAAGCTTATTCATACTAGTTCATCTATCTTCAAATTGTTTTTTCATATTGACCAAGTTCGCATTAACATAGTAACTTTAGTTCATCAAAAGATACTATTAAAAAATGAAAACACAAAGCACAATGTTGTTGTTAAGTGTCATTGACTCATAGCAACCCTATGAATAATTGATCTGTACCCTGTCCTATATCTGGCCAACCTTACAGTCTCTCTCACACTAGAATCATTGCTGCAGTCACTTTATCAGTCCAGCTGATTGGAGGTCTTCCTCTCTTTCACCTCACCCCACTCCCACATTTTCAAGCATTTCCTTCTCCAAAGAATAGCAAGCCCAAACTATTAGTGTCATTGCTTCAATATCCTTGTCTCCAAGAATCACTCTGGCCGTACTTTCTCCAAGACATGTTTGCTTGTTCTTTTTTTTAGTCCATGGGGTATTCAATACTCTTCTCCAACACCACAGTTCAAAATCACATAATAGAAGAAGGCTTTTGGATATGCTGTCTTATCTGTATAAGCAGCAGTCAAGAAAGCAAAGGATGGATTATATTGTACAAACATGCTTCCAAGGACCTCTTTAAAGTGATAAAAGACATGGATGCAATGGTAAGGACTAAGGTGTGCCTGACTCAAGCCATGTGATTGACAATTGCTTTATATATACGTGAAAATTGGATAATGAAAACCGAATAAGGATTGACACTTCAAAATTGTGGTATAGGTGAATAGTATTCAATATGCCATGGATTTTCAAAAGGAAAAACAAATCTGTGTTGACAGGAGTGCAGCCAAGATGGTTCTTAGAAAAGAGATGGTAAGAGAGTTTGCTTCACATACTTTGTGTACACTAGTCCTGTAGAGAGGCAAGTTTTAGGTAAAAAAATCATATATGGAAAAATGGTGGGTCAGAGAAGAAAATAAAGATCTTCAGGAAGATACATTGACAGAGTGACTGCAGTGATACACCTGAGTACAGCAAAGATGGAGATGACACAGCAGAGGGCAGGGTTTCAATGTGTTATATAGAAAGTCACTATGAATTGGAGCAAACTTGATAGCATTTAACAGTAACAACAACTTATCTTTGTATGCACACATATATAACTGCATCCATACCTGTATATATAAGCATATATATATATATATATATAGATATATATATATGTGTGTGTGTGTGTGTGTGTGTGTGTGTATTAACAAGTGTGCATGCAGAATATATACAGATTTTTTTTAATTATTATTTCTTCATAGATAAACAGCTCTTCCTACTTCTTTTTACCTTTAGAATTAATCTTTAATTGTGTTTATTGATCTGCTTTAACCTAAGTTTGTTCTCTTACTTCCTCCTCCTTTTCCTTCTCCTGATATCTATATCCCTCTTGATGTGTCCAACCTTCAGTGTTAGTTTTAGAGAAAGTGAAAAAAAAATCTTTTTATAGTTTAATGAGAATAATGTTTGCTACAAATTTAGGTTTCCAATTCTATTTATTAAGCATTTTCCTGATACCAGCTGAAATCTACTGTCACTATTGATAAGAATTCTTTAATTTTGCTTTAACTAAGTTAAAGAAAATTAATTATTTGAATTTACAGTAATTTTATTTGGTACTTTATAAAACTCATTTTAGTGTCAATTTTCTTCTCGTTTCATCCATATTTTTTTGTTTTTCCTTTATATTCACCAATTAATTCACAATGTACTATTTTCATATTTGCCTCCTAGATGGCACATCTATTATTGTACTTTAATAGATATTGATTCTCTTTTTTGTTGCTTATCAAACTATTATTTTTTCCCAAAAGCTTTAGAATGTTACTTTGTAACAAATCTTAGGTAAGACTCTCTAACTTATCTCTGCCTCTCTGTGTGTCTGTCTTCATTTCTCTCTTTTATCCTTTCACTTTATTTTTCCGTGCACTCATTTTTCACTGGTTCCCCTACCCTTTCTTCTTTGACTCTCCTGTTTTATCTGAGTTCTCAACTTTTTAATTGTGACTTAAGGCTCCTGTCTTGAGAATTTATGAGTTGAGAGTTGGTTCTTGAGAAAGCGACAGCACAGCCAAAGTCTCTTCCTATGAAATAGGATGTCAGGCAATATCTCTACAGAAGCAGAAAGGAAGCCTTAGATCTCTTGCCAAAGGAAAGATTTCTCTGTCAACACCTTTTCAAAGTCTTTTGTAAGCACATGCCCACTTGTACACTGTGGGTATGTGTGCATGCACGTGTGTGTGCGTGTGTGTGTGTGTGTAAGAGAGAGAGAGAAGCAGAGAGAAAAAGACACAAAGAAAGGAGGAGGAAGAGATAGGTCTTCCACATCATGAAATTCTAGTCATCATTTGCTTTAATCACTGTTTGTTTAAGGAATCACAGACTAGTCCTTAGTTATTGTCGTGCCTTCATATTATTTCTAGTACCTGAAGATAAATGTTATGAGTTTGAACCTATCTATGTTATGCTATGTATGTATATGTGTGTTTGTGTGTGTATATGCCCAAATGTGTGTTTCCTTTATAAGTTTTACCTACTTGGCATTAAGCATGAACTCAGATGCCATTTTGAAGGAACTGTGCACTCCTTTTCCTTACATTAGGAAAAAGATCATTTTTTAAAAAGAAAATTGGGTATGAAATTTGGAAGCTGCATATTCTACTCTGAAGATAAATGTTGCCATATTTATTTCTTGGCCCAGAATATTCCTGGCAACAAATATCGTTCTTATATCATCTCCATCATCAAATAGATAGTGTTCCTATTATGTAAAGGTGATGAGGAGACAGAAAATAGAGCAAACAGTGCCAGGCCAGATGGAGTCTTGGTTGGGAAGAGAAGATTTATTCAATGTAGGATAATTAAAAAATCTGAGAACAGTCTATAAATTGCCAAGTAAAAGGCACAAAGAGTTTATCAAATTTCAGAGAAAGAATAAACTTAATTGCAGTAAATGCCAAATAAATTATCCGCATTTAGATTATACTGATGCTGCATATATATGTGTGCGTTTGTGTATGGGTATAACAAAATGTGTATCTAATTTGGAAATTATTACTGTTTGAATTAAGCATGAACTTGCATGCCATTTTGAAGGAACTGCATTATACTTTGTCCCACTATTTAGACGAGATAATTTTGAAAAGAAATGAAGTACAGCTCTTTACTCATGTGTATGAAGAAACTCTGGTGGTATAAGTCCACAGAAAGTTGACCTGCTAACCCCAAAATAGTGTGTCTCTGGTTTTTTTTCTTTTTTTTCCCATCCACCAGCTGTTTCACAAGATAAAGATGAGCATTTTCTCCCATGTATTTTATAGCTTCGGAAAACACATTGGATGGTCAGCTATGTATGAGTTTGTTCAGGTTTGACAGCGAGAAATAAGTGGAGTTGGTATTCTATTTGTGCTTTAAGTCTCTAAGAGAGCATCTCACTGCTTAGTGGTAATGAGTTGGCTGCCCACCCAAAAGCACACAATTAGAATCCACCAGCTGCTCTGTGGGTGAAATATGGACAGTGTCCTCCAGTGAGATCTTCTGCCTGTGACAACTTGCTGGAAGGTCAGTTATGAGCCAGTTCCAACTTGACGGTACCTAACAATAAGAATAAATAGAGGAAGACTTAAGTTTATGAAAATATTGCTGCACACCCTGAGGCCTCAGATGTAGTTTCTTTTAAAAATGTAGAACAGTCTCAAATTGGGCTTCATTTGCCAATCATCTTTACAGTGTCATCTCAACATAGCATCTAACCTATACTGAGCATTCTGTGAGTACTAATTATTTAGTGAGTAGAAGGATAAGTGGCCTATAATTACTTAGTTTTAGAATATAAGTCCTGTTTCTCTTCCCAGGTTGCAACCAGCCAGCTTTTCTATCTGCTTGTCTCATATATATCTAACAACTTTTCTCTTTAATTTTCAGGAAGACACATTTTCTTTACTTTCAGTATTGAGTTTACCTCTATCATGATTTTAGGTGTCACATCTTATCATCATCCTAAAACTTCTCTGTGTACTTATAATAATTATAATAATCATAGTAATATTGCTATCATAAAGAGAGCATAAATACTAGACCCATTAGCAATAATATGACTACTAGAGGATATACATTGAACACTTAAGAAACTACTTTTATTCAAACTTTCCAGTAATGATTTCAAGAAGATATTTTATAACAGCATTATTAAGATATATAGTTCATCCCTTTAAAATATGCACTTCAAAGATTTTTTTCATGTACATTTTTCATATATTTATAGAATTGTTCCACCATCAAGGCAGACATTTTGAGATCATTTTTATCAAGACCTTATATATTTTATTATTATGTATCATTGAGTAGCTCTCTATCTTGTCATTCTTTCTGTTATTAGGTGCCATCGAGTTGTAGATGACTCATAGCGACCCTATGAACAAAAGGCCTGAGCATGGTTCAAAGAGTTTCCGGAGGCAAGCTATTTCGGAAGTGGATACCACTTCTACTTCCAGGCTTGTTTTAAATGGAAGTTCCACCAAACACTGTCCTCCATGAGTGACCATTATCACATTTGACACATCGGTGTCACAGTGTTCAGCATCACAGCAACCACGAGTTACCTCTGAACAGCAATGCAGAGACCACCTCGAAGAACGTTTGATAGAAAAACAATTTGAACCAAGCCTGAGGGCCGCTGATTAAAATCACCCACCTTGGGCTTGGTAGCATAACTTTCTGTCCACTAGGCCAACGTAGCTCTCGAAAAAGCACTCAAACCCAAAAACTTCTTATTACTTGCACACATAGACCACTATGCTCAGGCAGCAAGCTCAGGTCTTTCATTCATAGGGTCGCTATGAGTCATCTACATCTAACAACAATAACAATGACAACATAGAGAGAATTACATTGACCTAGACAACAGAAAGTTATGCTACCAAGCCCAAGGTGAGTAATTTTAATCTGCAGCACACAGGCTTTCTTTAAATTGTTTTTCTGTCAAACATTCTTCTAGGTGTTATAGCACTGGTCTGTGACAGAGGTAACTCGTGGTTGCTGTGATGCTAAACACTGTGACACTGATGTGCCAAATGTGATAATGGTTACCCATGGTGGACAGTGTTTGGTAGAGCTTCCTGATTGAAACAAGCCTGGAAGCAGGAGTGGCATTCACTTCCGAAATGGCTTGCCTCCAGAAACTCTATGAACAGTGTCAGGCATTTCATTCATAGGGTCGCTATAAGTCGTCTATGACTCGATGGCACCTAACAATAACAGCATCAACGAGTAAAAACCAATTCAAAACTGACCCTCCAGATAGTTTTCACAGACTTTATATCACACAGAGAGCAACTTTCTCCCAGAGAGCACCTGCTGGATCCACATCACATACCCTTGGACTGGCATCACAACTCCTTAACATGCAATCATCAAAGATATATCTTATGTGTTGTTGTTTAGTAACATCAGGTTGGAACCAGCCCAAGCTGAGCTCAAGCACATTTTCAGAGACACTTAATAGCACAAGAAAAGACTGCCTATCCTTCTCCCACGGAGCAGCCAGTGGATTCGAACCACATACCTTTGGGATCACAGTGCAGTTTTTTTCCCACTAAGCCATTGAGCAAACAAAAAAGAAGTGATATTCTAAGAGATGACGTCCTTGAAGATGAAAACTTCACAAACGGACCAATAAACAATATCATAATAAGTGGAGAAGATTAAAGTTGTCCAAGATTTTATTTTGCTTGGACCTAAATTAATAGACCATGATACATAAGTCAAGAAATCAAATTATATAATGCATTGAAGAAATATGCTGCAAAAGAACAAAGTTGCCACTTCAAAGATTAATGTATGCGAGACTCAAGCCATGATATTTTCAATTGCCTCATATGCATATGAAAGATAAACAATGATTCAGCAAGACAGAAGAACTGCTATCCTTGAATTGTAATGCTGGTGAAAGATATAAGATACATCAGGGTCTCAAAGAACAAATGATCCTGTCTTGGAAGTGCAGGCAGAACGCTCCTTAGAAACAAGAATGATGAGACTTCATCCCCAAAACTTTGAGGGGCCAGTCCTTGAAGAAAGTCATAATTTTTGTAATGTTTGTAAATTAGTGGATCACTGTAAAAAAATATAATGAACCTCAACAATACAGACTTACATGATAGCTAAAAAAACAAAACAAAAAAAGGCTCAAAAACATGAGTAATTTTGAGTACAGCACAAGATCAGGAATTGCCTCATTCTGCTGTATACTGGGATCCTATGAATTAGATCACACTTCACAATACCTATTAATAATTTTTAGACTCATCAAGTGTTCATTTACCCTCTTAAAATAATTGAGGACCTCAAAGAGGATTCCTCTTGGTCATATCTATCACTATTTGTCATTTTAAAAAATTAAGACAAAGTTTTAAGTTGTTACTTATTAATGATGAGTGAATTCTTCCCTAGTCCTGAAATGTCTTGTTATTGAAAATATTGTCAACTTTGATCTGATAAGATAAAAAATCTTTGAGGACTTTTATTCTTTTAGAGAAGTCTATGGTACAATATCCACCACCTATTTGTCAATTTTTCATATTGTGGTGGCTTTTATATTGCTATAATTCTGAACATTATATCACCAGTATTTCAAACATCACAGGATTATCCATAGTAAAAAATATTTCTTCAGAACTTACAGGTTAAGTTAGATAGACTAAGAGGCAAAGCCTGAGAATCTACTTCCAAAAATTCATTAGTGAGAGCCCTTTGAGTGTAGTATTATAAAACAGGTGAACTAATTTGGAAAGCACTCAAAATACACTGCAGCTTCAATGAGCTCAATTATTCCAAATATCATGAAGATGGAATGGGCTTCTGAAATGTTTCCTTCCTTATGATGAACATGATGCCACCATAAGTCACAGCCAACTGAATGGTAACGAACAACAACACATACAGAATTTTGAATTAGGAAAGTGATGATACAAACCTTTTATTAATACAGAGGATACCATCAAAGAAAACTTTTCACTATGAGACATAGCAATTTTTGCAGGTGAACTTTCTCATGTATTTTCTATTGTATGCTGTGGTGTAAGGAGGTGACAGTTATAAAATTTAATTTTTAAATGTAGGGAATACCTTCATTTTAACTGTTGCCTCTGACTGCCTAAAGTGTAGCCTGGGTTACTAACTTGATTTCCCATTTGGATTTTTACTTAAAGGTGAATTTTGTGGAAGAGGTATCATTTTAATTTTTAAACCCATTAAGTAACTATTTATCTCTTGTCACACATAGGATATTTTCTTTATCTCACCCATCTAAGACAAACCGAATTCCTCCCGCCTTACACAGCATTAAATGGAGCAGAATGAAAGTGCCTTATTAAAAAGAAAATGATCTTAAATATCTTAATCAGACATTTAAGTTAGATTGATTAAGACACATAATGTATGCTTTGTAAGTACTGATTATTAAACATTATTACAAGGATTTCATTAATAATTAACTTAATTGGTTGCTGGTTGTTCATTTCCATTCGTTGTCTTGAAAGAATATAATTTTATGTTTATTAATTTCAATTATTCAGTCTCATAATATTTGGGACTATATATGTAATACAGTGTTGAAGTAGTATGTTGTTGTTAGGTGCTGTCGAGTTGTAGATGACTCATAGCGACCCTATGAACAAAAGACCTGAACACTTGTATAACTTTCATCATTTCTTCAAATTCTTAGTCTTTCTTGAGGCAAGCTATTTCAAAAGTGGATGGCACTCTTGCCTCCAAACTTGTTTTAATCGGGGAGCTGCTCCAGACACTGTCCACCATGGGTAACCATTATCACATTACACATCAATGTCACAGTGTTTAGCATCACATTGACCTCAAGTTATCTTATACAGCAACTGGACAGACTAGTTCTATACCACTTAGAAGAATGTTTGACCAAAAACAATTAAAATCTGGCCCAAGGGCCCAAATGCGTTTTTCTTAAATAGGAGGCTGAATACAATCAACTCACACCCGACAGCAAGTTAACATTCCACTCTAATTCTCACCAGAATCAGAGAACAAACTTGCATAGAATCTGGCCATAGTATGAGACTGACATCAGGGTTGGGAGGAACTTAAGAAATGAGGGGATAAATAATGTATACTGCATTGAAACAGATGAAGGAGAGAACTGTTTAAAAGGAATATATGGTTAGGTATTACTTTCATGACAAGAGCCCAGAATAAGAGCTGCATAGTTAAGTGGACTTTGGGGAGAGGGGAGGATTGTATAACAATGAAAGAATTTTTATTTTTTTCTTTAAAGAGAAAAGCGAACTGGCAGGAGGGGTAGGTAGGGTGGAAAGTGTGCAACAGGGTATGAATGGAAATCCAAAGTCTCTGTAAACTTTAATTAAAATAAAATTTAAAAAAAGACGTTTTCTAGCTTTGAAAGTCTAGGAAGGGATGACAAGGCTAGAAAATACGGTTTATTAGATACTTGATTTTTTGTTCTCTCGAACTTCCATTAAAAATAAATAAATAAATAAATATTTACTTAACATTATAAACTGTTGTTAAATAATGTCACATAATTTAATATTATAGATTAAAGAATTAAAGGTGTTCAAAAATTCACTAAATGTTTTCTTAATTCTTTCACTTGATTGAAACATATAAGTCATTTACAAAAATATTTTATTTGTTTACTAGGTGACTATTACAGGTTATGTTGTCTGGATTATTTTATAACTAACTCACTTAATTAGCGATAAATGCAGAAAAAATTTTCCGTGAATTTTTTCTTTAGAAATGGAAAAGAGATGCTACAAAGGCAGGTTTTACACTGACTGAACGTTGTAACATCTGAACCGCAGGTCGTGCTTAAGGACATCAATATCTTCAGATAATGCCCAAAGGTGGGTTCTTTTCACAAGCCAGGTGTGTGCTACCTCATCTCTAACACTGAATCAAAAGAAGGGAGATCATAGCAGAACTCATGGGTCAGACCCTACATGAATGGCAGCCTAAAGGCTCAGAAAGTTTTGATAAAACTAGAGAAATAGTATTTCAGGTACTCAGAATAAATGAGCAAATTCTGAGAGCAGGGTCTGAAGAGAAGACAGAAAGGACAACACAAACCGTAAGATTCCACTTTGGAAAACCTCTCAGAGCTCTTAAGGATCTGTCTCTCAAGCCTCATAGACGAAGTAACTTAATTTCAAATCTATCACAGAGCTTTGCATATTTCAGTGGACCTGACAATTATCCGGGAGAGCAAAAATTCTGGCAACTGTTGCCCTTTATATTTGTAAAGAATTGGATTCATTTTGTCTTGTTTATAACTGCAGAATCTACATGCTAATGAACACTCTAAAATGCTGCACACAACTATTTGAGAAATACTATCAGTATTTAAGAAATACTACTTTTCGATTTTCTCAGCATGAGAGATGTTGAATGAATTTTTCTATTTTTTCCTCTCTAACTGGAGATACTTTCACACTCCATTGTAATATTTTCTTTTGTCTGTTCAAACTCTACTTAGAAATCTTCTGTTAATTTCTTTTACCTCTATATCTCTTTTTGTTTTGGCTTCTCAGTGAGATAGTGAAATTTTCAGAGTATCTTCTGACATTCATTTTGGTATTTTCATTCTCTTGTATGTAATGATATTGCTGTCTTCATGGATGATATCCTCGATGTCAACAGTGACTCATCTGCTTTTTGATCATTTATGTCCAATGCCTCAAACCAATTCTTGAGATGATTTTTAAATGCAGGTGGTGTAAACTCAAGGTGGTATTATTTTTCTTATGGACTTGTTCTAATCTTCTTCAGCTTCAGTTTGAACTTAGAGATGAGTAATTGATGGTCTGTTCACAGTAAGGACCTGGCCTCATGTTGACTGCTGATACTGAGCTTTCGAAGAAGATTCTTTGCATAGATACAGTCAATCTAATTCCTGTGCAGTCTCAGGAAAGGCCCTTGGGTATTGTTGCTGTTTGTTTCTTAAAAAAAAAAAAGGTATTTTATTAATAAAGGAAGAAGGTCAAGGTTTACTAAAATTATTGGCAAACAATGTTCAGGAATCATTGTGACAACTACTGACATGTTTCAACTAACATGAACACCCCTGTATGTGTCAGTCTGTGCCAAAAAATTTGGAAGACAACAACTTGGCTGCCTGACTGGAAGAGTTTCCATTCCCAAGAAAGGCGATCCAACAATGTGGGAATTATCAAATAGAATCATTAATATCGCATACAAGCAAAATATTATTGAAGATCATCCAAAAATAGCTAGAACTATATACAGAGAACTGCCAGAAGTTCAAGCTGGTTTTGGAAGAGATTGTGGTAGCAGGATCATCACAACTTATGCCAGATGGATCTTGACAGAAAGCAGAGAATAACAGAATATATACTTGTATTTTATTAACTAAACAAGAACATTTGATTGTGTAGATCATAAAAAACCCTATGGTTAAGACTGAGAAGAATGGGAATCCCAAACATCTAATTATGCTCATACAAAACTTATACCTAGATCAAGGAGTTGTCTGAACAGAGCAAGTGAATGATACATCATTATTTAAAGTCAAGAAAAGTGTGAATCAGGGATGTATCCTTTCTCCAGATTTATTCCATCTTCATGGTGAGCAAAACATTCAAGAAGATGGACTCTGTGAATAAAAAGGCAGCATTAGAACAGGAGAAAGACTCAGAACAAACCTGTGATATGTAGATGACATCATTTTTCTTGCTGAAAGTGAAGAGGACTTGAATCATTTGCTACAGAAGATCAAAGAATACAGCTTTGAATATTATGTGTTCACATCAAGAAGACAAAAACACCGGCTTTTTAAATATTATTATTGTTCACAGCCATTGAGTCAAAAACAGCTCAAAATTGACCCTCCAGTGGGTTTTCAGAGGCTGTAAATCACATGTGAGGAGATTGTCCATCCGTCTCCCATGAAGCAGCTTGTGTACCTGAACTGCCTGCCTTGTTTGCAGTTGTCAGCACAACTCTCTAAGCACTAGGCCTCAAGGGCTTCCTGTTAATATAATAATCCAAACCATAGCCTGCTGGATCAATGATTTGATAACTCTATTTATTTATTTTAAATTTTGTTCTGTTGATAACTAAATTATTGATTCTTAGCTTACTCCTTCAACAATTAATTCTATTCTTTCATGTCCTTTAGATCAATTTATCTTTCCTGGAGTTGTAAATGTCTCCGTGGTATTCAAGTAATTTTTGTATCTTACTGATAATTGCATTCTCACCAAGTTTCCTTTCATTTTTACCAGAATTTGGCCTCTAAAAAAATTCAGTCTATGACATGTTTGCCTTTTGATAGACAACCTTTTCTTTTCTTAGCTATCTTGCAATATACTCACTATTTTCCCTCTGCCAGTATCCTTTCTTCTTGCTATTGTCATGTGTCATTGACACCACAGGCTACAGAGGGAGGCGACAGGAACGATGTTCTGCTGCAAGTGCTCAGTTGAGCTGTGCTGTTTCTTTTGAGTACGTTCAAAATTCTGACATAGACAAAGCCCTCTATCAGCCTTGCTGTCCCAAGCCCAGCTTACCATCTCAAAATTGGTAAATTAATATTTCTAAAAATTTATAGTTTAGATGAAAAGGTTGCTTTCCCCTCCACATTTTAGTATCGACTGTTTTAAATTAGTGAGACGAGTAATACTTTTATGGATCTGACTTTGCAGTGAGAGCGAAAGTGATCAAAAAGGAATAATGAGATAGAAGATAGGCTAGTGCAGGACAGAGTGAAAAAAAATCTTGTTACCTGATTCCCTTTTCTCTTGTTCTTCCTATCTTTGTTGTATATGTGTGAAGATTCTTTACTGGAAGGAACATACGAAAATTTTATTTGGTAGAATTTTTGTCTTCCACATTCTATTTCATAATATGGTCGATGATATGTACTTAAGGTCTGTAAGCAAATATCTTTTAACGTAGCTGATGTAAACTTTAGGAATTTGCAAAGGTAAGCAATTGACAGCTAACTAAAAGATCAGTGGTTCAAAATCACCAGGGGCCATAAGGCTTGGTGATCTGCTTTCACAGAGACTGAGGTGGGTGCATGAAACCCTGGGAGGCAGGCAGTTCAACTCAGACTTATGGAGTCCCTAACAGACAGAATAACCTTGGTGGCATATAACAGAGGTTTCCAAATGTCATCATCTTTGAATTTTGCCTCAAGGCCTCATGGAGTCCAAAGTAGTATGCAAAAATGATCAGTCTTTGTTCTCATATTTAAACAAATCTAATTGAGACCACTTTGGAAATAGATTGCTAGCATCATTGTAAATTCTATATGCAGAGTGACTCCTCCCTCTTAGGCAAAGTTCAATATTTTCAAATGGCAATGGGATTTCTGGTAATTCTATTTGGCCATTTTTTATCTTGAGGAAAAAGAGATATTCTTTGTTTCTTAAAAGCACTTGCCTACCGATACATATTTGACATATGTGAATCTAAAGTCATTTCATTTCTCAGCAGATTCAGTGCTTTCTCCAGTGGCATTTTCAAGTGTGGTTTGTTTAGATTTTAAGCAACACCAGATTTTGAGCATTAAAGGATCATGCAGTGCAATAGCAGATAAAATTTAATACGGGCAAAACCCGTTAGTAATACGGATCTCAACCTCTTAAGGAGGATTATTTTCTTACAAGAAGTAAGGTATTCTAAAGACAGATTTTTTGAGAAAGGGGAGGATGGGAGCAAATATTACTATGTAAAATTCAGTTTTTTCAATAATGTTAAATCAAAATATGTTTATTCATAAGAATTGCTTAATTATATTATATCCAAATCTGAATTAGATATATCAGGGAAGGAATTCACTGCCACTAGGAATGTGAAGTTTATATGAAAGAGTTTTTAACAACACAAGGAAAAATATTGTGACTTCAGTGGTTCTCCAGGTAACAATTGCCACAAGTATTAAGAAATAACAAAATAAAAATCTACTGTAGACTAAAGGACAATACACTTGTTGGCGGAAGTTTCACATAACAGTACAAAAAAACAAAGAAGTAGTACTGAAGAAGTGATGAATTTCTACAATATTCTTCTATTTTGACCTCATGTTTTAGTTTTAGAATTATCTATAAGCCTGCACTAAGGCAAACATTTCTTGTTACATAATTGAATGCTAATCTAATTTGAGTTGAATACACTTGGTGGAATTTTCAACTTTCCACCTCACCTAGAAGGCTTATTAAACCATTGCTTCCAGATATAAACTTAATAATTCCAGACTAATTTCAAGTAAATATAAATTTCTTCGTTGTACTGTATTCCCAGTGATATTTTAGTACCCCCCACAGAATTGTACACCGGGTAGTTGTACTATGGCTTAATTCACTTCTGTGTTTATAGAAGCTTAATATGACCCAGGTGAGATAATTTATCTTTATTATTTTTTAATTTGGTTTTTTCAAATTTCAAGCTCAGCTGAGATAATGAGGACTAACTGATCTTTTAAAATTACCAAGCTATTTTAATGTTCTCAGCTGTTACTTGGGAAATGCCTACAAAAGGGTCATATATTGTGAGTCTTTCTGTTGACTTTTAGGTGGTTCTTCGTTTCTTTCTATCTCCGCATCTTTTCCCTTTCTTCTTCTTTCCTTCTACAAAAAAGATCATCCATTCCTCTCTTTTTTAAAAATTTAAGTAAAAATACTGCAAAAAATGTTCCCTGTCTAGGAATTTAGGGTATGCAAGTATTTTTAAGTACCTATTTAAAACAGGATAAAAGTGAAATTAAAATTTCCTTGTTCTTAAGCTTCTGTTTGCTTTATATGCTACTAGTAACTTAGTTGAACATTTCTGTGTAGAAATTTTTCATACAGTTAGATTTATTAAAGCAAATAAACTTTAAGATGAAATTCTGAGACAGAAAATTAAATATTTCCACTAAAATTAATATTAAGAAAATAGTAATATTGTATGCTGTGAGTAGAAGAAAACTTGTGAAACCATAAAAACAAAGCAGGGTGTGGAGTTTCAGCTCTGTGATTTCACCATAACAAGACGATGAAGATGAATTATCCTGATATATAGTAACCATGCCTACTTCTCCCTAATGCAGACATTTCGAATTTGAAGGCAACACGGTTATAAACTATCCTGAAGTTCTTT
This sequence comes from Elephantulus edwardii, assembly GCF_000299155.1. Classification (NCBI taxonomy): domain Eukaryota; kingdom Metazoa; phylum Chordata; class Mammalia; order Macroscelidea; family Macroscelididae; genus Elephantulus; species Elephantulus edwardii. The sequence continues at coordinate 12,004,846 of NW_006399826.1, read as the reverse complement.
TATCTGAGCTAAAACCACTGAAGTCTAATGATTGTCCCGAGGTCATTTCAATAGTAGCTAGAACAGTCTCTAAATTCCCCACCGTCTTACTTATTATAAATACAAATAATATGATTAGTAAATGGATAAATATATTTCATGATAATTTTATCATTCAAGACATATTGATGAATTGGAGGAAATGATATGAAGTTTTATATGTTTGGAAATATGTCCTTTGCAGAAAATACAGACAAATTCATAGCATGAGGGTAAACACTTATTTGTGCAGATTCGAATCCCCATTTGAGGGCATGCAAAGTTATAGTGTATTCATGGGAACACAACCTCATGTTGTATCTATATTTCTTTGTCCCTTTTGTTGTCAACACACAGACCTGCTTATGTTACATGAGATATAGAGTGCATGTTTATCTTCTGTAATTACATGTATAAATGTTTGATGGCAGTATACATTTTTAAAAGGATGCTTGTCAATAATATGTCCATTATTTCTCCTTAGTTTTATGGAACTTTTACCTCCTACAAATCCATTATAACAGAAACACATCACTGAATTTCCAGTTGAATCACTGAAAAACTAATGCCTTTTTTTAGTTAATATCTTCTTTAGACTAGGTGTTTTTAATCATACCAGCAATAAGAAATTATACATACATGGAATATTCAGTGATGAGTTTCCTTATTTCTTTATACAGAAACAGAGAAATAGCTATATCAAACCATTAATAAAGTAATATAAATAAGATACTGCATATGGTGCAGTGAGTTAAACTGTGGACTGATAGGGAAAGATCTGAGGTTTGAAGTCACCAGCCACTTCACAGGAAGCAAAGATTGACAGCCTCAAAAACCTTTGGGGACATTTTCACTCTAGTTTATTGAGTGCCTCTGGGTAAGAATTGACTCAATGGTCATTAGTTTCACTTTGGTTAAGATCGAATGGAATGGTTCAATCTCATTTCCTATGGAGTCTTCATGAATTTGATGGACTCAACAATGGATAAAATTAGACTGAAATTGAAAATTTAACATTTGAAAAGGAGATGAATTCTAGCTATGTAGATTTTGTTTCGTTTTACATGAATTTCATACTTTGATGAATACTACTAAGTAATATTGGATTAGTAGAATATCTTAATAAATCAATACTAGAGGAAGCAGAAGCCTCTGCAGTTTCATTTATCTTTGAAACACCATATGGGCACTTCTTAATATAACAGATAAAGTTGAATGGAGTATTATCCATTATATTAAACTATATTTTAATCTTTTACATAAAATGCTATTTTTTTATTTCTAGAATTTCCCAAATAATAATTTTTCTGTGTAATCAACATAGAACTTTTCCATTTTAGTTCTGGACAAGAGGCAAAAAATGTGAACCCTACTCTCGATTATTTCTTTTAAAATAAAGGGTATAAGGCTCAATGATAATGAAGTTTAGCTAAATGTAGAATGGAGTTGAGAGTTAAAGTATATTCTCACACAAGAAGTCATTTAGGTGCAGAGTAAAGCTCAAACTCAAGCGAGGGAGCAGTTCCCTCTGAATTCCAGTGAAAAGCTTTTGGATACAGAAAATTGTAGGAAAATGTGGTGGATGCCTTTGTGTGACACAAAGTTTATGTTGTATCTTCAGATCCATCCACAGTGCACATACTCAAAGTGTTCATTTAAAGAGTTGGGTGAGTAAGGAAGACAAAGGAAGAATCTATGCTTTCAAATTTTGATGGTGGCGAAGAGTCTTGAATATAATATGGGCTACAAATATATTTTTCTTGAATGTGCACCTTAGAAACGAGGATGGTATAGTGTTGCTTCACATATTCTGGGTCTATTTATCAGGATGTGACAGGAATCAGGAGATGAATTGCATTGGGAAAGTCAGCTGTGAGGGACCTCTCAAGAGTACTGAAGAGCAATGACATCATGCTGGAGTCTAAGGTGCGCCTGATCTGGGCTATCATCTTCGCAATTATGTGCTATACATCAGAGAGTTCGACAGTGACTAGGGTTGATGGAAAGAGAATTGATGCCTTTGAGCTGTGGTGAAGGAGAAGAGTGTTGAATATACCATAGACTGCTAAGAGAACAAACAGGTTTGTCCTGGAGAGGGTGAAGGCAGAATGCTCCTTGGAGTCAGGCTTCTGAAACTTTGTCTGACATACTTTGGGCATGTTGAAAGGAGGAACTGGTCCTTGGAGAGGGACATCATGTTTGGAAGAGTGGAGGGACGGCGCAGGAGAGGAAGACGCTCGACGAGATGGATCAATTCTGTGAGTGGAGTGGTGGGAATGAGTGTGTTTGAGATGGCAAGGTTGGCACAGGATAGAAGATCATTTAGGGCTCTTGAACATAGGGTCGCTATGAGTCGCAAGAGACTCGATGGCACATAACAGCAACAACAACATTTATCAGGATGGGATAGTGCATAGAAGACATCTTACTTGGGGGAAAAAAAGGTCAGTGAAAGAGAGAAAGACTCAATGAGGTGGACTGACATAGTGGCTGTAGCAATGAATTTAAGCACAGGAGAAATTATTAGACTGAAATAGAATCGGGTATGGTTTTGTACATAAGGTTTCTATGAATTTGAATTGGCTTTATATCACCTAATACCAGTTTCCGAGCAACTTAGGGATCATAATTACTCAGGAAGGAAGCATACCTCAGATAATCACTGTATCTTAAAGAAAATAAAAATACTAAAACCGAAATGCCAATTATAGCCCACATCAAGCTATATAGATTAGGCAACTTAGATTATCAATTGAATGAATATCAATATATGAAAAGTCTGCAATAAAATTAAAGTCTTGGACAACATATTTGGCGGTTGCTAAATCAACCCTGCTTTGTGCTGTGTTCCAGAGAACTCACTAAGTCAACCTTATCATTAATTTGTTCTTAAAGTGCTCCATATTTAGTTAACTGACTGCCATCACATTCTCCCATCTGACAAGCATTTATCTTTTTTTTTGCCACATCTAGAGGTGAACTTATGTTTTCACTATTAGAGTTAACTTTCTATACACATAATACCAACTATGTTGTTGTTGTTGTTATGTGCCGTCGAGTCGTTTGCGACTCACAGCGACCCTATGCACAACAGCCCTAAACCCTGCTCTATTCTGCGGCAACCGCACTGCCTCTGACACACCCATCCCGATTACCCCAGTCACCGAATCAGTCCATCTCATAGAGGGTCTTCCCCTCCTGCGCTGTCCCTCCACCCTCCCAAGCATGATGTCCCTCTCCAAGGACCCGTCCCTTCTGGCAACATGTCCAAAGTATGTCAGACGAAGCCCCAGAATCCTTGCCTCCAAGGAGTAGCTTGGTTTAATCCTCTCCAAGATGAATCTGTTTGTTTTCCTGGCAGTCCGTGGTACATTCAGTACTCAAAAGCATCCACTCTCCTTCTGTCCTCCCTAGTCATTGTCCAACTCTCTTATGCATAACAAGCGATTGCAAATACCATGGCCTGTATCAGGTGCACCTTAGTCTCCAGAGAGACACTGTTGCTCCTGAGTACTTTAGAGAGGTCCCTAACAGCAGACTTTCCCATCGCGAAATGCTTTTTGATTTCCTGACTGCTGGTGCCAAGAGTGTTAACTGTGGAGCCAAGCAAACTGAAGCTGTAAAGAATCTCAATCTCTTCGTCATCCATCCTGATGCTGCCAATTGGTCCAGTGGTGAGAATCTTTGTCTTCTTGACATTGAGCCTCAGTCCATACTGAAGGCTGCAGTCCTTGACCCTCCACAGCAAGTGCATGAGGTCCTCCTCAGTTTCAGTAAGCAGGGTTGTGTCATCTGCATAATGCAGATTGTTAATAGATCTTCCACCAAAGTGATATAAATGATGAATCCCTTTTTGTTTATTAACATCTAAAGTAATAATAGAGGTCCATTTCTTGTCTGGTTTGATAAACTCTGGGAAAGATAGATGGATCTAAGGCAACATTAAAATGAAAATATTTTTCCTGAGTATTTGATAAAATAGAGCAGCAGTTCATTTGACAATGATAAAATTGTGAGCTATGAAAAAAATCCCTAAACCATAGAATTATAGTATCAGCTGTTCTTCAATATCAAATATTCAATTAAAAAAATAAAATGTTATTATATAAATAGACAAGATCAGTAATTCTCAGAAATTGTCTAAGAAAGGACTAACCTGGGACTTTGCTTCTTCCCCTCCAAAAATGTGTGATAGAAACCAGACAGAATGAACCTCCTTTACATATTATAGCTAAGGTTATTTGGACATATAAGAACTTATTTTTTTTTCTTTTTGTCTGCTGGCAAATTAGTGAAAAATTAAAGTAACTAGGGACATTAGTGACTGATCATTACTTGAGGACTAAAGGTTTAAAGAGACCCTTTTCAATTACACTATCTCTAAGACTGCACCTTCTCCAAGACATATCTTTTTGTTCTTTTGGCAGCCCATGGGACATTTAGTACTTTTTTCCAACACCACAATTTGTTGATATAACAGGCAGGGAAAATCTTACTAAAGATTATCTAAAAACAGTTAGGCTACTACATCAACAGACAACTTCCTGAAATTGAAGCTGGATTCAGAAAAGGTTGTGTCTTGAGGGATATCCTTGCTTAAATGAGATGAATTTTGCCTGAAAGCAAAGAATACTGGAGGGATGTTTGTCTGTGTTCTATTAACTATGGAAAGGTATTTGACTGTGTGGATCACAGTAAATTATGAGTAACATTGGAAAGAATAGAAATCCCACAACACTTAATTGTACTCATTTGAGGTCTATATATAGACCAAGAATCTGTGTGAAAACCATGAGCAAATAGGTTATATTTTAAAATTAGGAAAGATGTACAACAGTGTTGTGTCTTTTCTCTGTATCTATTCAATCAGTATATTGAACAAATCATTCAATAACTTGGACTATATGAAGAAGAATGTGGCACCAGCACTGGAGGAACACTCAGCAATAACCTGCATTCTGGGGGGGGATGCATCCTACTAAAAGTGAAGAGAATTTGAAACATTTGCTATGGAAGATAAGACTACAACCTTTATAATTGATCAAATCTCATCACCAAGAAAACAAAAACTCTCAGCAATGAACCAATTGCTAACATCATGTTAGATGTATACAAGATTGAAGTTATCAATAATTTTACTTTACTTGGATCTAGAGTCAACTCCTGGGTTAACAGTGGTCAAGAAACCTAAAGTCATGTTGGTCTAAAAAAAAATTGCTGTTAAAGACCTCTGCATAGTGCTGAAGAGCAAAGATGTCAATTTAAAGGCTATAGTGTACCTGATTGAAGACATGGTATATCCAGTTACTTCCTGTGCCTCTGAAAGATGTAAGATCAGTAAGGATAACAGAAGAATCATTGAAGCCTTTGAATTGTGGTGTTGTAGAAGAGTATGTAACATCCCACTGGATGCCAAAAGACAGGAAATGCAACCAGGGTGTTCCTTATGGGCAAGGATGGTGAAAATTCATTTCACTTATTTTGGGCATATTGTCAGGAGGGGTTAGTCCTTGGAAAATTATATTAGGCTATTAAAGGTGGAGGGTCAGAAGAAGGTCCTCGGAAAGATTAATTGACACAGTGAGAGTAATAAGGAGTGGAATGTAAAAGAGATTGTGAAAATGCACAGGATATGACAAGGTTCAGATCTGTTGCTCATATAGTGACTGTGAATCATTGTGGGCTCAATGACAGCTAACAACAACAATCTACTAGAAGAAAGCTCTGTTGGTAAGTTCATAGGATGTTATGCTGCTAACTAACTCAAAGTTGGCACCTCTCATGCAGTTCAAATCCATCATCTGTTCTGAAAGAGAAAGACGGGCAGTCTTCTCTCGTGTGACTTGAATCCTATAAAAACCATCTGAAGAGTCAGCTATGAATTTGTTCCAACTCAACAATAGTGAGTTAGTTAAAGTAAACTTTCTATATGGTCTTTCTATATTGCTTTCACTAATAATTGGTGCTTTTATTAAGGTTGTAATTGAGTTGAATACACAATTTCTGAAATGGAGGATATCAGCTAGTTTGAGGTTATTTTTTATTTCTCAGGTATGTGTAATTTTTATCACTTGAGTTTTATTCCAATGTTCTTGTGTTATCTTGCTGCTAGACATATTTCTGATAAACAAGAGTTACTGTATATGAAGATAAAGTATTGCCAGGGTCAATTCATTATTCTTATATGTAACAAACATTCCAAGATAGAGTCTAGTGGCTAAGGCACTTTGCCAAGCCATTCTTTTTGATGACTTTGGTGAGAATGGATTCAGTACAGAGTTATAAAAGCATTTTCTGGAAATTGATAGTGAATCAAAGCTGATAAAGTAGAGAATTTAGATACAGAAATTCAAGTCCACCTACCTGAAGAAAGGCCTACAGATCTATTTTCTAAAAATAAGCTGTTCCAGGTCCTGCCGAGCACAGTTCTACCCGAGCATGATGCGGTCCTCATGAGCCGGAATTAACTCCATGTTTACTGGTTTGCTAATCTGGGCTGGAAAGTGGAAGAGGTGTCCTGCCAGGTGGGGTTCAAAGTTCTGTAATATGTACTGACTGAATTGTAACAAAGGTCTGCTCTTTTCAAGTTTTTCCATTTTCTAACTTTCTTTAACCCAAGCCTTAACTCTTTTTTTCCATCTGCTTCCCAACGCCTGTCAGGTGGTGCTTTCTCATTGGACAAATTAATCTGTGCTCGTGAATAATAGCAGGTTCCTGGGTTACTATTCAAGTAACATAATGATACACTGACAGGAATCTCCAGGAAAATCAGATAAGTGTCTCTTACCATGGAACGTGATGCTAAGAGTGAATATTTCAGAACAAAGGAGGCAGCCAGTAGTGCCTCTGGAACAACATAATCAAGAAGTCTACTTGGCAACAACAGCTATGAGGAAGAAGAAAATGTAATGGAAAGTTATCAACAATGACAGGAACTGAAACATAAGCCTTTTTCATTTGTTTCATAGTTGTGTATGGAGATTCCCAAAGGGAACTTTTCGCAGATGGCTAGTATTATTTTGAGTTTCTTTAGTTGTGACCTGAACTATTGACTATTGAACTATTAAGGAAGAAAAAAAAAATGAGTGCTGTTCTCTGAGGGCTTATGCTTGGAGAATTCAACCGACTATCCTTAGGGAGAGACAGCATCAGAAAATATCTAAAGTTCAAAAGCTGTCAGTTTTCAGGCGGGACTTCTGAGATCTGGGGTTGCGGAAGTCGCCTTTGAGATTCCTTTGACATCCACTGCTGTGTTCTCTAGACTGAGAAAGGTTTTAAGAACAAATTTCTATTGTGTTAAATCATAAAATATCTCCAAATTGGGATTATTTGAATAATTACATTGAACCTCTTTGTTCTGCAAATTCATAGCTCTTGAAAGCTTCATGATTCCCAGCCTTCTCTTAGATAACTTAGGAATTAGAAAAGGCACTGCTCTGATTCCAAAGAGCATTTTATGGATACCTCTAAACTTTTTGACTTCCTAAGGAAAAATGATGGTAGTTGAACTTATGATCTTTAAGGTTTCCTTTTAAACAATAGGTGAAGTAAAAAGCCTGCTTTCTGAACAAAGGACCTCTTTAGAGTTGATGTCTGTATCTGTATAATCACCTAAGATTTGAATGAAATTTGTTCTTTTTGTGCTTTGAATCAAAAAATGCTCCTTCCCAAAATTATTTATGTATTCAAAATTTAATCAGTTCTAGAAATAAATTGGGCTTCCACTGAGAGAAGAGAATTGCTCTTCACATACATTGGACAAAGGAAATTCAAGGAGCATCAAGCATTCACGTATAATATCCAATTTGCAAAGTGCTATTTGGATTCTGTCTCCTGCTGAGGCACTAATGTCCGATTTCTTCAACAGAGAATTTACCCAAGAAGTATGATAACGCTTGGCAATGACACTGATATAATCATGTTGCTGTTGTTAAGTGCCGTCGAATATAACCATAGGTGGAACAAATACAGCACCTAGAATTAGCTACAGAGCAATTACAATGGCGTTGTACACTGTGCAGAAAGTAGGCCTTTAGATCCCCCTTGCCTGGCTAGTGGTCAGGAATAAAACTAACTCAACCTCAGTTATGGCTTGTACAGTATTCCAGTCTTAACATGGGGCTGGCCTCACATTATGCCAGTCTGAGGTTGTGAAATACTTTTAGAAGTGCACACACACACACACACACACACTATTAACTTGTTAAGTTCCAACGTATTTTTTAGATTTACATTTAAAATATTCTTATTTTCTAATTTACGGATATATATCACTTTATTTTATTTCTAAAGAAACGTGTAATTAATGTTCAGTGAGAAACTATTATTTCCTAAGTGATAAGTATACTAATATAAAGTTATAATATATATGAGGAGCCTTTGCTGCATAGAGTGTTGGACTGCTGGCTGAAAGTTCCTTGGTTCAAATTCACCAATAATTCTGCAAGAGAAAGATTGATCAGGCTGCTACCATTAAAGTTTTACAGCTTTGGAAGCCAGTCAAGGGGCCCAATGAGTAAGAATCAACAGCAATGAGCTTGGTTTTGATTTTTGTTATATACACACAAACATATAATTTCACATTTTTTTAATTATTCATATCTATGAATGTGTGAATTCATTCTTAAGTGTGTAAAAATTTTAAATACATATAAATATTATCAAGGAAAACTATCACATGACCAAATTCCTTGCTAACACTCTTATTCCAAATAAGACTTTATCCCAACTTTCTTAAATAATTTATTCAGCAGTTTTGAAATCTTTTGGATTTTAAAAGTGACAACTTTTAACATTTCCTTGATGTCTACTTTCGGAACTAAAAAACGGTTTTTTGTGAGAAAAAAAGAAAATTCAATATAAAATAACCTGAAAATAAGCTCTCAAAGTTATGTCTGTCTATGCGTTATCTCTCTTCTGTGTGGAAAAAACAATATTTATAAATGTACATATCCACACATGAAACTAAACTAAAAACTCATTAAGAATTTTATCTTATTTATCACTGAGTCCTTAATACCTAGAAAAATCCTTCTATTTAAGAAATATCAGACACCATTAGGATAGAATATGGATTGGGAAGATAAAAATAGAGGCAGGTGCTGATTATAAAAATCCTGTTTGTAAAATACAGGATGATATCTTGATTCTCACACTTTTGACTCACTGTCAATAAAGTTATGTAAGTTTTGGATAAAGTCTATCTAAAAAATTCCCATAAATTCTGTGTTGAATAGTGACATGACCAGTATTCCCGTAAATTATGATAGGGGTTTATGACCAGGGTAGATTTTCTAAAACTCAGTGTTCTACCGTGGTCCTTCTCTGGTGAAAACCATTCTCCTACAAACACTGTATTTTCCAGTAGAGTAACTAAAAATTTAGAGTCTCTATTGATCCCATCAAGCCACATAACAAGTGCCAGAGACCAGAGCTACTGATTTTTATACGAACATCAAGTCTCTTTTCATGCTGATATGAAAAATCCCTCACTTTTGACCAAATTACCCAGTCAGTTCCACCAGCCAATCAGTGCCTTTCATATAAAGCACCATTGTGAATTTGCTGGTTGTTGAATCGGACTGATTTTTGCTTCTTGGTCAAAGCAGCAATAAGTAGACACAATTCCAGATATAAATATTGAATTTAACAAATGTTGTTATAAATGTAACATTTCCTGTATTCAAATAGGAAACATGGATGAATTGGAAATTGTATAATAAATAATGTGCAGCCCAAGATCTAGACACCTCCCTTTCTGGATCACAAACATTTGCAGACAAATGTCAAGTGTGGAGAGAATGAATCAGCACGGCCTTTACTGTGTTAACTTTAATGTCTCAGTAGCTGGATGATTTCCCATCCTTGGCTACTGGCCCAATAATCTTGTCTTTTACAATCACCCATAAACTTGAATAGTAGAAAATAAATAGTCAAAAACTAATCAAATGGAAGGCAAGGGCCCAATGTAACCTGATTTATCTAAAATGGGGAGGCTTACCTAGCAATTTGAGGTACATTTGGAAAAAGCCAGTAACAAAACCCAAAACCATTGGAATGCTTGTTATCAGCAGCAAGGAGGAAATAAAATCTTCACAGTCACATGAATAAGTATTTGAATTTAAATGGACAATGATTTCTGCAATATTTTATCCCTCTACTTGGAAAACAATTAAAAATTAAGAATTGTGATAAGAATAAAATAAAATATCTGGATTATATAATCTAGAACTTCAAGTTAAAAAGGAAAATAGGATGGAAATATATTGTAGACTTGAATGGTATTATTTGGAAAGGCTTGGTTGACTGTTCTAAATATACTTTTCTATACAGTAAGGGCAGCTAGTTGGGCACTACTGATTAAAAATAGGACTGCATGTAGTAAATCAACTGCTGTTCCCTGTTCATTTTAACAGTGACTATGTTAGCATCAGGATGGATGACAAAGAGATTGAGAGTGTTCACAGCTTCAGTTTGCTCGGCTCCACGGTCAGCACTCTTGGCACCAGTAGCCAGGAAATCAAAAAACGTATTGCGATGGGAAAGTCTAGGGTTAGGGATCTCTCTAAAGTTCTCAAGAGCAACGGTGTCTCTCTGGAGAGTAAGGTCTGCCTGATACAGGCCATGGTTTTTGCAATCACTTGTTATGCATCAGAGAGTTGGACAGTGACTAGAGAGGATAGAAGGAGAATTCACGCCTTTGAGCTGTGGTGCTGGAGAAGAGTATTGAATGTACCATGGACTGCCAAGAAAACAAACAGATTCATCGTAGAGAGGATTAAACCAGGCTGCTCCTTGGAGGCAAGGATTCTGGGGCTTCGTCGGACATTCTTTGGACATGTTGTAAGGAGAGACAGGTCTTTAGAGCGGGACATCATGCTGGGTAGAGTAGAGGGACAGTGCAGGAGGGGAAGACCCTCTATGAGGTGGATTGATTCAGTGACTGGGGTAATCGGGATGGGTGTGTCAGAGGCAATGAGATTGGCACAGGATAGAGCAGGGTTTAGGGCTGTTGTACATAGGGTCGCTATGAGTCACAAAAGACTCCATGGCACATAACAACAACATGTTAGGATCACTTGAGTTGACAATAACTTCTTCCTTATTGTTTCACTTGTCTTAATGGATGTTAGTATGAGTGATAGGAGCACAATGTTTATCTTTTACTCCTTCCTATCTTCTCATTTTTCCCTAATGCTTGCATTTGGATATTTCACTTTCTCTACCTACTGCATGAGCAGATATAATAGATGATATTTATAAATAGAGCCAGGGTTGCTCATTCAACTTTATAATCTCTTTATTCTCCAGTATTCCAATAAACATTCCTCACTGATAAACTAGACATAAATGAGATACAAGTCTCACCTTTGGTGAGTATTTCATCTAAAGAGCCATGTTGTTGTTGTTATTGTTTACCGTTGAGTCGGAATTGACTCAAAGCTGAACCTCTTGCAGGTTTTCGGAGACAGTTAATTGCACAGGAGGAGATTGCCGATCCTTCTCCCGCAGAATGGCTGGTGACCTCGAACCACATGTCTTTGGGAGTGCAGTGCAGCTTCTTGACACTAGGCCACCCAGGCTCCATAGGGAGCCATAATGAAAATAAAGTCAAACATTCCCAGAACAGTTCATAGATGGGGGTTCATAGATGGGGAGAATGACAAATGGGTATTTAACCAGCTTGACCATCTTAGAATCCTAAACCAAAAGACATGACATGAGTTCAGATTTTTTTTTTAAAGAACTAGTATTTTATCCAAAGATGAGTTTCATTGGGAAAGTCTGCTCTTGTCAAGGACCTTTCAAAAGTGCTAATGAACCCCAGTGTCAGTCTAAGGAATAAAGTGTGCCAGATCTAAGCTATGGTCTTCCCGATTGCTTTCTATGCTTTTGAATGTTGGGCAATGACCAAGAATGAAAGAAGAAGTAGAATCAATGCCTTTGAGTCGTGATGCTGGAGAAAAGTATTGAACATACCTTGGAGTGCCAAGGGGACAAATGGGTCTGTCCTGGAGAAACTGAAATGTGAATGCTCTTTGAAAGCAAGGGTGGTGAAACTCTTCCTCACATACTTTGAGCATTTGGTTAGTAGGGGCCAGGCCTTGGAGATAGATAACATGCTTGGAAGAATGGAAGACCAGAACAAGAGAGGAAGATCCTCAATGAGGTAGATTGACACGTTTGTTGAACTATTGGGCTTAGAATAGTGTAAGGTTCAGAATCGTTGTTCATAGGGTCACTGTGAGTTGAAGTTGGCTTGACTCATAAAAAACAGAAAGTATCAGTTACATAAAGACACAAAGGGAACATAGTATGCTAAAGAGAGAAAGACCAAGACACATTTTAAGAACTGCAGATGGTTTGTTGTGTCTGGGGCAGTTCATGCATACAGAGGAGATAAGAAAGAAGTATATTGAGAATGCTGGAAAGTGATTCAAGATCCTGTAAAATTTACCTTCAATGTTATGCATCAATCTAGCACCACGACTCAAAGGCATTGAATCTACTTCTTCTTTCATTCTTAATACATATTGTAGTTTGGATATATGCATATACATTTTCCAATCCTTTCTACAAATCCTTTCAGTAAACTAAGAGCAATAGGACATTTGAGAGAGATAAATCTAACAGGATAAAGAAACAGAAAAGATTAGCAATAAAAGTTTGGAAGTTGGAAAGGAGATTTTAAATTAGCAGTAGAAAAAGCTGAGAAATAAGCTGAGTTATGCCACAGGACCTTCTAAAGTGTCAAATATTCCTCCAGGTGAAGTGGAAGTAGTGCTTTAAACAGGAAGATGGCTAAAGAGTGGCAATAAATACATAAACACATGTAAATGTATAGATAATTAGAACGTAGGGAGTCCTGTTGACCTACCATGATGGAATTACGCTGCCAACCCAAAGGACGTGGTTCAAATTTATTAGCTGCTCCAAAGGAGAGAGATTGACAATCTTCTCTGTGCAAGTTACAGCCTGTGAAAACCCACTAGAAGATAAGCAAAGAGCTGGTTCCAACTCGACAGCATATAAGAACAACAACTATATTAGCACCTAGATAATAGTGCTTATGTCACTTACATGTGGCCAGCATTCAGAGAAGAAAGCCTATCACACTGCAGTGTTGTCTACTCTTGCGTCAGTAAGAACTCATAGCTAATGCGTCAGTGGATTTTTCAGAGGCAGTAAATCACATCGGAGTTGATTGCTAATCTTTGTCTCATGGAGCAACTGGTTTTCAAACTGCCGGCCTTTGGGTTGACAGTGCAGTTCCTTACCACTAGACCATCAGAATCCAAGAAAGCGAACGATAACAAAAACTGTTATTGTGATACAGCTACAAAAATAACAAGTAAAAATAAGGGGAGCTCTGGTGGCCTAGTGGCAAGAAGCTGCACTTCAATCCCAGAGATACGTGGTTCAAATCCACCAGACACTCTGCCAGAAAAGGAGGGGCAATCTCCTCCTGTACCGGTCAGATCTGATTTGACGGTACAGATGCACACAAAATAATAGAATTAAAAAAAAAAAAACAAACAAGTAAAAAGAACTGAAAGTTCAAAATCACCTTAAAAATACCTCTCTTGAATAAAAAACTGAGTAGGATGGGCAATCTCCTCCCTTGGTATTAACTCCCTCTGAAAACCCACCAGAGGGTCAGCTATGGGTCGTTTCTGACTCAGTGGTACACAACAGATATTAACTAAACATCAAAGCAAAATATAGTGGAATATGAAGATCATTTTATATGTAAATTCATGCAGATGACACAACCCTGCTTGCTGAAACTGAGGAGGACCTCAAGCACTTGCTGCGAAGGGTCAGGGACTGCAGCCTTCAGTATGGACTGAGGCTCAATGTCAAGAAGACAAAGATTCTCACCACTGGCCCAATTGGCAGCGTCAGGATGGATGGCGAAGAGATTGAGATTGTTCACAGCTTCAGTTTGCTCGGCTCCACAGTCAACACTCTTGGCACCAGCAGTCAGGAAATCAAAAAGTGTATCGCGATGGGAAAGGCTGCTGTTAGGGACCTCTCTAAAGTACTCAGGAGCAACAGTGTCTCTCTGGAGGCTAAGGTGCGCCTGATACAGGCCATGGTATTTGCAATCGCTTGTTATGCATCAGAGAGTTGGACAATGACTAGGGAGGACAGAATGAGAGTGGATGCTTTTGAGCTGTGGTGCTGGAGAAGGATACTGAATGTACCCTGGACTGCCAGGAAAACAAACAGATTTATCTTGGAGAGGATTAAACCAAGCTACTCCTTTGGAGGCAAGGATTCTGGGGCTTCGTCTGACATACTTTGAACATGTTGCCAGGAGGGACGGGTCCTTGGAGAGGGACATCATGCTTGGGAGGGTGGAGGGACAGCGCAGGAGGGGAAGACCCTCTATGAGATGGATTGATTCGGTGACTGGGGTATTCGGGATGGGTGTGTCAGAGGCAGTGCAGTTGGCGCAGGATAGAGCAGGGTTTAGGGCTGTTGTGCATAGGGTAGCTATGAGTCGGAAACGACTCGACGGCACATAACAACAACAACAACATATTCATACACATCCATATCATATGTTAATGTATTTCTCATTGTGCTGGCTTGAACCTTGCAGTAATTTGGCAGTTTTCTACATTTCAAAAAATGTCTATCTCTTTTAGAGAAAGTAAAACTTTAAAAATTATTTTTCTTTTGGATGGTAGAAGGTGAAAGAGAAACTAATTTTTCTTTAATATTTTGGTGCTTTGGAAAAATGAAAGCCTTAAGACAACTTGTGAGAGAAAAGAACTGCTGAAAATTAGAACAAATTCCTGCCTGGCAAATATTTCATGCTATTCTTTAAAGAAAGGACTTGCCCATCTAGTGAAAGTGGATTTTACATTTCAAGGGATGCATCTCAAATGAATTATATTTTTCTGTTGCTTTTTCCATGTTCTGGCAATAATTTTAATAATCTATAGCTCAGAACTTCTTAGAAATATTTTAATGGCTGCAATAGAAGTTACTTTTTACAAATATATTTTTATATGGAAACAAGTAACTAAATGCATCTATAAAAATCACATGAGCATAATGATGTCACCTCTCATTATACTTCCAAGGCCATTGGTTGCTACTTATTAGAAAAATAATAAGAACAACTTAATAGAAAAATAATATTTTACTTATCATAAAAATAAGTATGAATCTCTAAATAAATGAGCTTGAAGGAAGCATTTTTCAAAGTTACTTTTTGTTGTTCATTGTTGTTCAGGCTCGTGACTGACCCTCCAGGCAGTTTTCAAAGGCTTTAAATCACACAGGAGAAGATTGCCCATCTTTCTCCTACAGAACAGCTGGTAGATTTGAACTGCCTACCTCCTCTGGGTTTGAAGCACAATTTCTTACTACTAGGCCTATGTGTTTTGGATGTTATTCACTTTAAAATATTCAATAGTAATATTATCCAAGAGTTTGGGGGTCTTTCTGCTCAATCTTCAGGGAGAGTCTTTGTTTTATTTTAGATCTTGACTTCCTCGGAGCCCCTGGAAATCTACATGTATCTTTATATCAATCATCCTTCAGGATTAAGAGGTTTTTTTTACTCTTGCAACTCAGGGTCCAATGGACACATTTTGTTCGAGCTCCTGGGCTTTAGTCTTTTGGAAGTTGTGCTACTAACACAAATTAGGCTGCACCTCTAGGTTCAAATTCACTGGTAGTTTCATGAAAGAAATACGGGAAATCTTCTCTTGTGATTCATAGCCTCTGGAACCCAGAGGAGAATCTGCTATGAGTCAGCTGCAACTTGATGGCAATTAGTGACTGAATGAGTGAGGACATATCATAAGAGAATCTGGAGAATCTGTTGAAAAGCAATCTCCTTTCCAAACCATTGTTGATGAGGGCATCATCTGAAGTTCAACTCCAAGTAAAAACAGATTTCTGTCTTTCTCTTGTTGGTCCTCTTTTCAAATGCAAACATCAGAACTTGGCACTGTTTTCCTAGAGCATCATTACGGTTAACTTGAGGAGATAACTCTTTTTACCATGAGACCAGGACAGAAAGTCAAGGATGGAAACAGGAAAGGGAGGGATGAATATAAGAAAGTTGGAAGAAGTAATAAATATGATTAAAATATTTGGAATTTAGCTGGATTGAGGAGATCAAAGTTATACCAGTAATAGGATCTCTTCTTTAGTCATTTTTCCATAAAGTTATCAGTAGTGGTAAAAACCCCCTAAACAATGATTTCCAATTGTGTTCATTCCTTAAAACATCTAAAATATAATTGTCAATAACTTTGCTTGTTCATAACATCAATATATAAGGAGAAAAAACACAGAGTTAATCAGAGTTTGGCTGAATACCACCAAGAATCTAAATATTTCCACATATTCAAGTACTTGTCCTTGCAGAAATAGCAAAACCACACCATAATACCTATTTTTCATACTTTACAATGTGCTTTGTTCTTTACGGCTTTCTTTTTTTTAATTTCTTTATTTTTCATTTCAGTGAACATCTACAGAGATTTTGGAATTCCATTCATTCATTGTTGCACCCCTCTCCCCCCACCCACCCGTTTACTCCTCTCCTTCAAACGCAAAAGAAAAACTCCCTCATTGGTACATAATCCTACACACACATCCCCCAATCCCCAAATATAATCCACTCTGCAACCCTCATTCCGTACTCTTATGATAAACATAATGCCCTAAAATATAAAATATTCTCTCCCCCAAAGACTTCAATGCCGTAAGCATATTTCATCCAGTTTTTCTCAGTCTTACCCCATCCCGATGTCAGCCTCATTCTACAACAGTGGCACCATATAGCATTTGTCCCTCTGTGACAGAGATACCTCACTCAGCATAATGTCCTCCAGGGTCACCCATTTCGAATAATATTGCATGAGTTCCTTGTTTTTCAATGCAGCATAATATTCCATTGTGCGAATATACCACAGCTTCTACCCACTCATTTGTTGATGGGCATTTGGGTTGTTCCAACTCCTTGCTATTGTAAACAAAGCCGCAATAAACATGGGTATGCATATATCTACTTGGGTGCCATTTATGGTCTCTTTAGGGTATATTCCCAGTAGTGGAATTGCTGGGTCAAATGGTATCTCTATTTGCAACTTTTTGAGAAAGCGCCACATTGCTTTCCACAGTGGTTGCACCATTTTACACTCCCACCAACAGTGAATAAGGGTTCCAGTCTCTCCACAACCTCGCCAGCATTTGTTGCTTGCTGTTCTGTTAAATTTAGCTAGTCTTACTTGGGTGAGATGATAACTCATCGTTGTCTTGATTTGCATCTCTCTCAGAGCTAGGGATTTTGAACATTTCTTCATGTGTTTGTTGGCCATCTGAATGTCTTCCTTGGTGAAGTGTCTGTTCATATCCTGTGCCCATTTTTCAATTGGATTATTCACCTTTATCTTGTTGTGGTGCTCAAGTATTTTCTTTACAGCTTTCTTATTCAATCTTCACAACAACCCTATAAGGTATATTATCTTTCCAAGGTTTTGTTAGTTAATTAGTTTGTTTTTGTTTGATTTTAATAGAGATAGGGCAGTAACAATTTTAAATCTACTGAGTGGAGTTTTGGTGGCCTAGTGGCAAGAAGCTGTGCTACAATCCCTAAAGCTAGAGGTTCAGCAGGAGAAGGATGGGCAACCTCCTCCTGTGCTATTAAACTGCCTCTGGAAACCTGCATGGAGGGTCAGCTATGGGTCGAATCCAATGGTACACAACAACAACAATCCTCTGCTGGGAACTCAGTACCCAACACTATGAGTTGTACACCACTCAGTGACAACTAAGAAGAACACTACCCACTGATTTAGAACTGATTGCAATTAATGGCAACCCTCATTTCAATTTTTTAAATTGTAAATCTTTATACAAGACATCATCTTTTTCTTGAGGAGTGGCAGGTAGGTTTGTGAACACTTTGGTTATCAGTTCAACACTTAATGCACTGTATTACCAGGACACTAATTGAAGTTTAAACCAAAACCAAATGAAACCCACTGCCTTCAAGTTGATTCCACTGACTCATCATAAACCACCATTGGGTCTACAATGCTGTAAACTTGTACAAGAGGAGATTGCCCATCTTTCTCTGTGATTTGACATGTGGATTTAAACCACCAATCATCTGGATAACATCAAATATGCAAAATATTATATTACTGGGGCTCCTTAGTTGACGTTTTGAAAGGAAAACAAGTCTCCCCCAAAACCACTTCATTGCTGTTGTGTTGGATCCAAGTTGTAGATGACCTTCCAATGGGTTTTCAGAAACTATACATTGCATGGAAGGAGATTACTCATCTTTTTTTTTGTTTTCTAGACATGATCAGTGGATTCGAATTGCCAGAGAGGTTCTGGCTTTAGATTACCAGCAAAACTCCTTACAGATAATGCCAGCCAAACTCCTTTCAGAAGATTCACATGGCCAAAAGAGAAAGCTAAAATGGGGGGGGGGGGGGAAGTAACCCAAGACTGCAGATATTATCATTTCCTAAAGCACAAGAATATAATTCACATGATGAAGAGAATAAAGAAAAATATGAGAAGAAGGATGTATACTTGGTGAGAGGAATAATATGAAGGAAAGATGCAGTAGCGAGAGAAAGGAAATCAATGCGCTAAAGCCACCCAGAGCAGCCTCTGCCCCTCACATGGATTTTACCTCTTTCACCCTCACCCAGCTGTAGAGAGATATACAAAACTCATGCTACTAGAAATTCACTTTAATGTTTTGCTACTTAAGAAAACGGAAACCTTGTAGTGAAGGGACATTTTCTCTGTTGTTCTCATTACTCATCTCACAGAATGCTGGAGATTCTCAAACCAGATCCTAATTAAAGGGAGAAGCACAGTGCCTGCTGGGAGATTCCAAGTGAAAGCTGGGGCATATAAGGATGGTTCTTGCTCCCAAACACACATGAAGAAAATATAGTATTTACCAATTATTTCTTTCTTAAATTATTAAAGAGCCTTAGTTCTAACATCTTGAAATCTAGGGGATTCAACAGGACAAATAAGAAGGAGGATTCTTCTATAGAAATGATTCTTATTTCAGTCACATACAAATATTAGTTGTGTTTATGCAAAACAGTTTGACTAAACATGGATCCTCAACAAATCTGCATGTATAAATATGCAAAATCGAAGAAAACTTCTTTTACATAGAACTCAATTAAATTACAATATTAAGTAGGCTGCAGCAGGAGTCCATTAAAGATTTAGTTACCTTCTGTGGTGAACATTAAGAAGCTATTACTCAAATTCTATTTAAACTGTTAAAAGGAATTAAAATGTATAAGAAAGACCATTACATATCACGAGCTAATTTTCTAACGAAAGCTTAGGAGCTGATAGATTGTTTAAGCCTCTCCAAGGTTTCAGTTTCCTTCTCAATAATTCAGAGGCAAGAGCAGGGTTATGTTGATTCATAATTTGCTCCTGTCCATCCTCAGTGGAATGATACTGTGATGGAGAATCAGGCCTCATTTCCCGTTCTGTTCCTAAAGCTGTGCTCTCCATGTTAAACTCCACAATTACCAGCAACAAAGTGACACTGTGTTCTCCCAGGGCCCAAGGATCACTCACCCTCATGCCTTCTGATTCCCAATTTGGTATACTCTGCAACCTGCTGTGAATCTCCTACTCTTCTGAGGCTAATACCAAGGACAGAGAAGTTCTTTTTAATTTATTAGCTTAGAAAATTTAATCTTCCTCTTTCCTAAAACTTTTAAGGATGTAGGGTTTCATCCTCTTAGTTACATTTATGAGAAAGATATGATTTTTTAAAGTTTTCAGTATCTGCTTTCATCAACTTGAGTGTAATAAAAAAAAATACTGTATCTTCACGCTTAGCTTTCTTTAAACTCAAAATATTTCAAGAAGGCAGCTGAGTAAAGAATGAAAGAAAAAGAAGTTTAAGACCTATGTAAATGAAAAAAAAAAGAGGGATATTATTTGGGATGAAAATGTACTCTACCTTGTTGTCTGTGTTTTACCCATGAGAATTCCTCTTACAGTGAATCAGTGAATTATGTCATAGTGCAATGTCACAGAATCTGCGTGAATGAAAACAAAGTTAACTGAGAGACAAAAAAGCGTCCAGATGATGGAATGTACATAGACACAGAGTGAGAGTGACTGCTCTGCTGCACTGAGTGTGGGAGCACCTTCTTGTGTTCTTGTTGTTGTTTAAAGTTCATAATTTGGTGGCCAAGTGGCAGGAAGCTGTGCTGCTGTCCTAAAGGCATATGGTTTAAGGCCACCAGCTGTTCCACAGGAGAAAGATAGGCAATCTTCTCCCATGCAATTAACTACCCCTGAAACCACCCCCACCTCCCCAGGGTCAGCTGTAAGTCAGTTCCAACTTTATGGTACACAATATACACAACACACAATATATGTGTGTGATTACATGAAAGGACAAAGATAAATGCCAAATTTACAACTGAAATCACTTCTCTGAATATGTCTGTTTCTGAGGGTCCATTTCAAAGATCTGTCCATAATGCTATACATAAATGAATGGTTTTCAACTGCAAGCTATCACAGCTTTCCTTGGCCTTCCCATTAGTATCACAACTCCTGACTGTTAAGTTAACGGACTTGGGAAGAAATCAGAGAGAACGAGAGAAAGCTTAACGCAGCTTTATTATATTAAAAGGGAGGAATAGGAGAGCTCCTAGTGAAGTTCCTCATTCTGGAGATGCAGAATGGGGAAGTCACACTGTGAACTTATTGCGGCCGGTTTTTATTACAGAGTCCTTAGGGAGGGATATTCCACTCTGATTCATGATCCACCCACTAGTTCAGCCAAGCAAGGCTGTTTGCTCTTCTTATCAGCAGTAGACAAGGCCATCAGTGTTTTTATTCTGAATGCTACATTTTTATCTTTAGCCTCCTTTGTCCAGACTTAACACTGACCAACTGTGTCACCAGAGGTCCCTTATGAACTGATATGTTTCATTTGTTGTTTTGGCCAGTTTGAGCAGATTTTCTATAATCAAGTAGTGTAAAATGACACATTTCAAGTAAAAAAAGAAAGCAAATAAATGAAAAAATAAAAACCTCTACCAAATCCTTAGAATTTAGCTAATTTAAAAAATATTAAATTTGGAGAGATCATTGTTCAAAGAATTCTAATGAGACAAATGTGGGGTTTGAGGATGAATAAGAGTGGAAGATATCATAGAGATCTTTATCTTAGTAATGGTTTAAATATTAAATGAATAATAATCTTTCATTATAAGGTTGTTAATATAAGAGTGTCTCACTATGTGTGTGGTATTACTATCTAAGCATTACGCTTGATAGTTGTGTGTACCACATGTTGACAAAGAGACTTGTTTCTATTGACAAAAATAGACCTCAAAAGATTATGAAGCTGCACTACAATCCCAAAGGTACAAGGTTCAAATCCACTAGCTCTTTCATGAGAAAGAATAAGTAATCTCCCACAGGAATAAACTCCAGAAAACTCTCCGGAGGGTCAACTGAGAGTCATTTTCATCTTGACAGCACACAACAACGAAAACAACTTAGCCTTTTGGAGGAAGATTAAGGCTTAGCAAAAGAAATTATTTGTACACTCTAAAATTATTATGTACCAGCAGAAGAATATCTATCTGTGTTTCATTGACTATGCAAAGGCATTTGACTGTGTGGATAACAACAAACTGTGGCTAACCTTGAAGAAATGGGAATCTCAGAGCCTTTGATGGTGCTTATATGAAACCTATACTTGGACCAAGAAGCAATTATCAGAACAGAGCAAGGAAAAACTGCATGGCTCAAAATCAAGAAAGGAGTGTGTCAGGGATGCAATCCGTCCCCATACCTTTTCAATCTGTATACAGAATAGATCATTCCAGAGGTAGGGCTTTATGAGGAGGAGTGTGGCATTAAGATTGGAAGAAGACACTTTAACAGTTTATGATATGCAGATGACACAACTTTGCTTACTGAAACTGAGGAGGACCTGAAGCACTTGCTGCAAAAGGTTCAAGGACTGCAGTCTTCAATATGGATTGAAGCTCAACATCAAGGAGACAAAGATTCTCACCACTGGGCCAATTGGCAGCACCGTATTAGATGGATGAGAGATTGAAGTTGTTAGCAATTACAGCTTGTTTGGATCCATAATCAACACTTAAACACCAGCAGTCAGGAAATCAAAAGACAAATTGCGTTGAGAAAATCTGCTGTCATGGACCTCTCCAGAGTGCTTAAGAGTGACGATGTCAGTCTAGATACAAAGGTGAACCTTATATCAAAGCCATCATCTTCTCAATTACTTTTTCAGAGAATCGAACTGAGGATGACAGAATAGATGCCTTCTAGTTGTGGTGCTGGAGAAGAGTTTGAAAATACCATGGACTGCCAAGAAAACAAATAGGTCTGTCTTAGAGTGGGTGCAATCAAGTCTCTCCTTGGAGGCTAGGATTTTAAAGCTCTGCCTCACTTTTGGCACGTGACCAGGAGAGATCGGTCCTTGGAGAAGGACATCATGCTCGAAAGGGTGGACAGAGAGTGCAGGAGAGGGAGACCCCGGATGAGATGGATTGATAAGGTAACTGGGGAGACAGGGGTTGGTGTGTCAGAATTAGACTGGCTCAGGACAGGAAAAGGTTCAAAGTTTTTGTGCGCAGGGTTGCTATACATCGCAGGTGACTCAATGGCACATAACAACAATAACATTCTATGACAGGTTTGGAAGCAGGAGTGGCATCCACTTTCTAAACAACATGCCTCTAGAAACTCTGCAAACGTTAATAAATGTCAATAGTTGTAGAGTAGCTTCAGGCTTTTTGTTCATAGGGTCGCTATGAGACATGCTGGATTTGAAGACAATCAACAACACAACAACAACTGGCAATAGAAATGGAAATGATAGTCATTTGAAATTAAGGTCAAACCTGAATGTTTTTAACAATATGTTTCTTTTCCTGATCCTCTGACCAAGGTTGTGACAGGGCAAAACATCACATGTAGTAAAGTAAGGTGATGTTTCTTCTAGGTCTACTTATTAACTTCTCACCCAATATTTCCTTATGTTGCTGTTGTTGTGTGAAACTGAAACAGAATCAACCCATAGCTGACCTTCCAGTGGATTTTCAGAAAGAGACTACTGATCCTTCTCCTGAAAAGCAGCATGTGGATCCAAACCATGTGCCTTTGAGATTGCAGCACAGTTTCTTACCACTAGGCCACCAGTGTTTGAGACACATTGCAATGCCATTTTAAGATCATTAATTAACAAAAGTTAATCTTGGGAGAAAAGGATAAATGTCAAAATGTCTTCATATATGATTAGGTGTGGACTTCTTTCCTGGGCGATACAAATTGTTAACGTGCTAACCAAAAAAGTTGACAATTTCAAACCCAACACAAAGTACCTTGGGGAAAATATCTGGTGTTTTACTTATGAACAATCAGTTATTAAAAACTCTAAGGAAGATAATCCTATTTCTGATACATATTGTATTGCATGAGTAGAAATCTACTCACAAGCAAATCATGGTGCTGCTATACAGACAACAGTTGATATTATTAAGAAGATGTCTTGTTATTAGCTTTTGTTTTCTATATAAATTTGAGCTAGATAGTAAAGGGAAAGCTATCTAAAATAAAACAGTACTTTCTGTCAGTAAGTATTGAGTCAAATGGTCTCTAATTTATTTTTAATAAAAATTAAATTACTATTATATGAGCTGAAAGACAAACTTGTCTGAAGGACAAGTTCAATATGGTAGCTGAAATAATGAAGAATTCTATAGGAAAACACTGAGTGGTACAGAAAGTATCAAAAGAAATTGGAAGATATACACAGGGTTACTATATAAAAAGACTTGAACCAGTTCAAGAACTAACATATGATCATAGATCAATGGCATTGAATAAAGAAGACAAGCAGCTCTGAAGACATTAGCGAAAAATAAAGCCCCAGGAATTGATGGAATACCAACTAACATGTTTTAGCAAACAGATGCAGTTATCGATGGACACACCACTCAATGGCAAGAAATTTGAAAGGTAACTACCTGGACAACTGATTGAAACAGATCCGTAATTATTTTCGTTTCCAACAAAAAGATGATCCAGAAAGGAAATTACAAAGCAACATAGTTAATATTACAAGCGAGTAAAATCTTGCTGAAAAGTTTACAAAAATGGTTGGAGAAATACAATTTCAGGGAACTTTTCAGAAATTCAAGATGGATTTAGAAGAGCCTGTGGCATGAGATGTATCTCTGCTAATGTCAGATGGACCTTGGCTGAAAGCAAAACATAAAAGAAATATGTTTCTGCTTGTTTTACTGCATGCACAACAGCATTTGACTGTGTGAATCATTATAAAAAATATTACTAATATTGAGAAGGTGCCAAAACACCTCCGTGTGCTCCTGTGAAACCTATACATAGACCAAGAAGCAGTTGTCCAAACAGAACAAGGGAACACTGGGTGGAAGTAGTTATATAGGCATGAATGGAACTGAGAAAGCAAACTCAGGTAGGCAGATAATCTCAGGGATTAGAAAAAGCAAGTCACTAGTGCTCTTAAACTAGAAACAGAAGGAAGAATGCCTTCTGAGTTTGGGACTAATGCCCTCTAATGGAATTTTAAGCCTGTCTGCTGGAAGTCACAACTGCCACCTAAGAATATATGGAAGAATTAAAAAAAATATTCTGTCATTCCCTATATCTTTCTTCCAATCTCTCATCCATTAGACATGTTGTTGTTGTTGTTTTTATGTGCTCTTGAGTCGCCTGCCACTCACAGCAATCTTGTTTGTGTACAAGAGCCCTAAACCTGGTTCTATCCCATGCCAATCTTATTGTCTCTGACACACCGACCCCCATAGCCCTAGTCACTGAATCAATCCATCTCATGGAGGGTCTTCCTGTCCTGTGCTATCCCTCACCATTAGACATACCTATTAAAAAATAAACTGACATGGGATACAGAAAATGCAGTTTATAAAAGTGATCCCCCTGTGTGGTCAAGAACAGGACAGAGCAGGGACAGAGTGAGGAATGTAGCTATTGTGCAACTAGCAGAGAAACTAAGAGACCCTGTGAAGATAAGCACATTGTTGATTAAAAGAGGAAAGGGCAGGAAAGCAATGAACAAAACCATAGAAAGTGCCCGTGTTTAACAACGGACCAAGAAACATTGCTTTACTAAGATGTTCAAGATGGAATAACAGGCAGAAATCAGACTTCTTGCTTCTACTATGAACCAAACTTCCAAGTTTAATAAAAATAAACACCTGGAAAATAGATTACATTATGTAAAGATACAGCATAAAGAGAAAGTCCTACTGACATCACCTTGTTAAAAATTGTCTTCATTCATTTATTTAAAATATCTCAAAAGATAGTTTCCTAGAAGGTAAATTTTACAGAGTAGAGAAAGATGATGAAAAAGATGCCTGACTTTCTTGGGAATCACATATAATGAAAAGTTATTTTTTAAAAATCAGGAAAGGTGTGTACAAATGTTGCATCTTTTCTCCATACCTGGCCAATCTGTAGATTGAACAAATCACATGAAAAGCTGGAGGCCACAGCATTAGATGATGGTACTGCCAGGGTCTGAAGGTGCTAGTCTGTTGTTCTTTGGGTCACTCAAGTTACAGTCAACAGGGCAGCATCTAACAACAGTTAGAATCAGTGTGTTACTCTCATAAAAGCAAAGCAAAATAATGGCATGTAAACACACTTGGTGTACATTCTGGGCAAAAGTTCACCAATTGGAGCTCCCACTAAGGTAATGGATTGCCTGTCATTCAAATTGTTCAATTCAGTACTTTTACAGATCTTTTATAACAGGTTTCCTCCATTGGAAAAGCAATCAGCAATGTGACCGTAAAAATACCAGACTCCTTGATATTCTAGTTTCTAATAAATGCTGACAATAATCAAGAAACTGTGTCAACTTCTGTGTGTTTGTCTTTTAGTTTGCACTGCACAAATTCCTTGTTTGCATATTAACAAAGGAACTATTGTTTCATTAGACCTATGTAAATATGTATTTCACCTCCATATAATCCAGCACTGTTCCTTGTTGTTAAGTGCTGTCCAGTCAGCTTCTATTTATGGTGTTTCCATGTACAATGAAGCCTTACCCAATCCTGTACTGTTTTATTTTCCATATCACATTTTTAATTAATTTTAATGAAAGTTTACAGAGACTTAGGGTTTCCGTTCATTCATTGTTGCATTTTTCTCCCTGCCCACCCCTCCCCCCATTCACTCTTCTCCTTGAAAAGTAAAAGAAAAACTCTGCTGTGTTTAAGTTGATTGTCATATTCATTCTGTCAACTCCTTTCATTGAGAGTCTTCCTTTTCTTTCACTGACTCTTACTCTACCCAAACATGATACTTTCTCCAGGGATTAAACCTTCCTAATAGCTCTCTGCTACGTTGGCCTAGTGGACAGAAAGTTATGCTACCAAGCCAAAGGTGGGGGATTTTAATCTGCGGCTCTCAGCCAGGTTCAAATTGTTTTCCTGTCAAACATTCTTCTAGGTGGTATAGCATTGGTCTGTGTGTCGCTGTACAGAGGTAACTCGTGGTTGCTGTGATGCTGAAGCCTGTCACAGTGATATGCCAATCGTGGTAATGGGCACCCATGGTGGACAGTGTTGGCTGGAGCTTCCCAACTAAAACAAGCCTGGAAGCAGGAGCAGCATCCACTTTCTAAATGGCTTGCTTCTGGAAACTCTATGTACAAACAGTGCTCAGGCCTTTCATTCATAGGGTCGCTATGAGTCGTCTATGACTCGATGGCACCTAACAACAACGACAATAGTTCTCTAGCCACAACTCTGAAGACAAATTTAGCATTAATCAACAACTATTTATTAATTTAGTTTTAATTTTACGAGCTTCAGAATAAGCCTATATTAGTGACTAACAACAAATCCTCATTAAATGTCTTTTATTAAATTACATATAAAAGAAAATAAATATCTCTTATATCTGTCATTTACTAGTAATTAAACCTTGATAAAATTATCTACCATCTTTCAGCTAATTTGTGTTTTAAAAATAGAGTTTGAGGGTCCTCCCCCCATATGTTACTATACTATAAGTATCTGAACTTATAAGTTATTAATAACAGGTTGGAAAGAAAAAGACAAATGTTACAGAGCTTATAGGGAATAAAAGTAGAAATACAAAAATCTTTTCCTTTTTGAAAATCGATTTCACACCACAAATTTTTGCGTTAATGAAAGATCACATACAAGAGACTTTGATAGACAGTGGTTGAGATCTTGGATGTTAACCCAAAGGCCTGTGGTTCAAACCCACAAAATATTGTGCTGGAGAAAAATGTGCATATCTGCTTATAGCTTTCACACTGCTACGAAGATGTTCTACCATGTCATTTGGAATGGCTATAAAACAGTAATGGGTTTTAGTTTTTTTGCTAACTGAAATGCCAAGAAAAGGCAGCCCATACCTGAAGCAGCTGACATATTCTTACCAAGCTCTTTCACTGGGAGTTCCATTCAGCATCTCAGTATTAAGCTGCCATAGTTTTGAACAGTGTCCTTAAACATTTTGTGTTAATATTATGTTGCTGGTTTTGTTATGTAATGTCAAGTTGCCTGCGACTCATAGTGACCCTACGGTACAACAACCCTAAACCGTGCTCTATCCCTTGTCAATCTTGTTGTCTCCAACACATCTACCCCTATTACCCGAGTGACTGAATCAATCAGTCAATAAACGGGCTTCCTATCCTGCGCTGTCCCTCCACTCTCCCAAGCATGACATCTCCAAGGATTGATCCCAACTTGCAACGTGTCCGAAGTCTGTCAGACGAAGCTTCTGAATCCTTGCCTCCAAAGAGCAGCTGGCTCACCCTCTCCAAGATAAACTTGTTTGTTCTCCTAGCAGTCCATGGTATATTCAATACTCTTCTCCAGTACCACAGCTCAAAGGCATCAACTTTGCTTCTATCAGCACTAGTCATTGTCCAGCTCTCTAATGCATAGCAAGTAATGGCAAAGACCATGGCCTGTATCAGGTGCACCTTAGTCTCCAGACTGACATCATTGCACCTCAGTACCTTGAGGAGGTCTCTGACAACAGACTTTCCCAATGCAATTAGTCTTTTAATTTCCTGGCTGCTGGTACTAAGAGTGTTGATTGTAGAGCCAAGCAAACTGAAGCTGTCAACAATCTCAATCTCTTCACCAGATATCTATCATGATGCTGCCAAGCAGCCTAGTGGTGAGAATTTTTGTTTTCTTGATGTTGAACTTCCTTGACCTTCTGCAGCAAGTGCTTCAGGGCCTCCTCAGTTTCTGCAATCAGGTTTGTCATCTGCATAATGTAGATTATTGATGAATCTACCTCCAATACTGATGCCACACTTTTCCTCATAGAAGCCAGCCTCCTAGATAATCTGTTCTGCATATAGATTGAAAGATATGTAGATAGGGAACATCCTTGATGCACACCCTTCGCAATTTTGAACTATGTCGTATTTCCTTGTTAGGTCAGGTTTAATGTGTCATTTGGTAAGACTTGGTAGGTTGATTGGGAGGCTGTGAATGGTCAATAAAATTTTGCCATCTAAATGACTGGTAATTGCTTCTCTATTTTTATGTCATTTTTGCTTATTAAGAAAGGCTTCACAGTAAAATCAGGTAACCGGGCACATCTGTACACTTTCAAAGGTAACATTGACTTGAATATCTTTGCCCCATGTGTGTGATTGACTGGTGAAGAACGTGAGTGACTTGCTTAAGCAATGTCTAAAATGCATTCCTGATATGCATAGGGATTTGATTCTTAGAAGGTACCATCCATCTATTTTATTCTCTCCTGTTTATAGATATTTTTCAAGATGCTTAGAAAACTGTTCATATTGTGGATTAGGGCTTCTAGAGTTCTTCCAAGCTTTTCTCTGCTGAAGTTTATATTTCTTAGTTTTACTCCTAAGTCCTTGATCCTCTTTGAGTTGGATTTTGTGTATGGTTTGAGGTATGGATCTTGCATGAGTTTTCTATATATATGTTTGGGGTTTTTTTTTTAATTTTGTCAACACCATTTGTTAAAGAAGCTTTCATTTGTCCACTTAATTTATTTTGTCTCCCTGCCAAAGATCAGTTGATCATAGATGGAAGAGTTGATTTCTGGTTTCTCAATTTTATTCCATTGATCTGTGTGTCTGTCACTGTACTAGTACCATGCTTTCTTCACCACCATGGCTGGGTTGTAGGATTTGAGACCAGGGAGTGATATGCCTCCTACCTCATTTCTCTTTTTCAGGAGTCCTTTAGTTATTCAAGATCTCTTTCCATTCCAGACAAAACTAGAAATTTTTCCAACAGAGTAAAAAGGAAAGCCACAGACTGGGAGAAATATTTGGTAATGACATAGCTGATAAGGGACTCATATCTAAAATTTGTAGAATATTCCAGCACCTCAGTGTGAAAAAGATAAACAACCCTGTCACAAAATGGGCAAGATATGAATAGACACTTCACCAAAGCAGGCATTCAGATGGCAAACAAATACATGAAGAAATATTTACAATCACAAGGTCTTAGAGAGATGCAAATGAAAACAACTATAAGGTATCATCTTACACCAGTAACAATGTTAAAGTTCAGCATAGCAGCAAACAACAAAGGCCTGAGCGATTAGAATCCTTATTCATCACTGGTGGGAGTGTAAAATAATGTAAGCACTATGGAAGGTAGTATGATGCTTTCTAAAAAGTTAGAAATACAAATACCATTTGACCCTACAATTTAATATACCCCAAAGAAACCAGACCTGTCACTCAAGCAAATATATACACACCAATGTTTATTGCTGCATTATTCACAATAGCAAAGAGACGGAAACAACTCAGGTACCCATCAACAAATGAATGGATAGAAAAACTATGGTATATTCACACAATGGAATACTATGCAGCACTGAAAAACAAGGAAATAACTCACAAAATAGTACACAACGTGGGTGACCCTCACGGTCATTATGCTGAATAAAATATCTCACAGAAGGACAAACAGTGCATAACACCACTGTTAAAAACACATCTGACAGGGAAATTGGGGAGAAACTAAAGAAAGAGGGATAAATAATGAATACTGCATTGGAAAAGATGAAGGAATGAACTGTTTAAAAGGACTATATGATTAGGCATTACACGTATGTCAACAGCCCAGAATAAAAAGGTATATTGTAAAGAGGACTGGGGAAGGGGAGAGGTAATAATACAACCTGCCAAGAAAACGAACAGATTCATCCCGGAGAGGGTTAAACCAAGCTACTCCTTGGAGGCAAGGATTCTGCGGCTCCATTTGACACACTTTGGGTATGTTGCAAGAAGGGACAGGTCCTTGGAGAAGGACATCATGCTTGGGAGGGTGGAGGGATGGTGCAAGAGGGGAAGACCCTCTATGAGACGGATTGATTCAGTGACTGGGGTAATCGGGATGGGTGTGTCAGAGGCAATGCGATTGGCACAGGATAGAGCAGGGTTTAGGGCTGTTGTACATAGGGTCGCTATGAGTGGCAAGCGACTCGACGGCACATAACAACAACAACAACAACATATATTGAACTGAGGGAGTGGGAAAGTCGGGATAGGGAGTAAAATGTGTAACAATAAATGACTGAAAACCTAACTTTTCTTTAAGTTTTTATTAAAATCACAATTAAAATTTAAAAAATTATTAAAAAAGTAAATAAAAAGCATCCATGTAAAAATCCCCTCTGTTCATCCTATAGTTTTAATGGTAAAGTCATGTAAAAATTGAGAAAAAACCAACCAAACTTCCCTTTCAACTCTTAAATCTACTGATTTTGAATTTTCTTGTGAAAAAATATTCTCACAGGATAACAATTGTTCTCCAAAATGCTGCATATATAGGATCCACTGTCAAGTTTTAGAACCCAATTTCCTGAACTTCCCCTTAAAGAGTCCTTTAATCCACATGGAGATTCAGAAGTTGTCAGCACTCATGATTCTAATGCATGGCCACTTTGTGAACCAGCAGAGTGAGGACAAAATTTTTCTATTTAATTACCTGCATTATTTAAGATATTACTTATCTATTGGAGTGGGTATTTAAAAGTAGTGTCCAATTACAGTGAATCTCATGGGACAAAGTTTAGTCTCCATATTGGTAGCAGCAACTGGAAACTTGTAAGAAATAGAAATTTTTAGAACAACTCATACTTAACTAAATAAAATATCTGTGCTGAGGCCCAGAAAATGGTTTTAATAAGCCTTCAGATGATCCTGAAAAACTCTTACTTGCAAATCACTGCCACAGTACGTAGAAATTTTACAGAATCCCCACAAATTCTCTTTTTGAGAGCCATAGTTAATTAATACTCACATGTTAACAGAATTGACAATGCTATAAAAAGCAAAGGTAAATCTGTGGGAGATTAGAAAGAGCAGCAGCTTTCCCAATTAAGGTTAAAAAAAGATCCAAAGTTTGTGTGGAGAAAATGTCTCAATTTAGACAAAGTAAAATATTTCATACTTGGAATTTGAAAGTACTGTGTTAAACTTTTAAAATAACAAGATATTCAGTGAATACAAAATTAGGTATATGTGAGCAATAGAAGACAAAAGAAAAGTAAAATGAACATCAGGAATATAGCTTTCTTTAGTAGGGATTTTTTTTTAATCCAAAAGTAGCTTGAGGAATTTATTATTCAAATGAAGTACGTCATGCTGTGGGAAAAATATATGTCTCGAAAGAACTGACAATTGTATTCAAAATCCAAATCCTCTGTTGGTGAATTTATTCTGACACATAGTGGTCCTGCAAGAGAGTAAAATTGTACTTTATGGTTTCTGAAGCTGCAAATCTGTATAGGAATAGACTACCTTACATTTCTGTCTATCTTATACTCTGAGAATTGGCAAAAACCAAGTCCCCAGGAATTGATGGCATACTGATTGACATACTTCAACAAACAGACACTGCTCTGGATATGTTCATAAAGTTGTGCCAAGAAATCTGGAGGGCAACCAGCTGGCCAGCTGACTGGGAGAGATCTATATTTGTTTCCATTCCAAAGACAGGCGGTCCAACAGAGTGTGGGAATTATCGAACAATATCACTGATATCACATTCAAGAAAGATTCTGCTGAAGATTATCCAAAAATGACTGGAACAGCACATCAGTAGAGAACTGCCTGAAGTGTAAGCTGGATTTAGAAGAGGCAGTAGCACTTGGAATATTATAGCTAATGTCAAATGGATCTTGTCTGAAAGAGAGTATCAGAGGAATGTCTATCTGTGTTTCATTGACTATACAAAGACATTTGACTGTGTGGATCACAACAAACTGTGGCTAACTCTGTGAAGAATGGGAATCCCAGAATATTTGATTGTGCTTATGTGAAACTTATACTTGGACCAGGAGGCAGTTGTCAGAACAAAGCAAGGAAACCCTGCATGGTTCAAAATTGGTATGGGTGTGTGTAAAGGATGTGTCCTATCTCCATATCTTTTCAATCTATGTGCAGAACAGATTATCCAGGAGGCTGGGTTCTATGAGGAGAAGTGTGGCATCAGGATTGGAGGTAGACTCATCAACAATCTGTGTTATGCAGATGACACAAGCCTGCTTGCTGAAACTGAGGAGGACATTAAGTGCTTGCTGCAGAAGGTCAAGGAAGCTCAACATCAAGAAAACAAAAATTCTCACCTCAGGGCCAATTGGCAGCATCATGATAGATGGTGCAGAGATTGAGACTGTTGACAGCTTCAGTTTGCTTGACTCTACAATCAACACTCTTGGTAAAAGCAGCCAGAAAATTAAAAAATTAATTGCATTGGGAAAATCTGCTATCAGAGATCGCTGCAAAGGTCTTAAGAGAAATAATATCAGTCTGGAGACTAAGGTGCGCCTGATACAGTCATTACTTGCTATGCTTCAGAGAGCTGGTCAATGATTAGGGATGATAGAAAGAAAATTGATGCCTTGAGCTATGGTACTGGAGACGAATATTTATTGAATATTCCATGGACTGCTAGGAGAACAAACAAGTTCATCCTGGAGAGGCTGAAGCCAGGCTGCTCCTCAGAGGCAAGGATTCTGATGCTTCGTCCAACAGATTTGGACATGTTACAAGGCAGTATCAGTCCTTGAAGAGTGATGTCATGCTTGGGAGGGTGGAGGGACAGTGCCGGAGAGGAAGACCCTCAGTGAGATGTATTAATTCAGTCACTGCAATAATGGGGTAAGTGCGTTGGAAACAATTAGATTGGCAAGGGATAGAGCAGGGTTTGGGGTTGTTGTTCATAGGGTTGCTATGAGTCACAGGTGACTCGACAGCACATAACAGCAATTACAATAATATTTAGTAATCTCAACTTCTAGTTTTTTAGTTAATAACCAACACTTCATGAACTTCACCACTGACCTCTATAAAATTGCATTCATACTTTATCTGAAAGGAAAGAATGATCACAGGAAAGACATTGTTTTCTCTTTCCCTCTCTTATCAGCAAAGTAATATAAATTAATTGTCATCTTGGTGGAGTCTGAAGTCAGATTGCTAATTGAATCAGACCTAGGGCATGCAAATGAAAAACTACACTACTATCAATCAAAAATAATAGAAGTGTACTTCCTTTATTTGAGAGGTGGCTGGAAAAAGGCTAAAATTAATGAGTGTGGTGGTTTAACATAGTTAACACACTAGAGGTGTCCCTTGTACAATAGTTATCACACTCTGGTTACTGCCTAAAGCTTTGATGATTCTAGTCTAATCAGAGATGTCTAAGAGGAAAGACCTAGTCATTTAGTTAAAAATAAAAAAATAAATAAAAAATAAATCAGCCACTGAAAATACTACATACATACAGTTTTTCTTAGACGAGCAAGGGGACGCCACAAGTTGGAATGAACTCCTAGAGGCTGATTAAAAAGATGCTGATAACTCTCTCACATTACCTTTGAGGGGATTCCCACTCATAGCAATGCTCCATTTCTTTACAAGAGGAAAATGTTCTCCTTTTTCTATGAAGCATCTTTTGGATTTGAACAAGTAACCTTTTGGTTACCAATAAAACTTGCCTTCATGGCTTTTTAAGAAATCTGTAGGTGATATGAAGAAGAATACACAATTTTTATCTTCTTTTGTCCAAGCTTGTCTTTGCCTATTAAGGAATTTTGCTTTAAAGGAGTTTATTTATGGTTAAGCCATGTGTCAAAGTCTTGTTTTCCTTTTGTCACACATTGTTTCTTGGGCAAGGTCTGACGACATGATGCATGCATTACTTAAAGATATATATATGACTAAGTTGAACTTTAAAGGACACCAAGATGGGAAAAAATGATCCAACTCCTCAAGTCAACTCTGGCTAAAAGTCATGATCAACACTGACCCAACTTCAGAATATTTTCCAAAGATCATGGTATATGTGCACTGTATGAGAGGTAGCTTTGAAAAAATGGAAAGAAGTTAGGTGAAGGTAGAGCGTGCTGCCTACATGAGAGTTTATGATCACTCATGAGCCTTTCTGAGGTCATGTTACCACAAAGATAGATAGATGATAGATAGATAGATAGATAGATAGATAGATAGATAGATAGATAGATATTATAGTAGAAATTGCCTAGTCAAAATTATAGAAAAGGATATCGGGCAGAGAACAGGGCCTAAAGGTATTAACAAAATTTTCTGTTTGAAAAAGTATGTGTGGTTTAGTTTTCCTAGAATATATACCTAATAGGTCTACTTGCATGGGAGAATGGAATATTTGGGAATTAGATTTAATCTCTCTAAATTCTATAGGTCACACATTAGTGCTAGTAATACATGTACTTATTGATATGTTATGTGTAGATTATTTAGGAGGCTGGACTTTATGAGTAGGAGTGTGGCATCAGGATTGGAGAAAGAATTATCAACAAACTGTGTGATGTAGGTGATACAACCTTGCCGAAACTGAAGAGAATTTGAAGTGTTTGCTGTGTAAGGTCAAGGACCACAGTCTTCAATACAGATTGAACTCAACATCAAGAAGACAATGATTCTCACCACTGGACAATTGGCAGCACCATCATGGATAGAGAAGACTGAGGTTGTTAACAATTTCAGCTTACTTGGCCCCACAATCAACACCTTTGGCACCAGCATTCAGGAAATCAAAAGATGAGTTGCATTGGTGAAGTCTACTTTCAAGGACCTCTCCCAAGTGCTAAAGAACAATGTTGTCAGTCTAGAGACTAAGGTGTGCCTGGTCCAGGCCATGATCTTCACCATTGCTTGCTGTATATCTGAGAGTTGGACGATGACTACGTATGAGAGAAGAAGAATCGACATCTTTGAACTGTGGTGTTGAAGAAGAGTATTGAACAAACCATGGACTGCCAGGAGAACAAATAGGTCTGTCTTAGAGAGGCTGAAACCAAGTTTCTCCTTGAAGGCAAAGATGTTGAAGCTTCATCTCACATATTTTGGGGACATGACCAGGAAGGATCACTACTTGGAAAAAGGAGTCATGCTTGGAAGAGTCAGCATAGGAAAGAAAGACCCTGGATGAGATGGACTGATGCAGGGACTGTGGCAGTGGGCTCAGGAGTGTCTTAGGAGGTGAGGTGGGTTTAGGATAGAGCAAAGTTCAGAGCCATGCCGTTGGCCATAGATTTCCTTTGAATTATAGTCCACTCGATGGCACATAGCAGCAGCAACAACAATAACAACAACAATGTGAACAGTTAAGAGAACTAATTTTCAAATATAAGCAACACCGGTTATGATTCAGGTTTTCTTTTGAATTACTAACTGATCAGTAACTGTTTTGTAAAATGAGAAACAATCTAACCTCTTTTGAGTGAAAACTGACAAGATTGAGGCAAGAAGAACAGACTCTTGACTAAAATACAATACTCACATCTTGGAACAGGTGATGTTCTAGCAAATGAGGGAAGCACTTTGGCCTTGGAGTAGGCAAAACAATGTGTTGATACAGAATGTGAGTACAGCTGTCAAATGGTGAGCTAGGTCCAGAGCAATATTTACTTGGTAGTGGATATGGATGTTGTCAGAAAATCACTTGCTTTAGCAAGGCTTAGTAAAGGGCTTAACTTTTAGATGGACATCCTTGGAATTTCTAGCATGGCAGGACAGAAATATCAATTTAGACTCATCCTCAGTGAAGAAGAATCACAGAAAGACAGTTCTTTACAATGTGTACATGAAATAGCAGATTCAGAGGCATGGATGAAGTTGCATTAGATGTCCCCCCTCCTCCCCCACCCCACATAAAAGACCAAAGGTTTTTATTTGCATTAGTCTCCTTTAAAAGTGATTCAAGAAAGGACTTTTAACTCTTTCTTTGACTCTCTCCTTCTAAACGAGCACCCTAGTTCCTAGCTATTTCCTAAGTGCAATAGCCCTAGGATTAATTCACAATACTGTATTGCACTATTGGATGATGCATATGTCATTCATACAGAGAGAGAGAGAGAGAGATGGAGAGAGAGAGAGAGGAGAGAGAGAGAGAAAGAGAGAGAAGCACCTACTTCCTAAACAACATGCCTCTGGCAACTCTATGAACTTTGATAAATGATGATAGTTATAGAAAGGCTTCAGGCCTTTTGTTCATAGGATTGCTATGAGTTGTGCTCAACTTGACAGCAATCAGCAGTATATATATATATATATATATATATACGCACACACACACACACACACACAATTTTTTTCAGATTACTCATCCCCTTTCGGTTACTACCTTTTGGATGTTAAATGTGAAAATATATCATAATGTAAAGTTTTCAGTGGCACTCCAATCATGTTATTAATTACAAAAGTAAAATGTATTGCATAATTAAATAACTTGTACACAGGGACCTCGTGCGTATTTGTAATTTGTCAACTTTCTTTAACTTATCAGATGTATAATGTAAAAAAAAGATGAAATTAGTGAATTAAAATCTCATTGATAATATATCTCACCTGTTAAATTCCATTTCTACCGAGGATTCAGCCTTTACAAGTAAAAAGAGACAACCATGACAATTAACAGGCAAAGTGACATATATGAGAGATTGTTACAAAATAAAGTGTAATAATTTAATGTGTTCTTGGTCAGGAAGTTATTGAAAGGGATAATTTATTCTATTTAGCAGTGTTCCCTTCATATAGTTTTACTCCAATTCCTTAAACAGTACTGCTATTTGATTTGAGAGTAGATCAATTTCTTAATCTATGTCTTAAATGTTTGTTCCTTTTCTATGTACTCAGTATCTGATTTAATTAGTTTGCCTTCTATATTACGGTTCAGAGACACTAATTATTTATATCTGCTTCTCTAATTCATTTAGATTTATTCTTAAAGTACAGATTATTATGTACCCTAAAGAAATAGAGCTGTGAGAAGCAATATATTTGCACAACATATTTGTTTCAGCATTATTTATAATATAAAAGAGATGGAAATATAAGGGTTCATCAGTGTTTAAAGAAACTGCGGTACATTCACACAATAGAGCACCATAGAACACTAAGACTGATAAAGAAATTGTGAAACACTACATAATATGTGTGACTCTAGAGGACATTATGCTAAGTTAAAGATTTCAGCCGCAAAAGGACAAATTCTATACAAGGTAGATCACCACTACAAAAAACCAGAAGCAAGATTTGCATATTACCATGCTTGGGTGGTTACAAGTAATGGGAAAAGAGGAGAGGGAAAGAAAAGTTAATAAATAGTTATTAGGCACTTAGTAAGATGGAACATGGAAAGAAAATATATGGGAATAATAAGAGAATAATCAGACTTTGTGAGTATTGTAGTTTATGTTATTAAATAAAAAGCCTATGGGTGAAAAACCAATGTACTTTGTAAACTTTTTTTCTGAAATCACAACATAAACAATTTAAGAGTTCAGGAAGGACAGAAAACAGATAAAGATATTTCATTTTTTATGGCATCAGGATGGAGATGTTCACTGTGCTCAACAGAATGTTGAAGAGTAACTTTCCTCCTATGGATTAGCAAAGCCTCCAAGAAATATCACAGGAGTTAATTTAGGGGAAGATTGACAAAATGCGCATGGTTTTGGTTTGGATTTTCAATTTCAACATAGCTTATTTGACGACTGTCTTAGTTTCATAGAGCTACCATAACAGAAATATCACTAATGAATGACTTTAAGAAACATCATGCTTCTTAAAGCTAAAAGCACACGTTTTATCTATGTGGATCCTGTCCTTGTAAATAACACCCTGTTATTAGGCTGCTTCTGACTTTTGGAGATTGCCCGTTGCGTTTCTAAGGGTAAATCTTAAGAGGAGCGGACTAACTCATCGTTCTCCCTTGGAGATTCTAATAGATTCTAGTTGTTGTGCTTTATGTTAGCAACTAAACATGGTGCTACCAGGGCAAGGAGTGTTTCTTACAACTCCATTTTTAGTTTTCCCGTGTCTATTGTATTATTTGTTTTTTGTGCTGAAACCTGTGAATGATATTGTGTTCTTTTGTTAACCCAAAAGTGAGTAGGTTAAGGTTACACCTTCTACTGATACAACCTCACCTAACATCAGTGGAGAAAATTATTTCTGCCAACAAGATTGAATCCAAATGTATGATGTTAGGATTACAACACTGATTTTGGGATA
This sequence comes from Elephantulus edwardii, assembly GCF_000299155.1. Lineage (NCBI taxonomy): Eukaryota > Metazoa > Chordata > Mammalia > Macroscelidea > Macroscelididae > Elephantulus > Elephantulus edwardii. Next base: position 11,966,181 of record NW_006399826.1, on the reverse strand, counting down.
CACAAATAAAAGCATAACCACTTTCAAATTTACTTGTTTTTTGTTTTCTAAGAGGTCCAGCAAAAGTGTTTGCTACTGTCACCCAGAGATTTTTTCTCTAGAAGAATTACAAAAACCTCTAAGTGGTAGAGAAAGGAGTTTTATTCTGTCTCTCTCTCTCTCTCTCTCTCTCTCTCTTTCTCTCTCTCTCTCTTTTAAAGGAGAATCGAGATTGGTAATTACTGGTATCTTTAATTGGAAAACAATGGTAGCAGGAAGCTATGCCAATACGTAGTAAAGATTTGCCGATTCTGTCAAGCTTTACTGAAGGATAATTCAACTCCTTCCATTTCCATGTTATCACGTGCTTATGATCAACTGTGTTTTGATATTTTCTATTAATTTTATTGTAACTTGATTCCACAATGGCCTGGCATATATGTCAGGGAATATATATGATTATAAATAAGTTTAGAAATTAACTTTTTGACCAAAAAACACTATGAGAATTTTTTGTTTCTAAATATGAATTGAATTGTATTTTTATACAATAATCGATCTGGTTCAGTATATTTGGGATGGGATCCAGAAATTTGCATTTAGTTACTCACTGAAAATTCTAAAGGCTTATATTCTTGCAAGGTGACACTGAGTCAATTTTCTATTTACATTGACCTCATGAGACAAGGTAAAACTCCTACACAGGGCTTTCCAGGCTGCATTGTTACAGTGAAGTGTGTTGAATATACCATCAATGGCCAAATAACAAGTGTATCTTGAAGCTAGTGGATATAAGGTATACTTTTAGAGGAAAGGCTGGCAAGACTTCATCTCACATACTCTGACCATATTATCAAGGTGGCCAAGTCTTTGAAAAGGCATCATGCTTGAGGAAGTTTGTGTGTGTGTGTGTGCTGTCCCGTCAGAACAGATTCATAGCTGACCCTACAGAGGGTTTTCAGAGGCCCTTAATCACAAGGAAGATTACTGTCCTCCTGTGGAGCAGCTGGGAGATTCCAACAGTATTCATATTAAATTGCAGCACAGTTTCTTACCACTGGATTACCAGAGCTTCTGCAGAGGCAAGGAAGATTCTCTAAGAGAGAGATGGACACAGTGACTGCAACTATGGACTGAAGTACAATGGAGGTTGTGAGACCGAGACGGGTTCAGACAAGATTTTGATCTGTTGTACATAAGGAACACTTGAGAGTTGCATCACCAAGTGTCCTTCTGAAGGAATATATAGAGAAAGAAGTCTCTATCCATTACAAACACAAAACAAAAAAGCCCAACAACATTTCTCAAAATTGTCATTTGAATGATGCAAAGTATACACACACACATCCAAGAAGAAAATCAAAAGAAGGTTATCAAGCAGTAAGATTATAAAAAATCTTAAATATTTTGATCAAACCATATAGAAAACAGAGAGCAAGAGTGAGAGTACAAAACTTGGAATATTTTGAGTAACGTAAGAGACAAAACATTATTAAATTATTCAGTATATTGCATGCCTTCCAGTGTACACTCATTAGTGATACTAAAAATAAAAATTATTCAGTGATTTTTCCCTCTCTTCTAAGAACTTTCAAAGTGTTTTGTGGAGCTTCCTGATTAAAACAAGCTTGGAAGCAGGAGTGGCATCCACTTCTGAAACAGTTTGTCTCTGGAAACTCTGTGAACCTGGAGAAACGATGTAAGTTATACAAGTGTGCAGGTCTTTCATTCATATGGTTGCTATGAGTCGCCTACGACTCGACGGCATTTAACAACAACAATAACACAGAGAGACATCAGTTGGCCTAGTGGACAGAAAGTGATGCTACCAAGCCAAAGGTGGTGGCTTTAATTGTTTTTGGTCAAACATTCTCCTACCTCATATTGCTCTGATCTGTCCACTTGCTGTACAGAGATAACGCGTCATTGCTGTGAAACTGAACACTGTGACACTGATGTGTCAAATGTGATAAGCGTTACGCATGGTGGACAGTGTTTGATCGAGCTCCCGAATTAAAACGAGCTTAGAAGCAGGAGTGGCATCTACTTCTGAAACAGCTTTCCTCTGGAAACCCTATGAACCTGGAGAAAGGAAAAAAATTATGCAATTGTCCAGGTCTTTTGTTCACCTCAACGGCACTTAATAACAATAACATTAGGAAAAGATTATCTACAATAGAGAGTTAAGTTACAAATAAAATTGATACCCACATTGGAGGTGAGATAGTGAAGCTAGTAAACACAATTTTGGGTGCATTTTGGATATTGGCTTGTGGAATAGAGCCATAGTTCCCGGTATATAGCACAGAATAAAGAACATCAATACAAACTGTATAAATGAGAAATGTGTGAGAATTGTGGCAGATTTTAATGGATAGATGAAGCATACAATTGACATTACAATTTCACAAGTTATAATTTGAAAACAGGGATCTCATATGGTTTTAGTCTTGCTTTTTGATGAATGCCGTTGTGTTAAGTAAGTTTTGTCATAGTGAAGGGAATTAAAGCGTGTTCAGCTTTCATAAATCACAGCATTTTTTTTCTGGCTTTCTGGGTTACATTAGTGATGCATAAAAGGCAACACTTTGAAAGAAAGAAGAAACAAAGAGAGTGACATTCTTTATTGATTTGCTTCCACACACACACACCCCGGCTTGCTTTCTCACACATCAGATTAAAGCCCCCGGGTGTTAGGGTGGAGTGATATTAGAGTCACGGCATCGAGAATATAGGTAAAAAACTGAGGATTTATAAGGTGAAAGTTGGAAATCTTGAAAGAAGGAGATAGTCCTTTCCAATTTTCTTTAGTTTCTGTTTATTATAGGTCTAGTAATGGCTGTGTAATGGATTTTTTTGAGACAAATGCTGAGGTTAGACAAATTCTTCAATCACTTAACTTTTAGGCAATCTAGTAGGAAGCTAATTTGCAGAATCCTCCACAAAAAAAAAAAAATTAAAAAATAACCCTCAATCAACCCAGGCAGAGTGTCAAATAAACAGGGCACACAGACATGGTCAAGTAGAGAGAGGATTTCTTCTGCATCTCTAATCTGTCCTCAAGAGAAGATATCACTGAGGGTTAGCTCACCTGCGAGGGGCATAATATATTAGGGAACTCAATGGTAACAACACAAAGACATGAATTTTAGAGTTTGATGGCAAAATGGAATGAAACCTGTGATAGAGATTAGATCTCTAAAAGGCAAGGAGAAAATGAGTCTGCTGGGAGACATTTCCCGTGCAGGCAAAAGATCGGTATCTGCCATGGCACCAGTAGGAGACACACTGTCCAAAGGGGCAATGGAAGTCAGATCGACTTCAGTGATGTTATTTATGGGCGTATCACAGTTCAGGAGTGAGAGAAACAATTTCGATTTCACAAGTGTCCTTGAGTTACTCAAACTACTTCCCCAAACCCATAAATCATCTGAGAAAGGTGGAGTAGAAGAAAAGGGACTATTGAGTAAGGCCTTTAGACTAATTTAAAGGAATTATTTGAGCTAATGTATCCTAGGTTTGTGATAGGAAATTCCCTATTAGGTAAAGGCTAGCAATGCCAAGCCAAAGACTGGTGATTCAAATCTACAGCTGCTTCACAGGAGAAAGATGAGTACTTTCCTCCTGTGGGATTTACAGCCTCTGGTGGGTCACCTATAGGCAGGTATGACTCTATGATAATGAGGTTTTTTAATTAGTTTTGTTTTGTTGTATATATGGTCACTATGTGTCAGAACCTAACAATGGTGGGTTTTAATGGATCCCAGTGGTACAGTGTTTAAGTTCTAGGTTGCTAAGGGAAAGGTTGGTAGTTGAAATCTTAGCTGCTCTGTAGAGACTGGAAGAACCACCCCAAAGCAAAAACTAGCATGTGTTC